>NC_030823.1:69860879-70166354 GCF_001704415.2 Capra hircus | reverse complement strand
ACAATGCTGTATCCTAGATGGATCTGGAACAACAGCAACAAAAAGAGATACTGGGTAAAAGCTGAAGAAGTCAGAACAGAGTATGAGCTTTGGTCAATAATAATAATGTTTCAGTACTGATTCACTGATTTTTAACAAACCTACTACAGTCTTGTAAAAGATCAATAACTGGGGAAACTGGTTGTGGGTATGTGGGAGTTCTCTGTACTACCTTCTCCATTTTTCTGTAAATCTATACATGTTCTAAAAAATACAGTCTGTTAAAAAGTCATGATGAACTTTTTATTAAGGTCATTATCAATTATGTACTGCTTACTTCTCACAAGCAGAAGTTCCAACATATTTACCTTATCTAAGAGATGAATATTAGCTGAATATAAATGAATATGTGTATGTGTGTATATATATATATACATATATGTATATTTAAAAATAATTGAGAGTGTAGCATTCTATCTGGCTAGTGAGTGGGCTGTCTCTCTGTTCTTTGCCATTTCAGGTCACTTCCTCTGCTCCTTACCTAGGTGCTCTGATGTATTGCTAAAATCAAGATGCTAGTTTTCCTTTCACTGCAGTTAACCCTGAATATGTCAGTGTTGGCTTAGTGACTGTTGGCTCATCCTGGATATTTACTCTTATGACTCTATAACTATATATATATGGTCAAATAACTGTCCTGTTAAATTAAACTAATTTCCATTCTCTCACCAAGTTTCAGAAGATGAACAAAACTGAAAGACTAGGGAAACAATAAAAAATCAAATTTCACAGAGTTAAACAATAAATTTAATATGACTCCAGTAAAAATGTCAACAAAATACTGGAGGGAGGGGAGAACTTAGATAACCTTTATCTAAAGATCATATGGAAAAACAGAAATCAGAAAATATGCAGAACATTCTGACAAAGTATAATGACAGACAAAACAAGCCCTATCAAACATTAAAATATATAATAAATTTGAAGAAATATTATAAATTTTTCCTACTTCATAGAAATCAAAAGAGAACTGGTCCCAGAAATAGACTCCATTACACAAACAATTTAATATATGATAATGGTATTTCAAATCAGAGAGACCAGGCAATAAACAATTCAAGGTCAACTGGCCAGTCACCTGGAAAAAATAAAACTTGATTCTTTTTTCTTTTTTTATGGCAAATCAAAAGAAACTATAAAAGTACGAAGAGTTAACAAGGCAAAAGAAAACGTAAAATGATGATGGACAAAACTGGAAGAAAAATTCATATCATGTAAAGTCAACAAAAGTCTAATAATCTTTATATTAAAGTTCTTACTAATAAATAGGCAAACAACCCAAAAAGAAAAATCAGTAGTTCACAGAAAAAATTTATACAAACGTTTTAAAACTTCATTCATAATCTTAAAATTTTAAATTAAAATTAGAGTTGTTTTTCACTGATCTGATTGGCCAAGATTAAAATTTAATAATACATAACACTGCAAACAGTATGGGGAAATGCCCTCTACCACACTGTGGACAGAGGGTGCGTGTGTGTGTGCTCAGCTGCCAAGTCACGTCGAGCTGTGGTGACCCTATGGACTGCAGCCCACTGGGCTCCTTTGTCTATGGGATTTCCCAGGCAAGAATACTAGAGTGGGTTGCCACTTCCTACTCCAGGGGATCTTAATGACCCAGGGATCGAATCCCCATCTCCTGCACTGGCAGGCAGTTTCTTTACCACTGAGCCACCTGGGAAGCCCTGACAGAGAGGAAAAGGGTGTAACTTTCCTTGACTGGTAACTGGCGTTAAACACAAAACACTGTCGAGCCCTTAATTCCTCTTTTGGAAATTTATGTCGACAAAGGCAACTTTTCTTTTATTTTAAACAAACTAGTCAATGTAGCAATATAAACAGCAGCAGTAAAAATACCGGAAGCAACTCCAACTTCCACTGATGGAGTACTGGGAATAAAGAGAGAGGACAAGACTGAGCGACTGAACTGAACTACATAGTTGGTAAAAGAATGCAGTAGATCTGTGTGCTAATATGAGATATTCTCCCAGATATACTCTTTAAGTGATAAAAAATTCTTAACATGCATAGAGTATTATTTTCATTTGTACAGAAAAAAGATGGGACATACACGTGCTTGCATGTGGATGAAGAAATTCAGGTAGAATACCTAAGAAACTAGTAACAGTGATCACCTCTACAGAGGACACTTGAGGGAAGAGATGGAAGACACTTATATTTTGCTCACCATGCACCTATGAACTGCTTTTTTAAAATATAGATATCATGTGCATGCAATACTTTTTCAATTCAAAGAAAAACTTAGTTAATAACAAAAACACCATCAGCAGCAAACACTACTGAGGAAAGCATGGAAATGGACTTGAGACACAAAGTAGGTTTTTGGAAGGGAAGACTGTCTAGGTGATATAAACAAGAACTGGGGCAATAAGGCCAGAATATGAAGTGCTTATTTGTGGTAAGAGGAGATGTATCCAAAAGGGATGAAGGCTAAGAGAGAGAAATATTTAGGCCAGATTGGAGGGCTTTGAAAGTCGGGCAGAATAATTTAAACAGGATGAGAAAGAAAAAATGAAGCCACTGGAGAGGAATAATGTCATCTAAAGTGTTGGGAAGATTATTCTGGCAATGGTAAACAGAACAAGTTAACAAAGAAAGCTGAGAGCTAAGAAGCCATCCTGTAGTTTATGGCAGCAATCAGACATCCACTGGTGATGGCCTGAGCTAGAACCCAGGGGTAGGAGCGGAGAATAGAGGATGAATATGAGAGACACTTGGAAGGAGACTGTACATGAGGCATGAGCAGTGAACAAGGAGCATTCAATTACTATCACAACATTTCAAAACTGATGGCCAGAGAATGTTGGTTCCATTTATAAAGACTAAGAATTTATGTGGATAAATGAACACGTGTGTAAGAATAGAAAATAGGAGGAGACATGAAATCCAAAAAGCAAGATCCACCGGGCATTTGGAATCTGAGATGTAGCAGATTTTTAACTGGAAGACTTGCATTAGAATTCTGGCTCTGCCACTTACCATCTCCGTGATCTGAGCCAATTATTGAAATCTTTGAGTCTCAACTTCTTTGTCTATAAAATGGCAGTAAAGATTTACACAGAATTTATATATCTCTGGAAAAACATATAAGAAATTAGATACTGGCTGCCACCAGGCAAAGGAGCTGAGTGGATGGCAGAAAGGTGGGAAAGATTTTACTATATATGTAGCCTTTTGCTACTGCTGTTGTGCTGTGCTCTGTCATGTCTGACTCTTTGCAACCCCAAGGACTGTAGCCTGCCAGGCTCCTCTGTCCATGAGATTCTCCAGGCAAAAAACTGAATGAGTTGCCATTTTTCCCCAGGGGATCTTGGAGACCCAGGGATCACATTTGTGTCTGCTGTGTCTCCTACACTGGCAGGTAAATTCTTTATCACTAGCCACCTGGGAAGTCCAGATAAAGAGCATCTGAATTTTGACACATGAGTGTATTGGCATTAAAAGAAAGGAAGCGAAATTTAAAATATAAGAGGAGGTGACATATAGCATCTGTAAGATCAAACAGCTACCGAGAGACAAAAAAGCACTCACAACCTCTTTAAGCTACTGCGCTGGAGAGCAACTGAGCTCAGAAGTGGACTCAATTGTTAGAGGATGTGACGGCTGAGGTTAAGGGAAGCCCTCAGGGGGCAGAGAATAAATGGAAGAAAGCACGTAGACGGAACTCCACTCAAAAACTTCAACTCTGAGGAAAGGGAGCAGTGAAATCCCGAGAAGCTGCAGTTCAGAGAGTGGGAAGAGCAAGTGAGGACAGTGAGGCCCAAAGAAGCCAGAGAAAGGAGAGGCTGGCGGTGTCATACGGACCCAAAGGAAAGCCGGGAAAGGCAGAAAAAGGCTCTGGGTTTAGCATTGAGAACACTGGTGATCTTAAGTAACTAAGCAAAGGAATAGGGGACAGAATTATGTCCAAGTGTGTTACAGACAGAGTAGAGGATGAAGAAATACAAGCAGATAGAGATGCTTTTTTGAAGTTCAAAAGAAAGCTTTTTTTTAAAAATGGTGATTGTTATTAGGTAAATTACAGTTATAACTTATTTATTTAAATACTGAGACTACTTCCACTTATCCACTTTTTATTGCCTAAACTGGTTTGCTTGTACTGTTTGTATCTAGGAATAAAATTCTCAATCAAATAGCCCCAGAGGCTATGTCCTGTATTTATACAAATTCAAAATTATGTATTATGACATGCTCTATGTATAACAGAACAATTATTTTGGAATAATCAAGTAGGTAAGAGAGACATGTAAGATGATACTAAAAGTTTTAAAGAAAAAAATTATCATTTAAAAAATTGAACAAAACATTAGAAAATCTTAGAATTATTTACAATGTCATCTTCTAATTAGTGCCACTTTGCACAGTACTGGATATCTAAAATGCTCTCTGTAATGACATATTGGTCTTAAAGGTCCAATTAATTCAAAGTAGTAATTAACTGAGCTCATCAAAGCTCCCTAGAGATAGCCCGTCAATCATATTTCAATGATAAACTCTGGTTCAAGTCTCTCTTTCAAGGATGTTACCTATTACAAAATTGTTCTTACCAGGACTGTTTTTCATATCAACCAAAAGGAAAAATCTAATTCTTCAAATGAAGGCGCCCTTTCTCACACACCACCACTGTTATTGTCACTGCCTATCTGGTCTGGATTTCTCTCTCTCTAGGCTGGTTTAACTCACTGCTCAGCTGAGGCTCTGTCCTGATTTACTGTTTTCTGGGTCAGCTCCTAAGTGGGGGCTTCTCCTCTACTCTGGGATGGGACTGGCCACCAGGGATGTGTTCTAGAAAGGCATGGCAGTTTATAATCCTTAAAGAGAAATGCCACATGAAAAATACTCTGTGAAGGGGATTAAGAGGCACAAACTTCCAGTCATTAAAACAAAAAAAGTCACGGCATGTGAGGTACAGCATAGGAAATCTGGTGAATATACTACAGTAACCCTGAATGAGGACAAGTAGTTACCAGATTTATCGTGATGATCCTTTCATAGAGTATTTAAATGTTGAATCCCTGGGATACATTTGAAACTAACATAACATTGCATGTCAACTACACTTCAATTAAAAATAAAAGTACTGCGTCAAAGACACTCTTGTTGTTCAGTCGCTCAGTTGTGTCCCACTCTTTGCAACCCCACGGGCTGCAGCACGCCAGGCTTCCCTGTCCTCCCCTCCCTCCCCATCATATGTGCAGTCCATGGGGTTGCAAAGAGTGGGACACAGCTGAGTAACTAACACTTTCACTTTTCACATGGCAGAGATTAACACAATACTGTAAAGCAATTATCCTCCAATTAAAAATAAATTTTTAAAAAACCCAAAGAAAAATATAAATGTGAAAAACTTTCTTTGTTCCTATGAACTTATTTTTCACAACCTTAACAAGAATACACCATTCTTGGGCCTTGATTTTAAGCTCTTCCTTCCTTCAGGTTTTTAAAACATTCAGAATGAAGGTACTTCTTTTACGGCTGGAATATTTGATTACGGGTGGAAATTATAATACCTACCAACACACCAGTAAAAGTAGCAATAGAACAGATTCAATTTGCATTGGAAATACCAAAACTCAAAAAACAATCACCAGAGCTAACACTGGCTAAGAGAAAGAAAAAAGGAAAGAATGAAGAAAGAAGAGGGAGACCTAGAAGAAAAATAATTATTTTTGGTGACTAAGAGCAAAATTCAAATTTGAAATCAACAAGCTATTACTCTGTAAAGATTAAATCATTAGAACATTCTCCTGCTCTATTTTAAAATTTTCAAAAAATACACCATACTTTGAAAAAACAATTGTTTGATCATATCCATTTAATTAAAATCAAGTTTCAGGAAAAAATTCTTTGTGGGAGAGATAAATATTCAAAAATACATATTTTCAATCAAAAACAACTAATGAAAAAAGCCACAAGAAAGAGATAAATCAGAACAAAAAACTCCAGAGAACATGGGGTATACTGAAGAAATACTAGTAAGCTGTGAAATCAACAAAACAGTTAACACTTAAGTGACCATTCATGTGGTTGTGAAATTCAATGGAAATATTATGAAAAAAATTACTACAAAAAAGAAATTACATAGTATTAAAGAAAAAACAGTAACTGGTATTTAAATTCCAGATTATCTTAACACAAAAGGGAAGGGGAGGGAATGAAGGGGAGTAGAAAAGAGTACCTAAGGCTGCCAAAATTTGCAACATATCAACCACCATACTTTGCATTCTGAATAGAGATATACAAGTTCTAACATTAATATATTAAGTATAGAGGTAGGCAGAGTAAGAATAATGTTTAATTACCATGTCAAAGTCTCTTTAATTCGCTAGAGAATAAACAAAGAAAACCTGATCAAAATAACAAAGGAAAGTAATGAAACAAAAGAAACAAAACGGACATGTTATAAACAGTATAAAATAAGAGGAAGGAAGTTTAAAAAAAACTCAGTTACATCAATAACTGTAAATAAGTCATGCATGTTATACTACTAAAAAAGATTCAGATTAAGTCCAAAGAGGTAAATCTGACTATATAGATTTCATACGGTTTTATACTGAAATAAATGTTAATAATATATAATATCAATACATAATACATATATATTATATACTTATCTACATTATCTAATATATTATATTATATAGAAAATATACCTTCTTTTCAAATTCTATGAACTGTTTATAAAAAGTGACCCTACCTTGGGCTGCAAAGAAACTTTAAAATCAGGAATTAACAACGGACATGAGTTCAAGTAAACTCCGGGAGTTGGTGATGGACAGGGAGGCCTGGCATGCTGCAGTCCATGGGGTCGCAGAGTCAGACACAACTGAGCGACTGAACTGAACAAGAGGTTAGCAACAACAAAAATTCCATCAACAAATATAAAAAGCTTATCACTTTAAAAACAGAAACTTCCAGTTGTAAGTAAGTATTAGGGGTGTAATGCACACCATGGTGACTGTAGCTAACGCTGCTGCGTGACACACAGGAAAACTTAGACGAAATCCTACGAGTTACCCTCACAAGCAAAAAAAACTTTTTTGTTTTTTCTTTTTATCTATATGAGACAATGGATGCAAACCAAACTAATTCCATTGCCAAAGGGGAAATCAAAATGGCTCTCAAGGAAATTAAAAGAAGGAAATGACTTAAAATACAGTTAACCTTCCATATCTGCAGGGGTTCCAAGACCCCCTGCGCTGCTGTGGATACCAAAGTCCCTTCTCTAAAGTGGTGTGTTTGCATATAAGCTGCCTGTGCACATCTTCCCATATACTTTACATCATCTTTCGATTACTTACAATACCTAATACAATGTAAATACTATGTGAATAGTTGCTGGCAAATTTGCAGGTGCACATTCAAGTTTTGCTTTGGGGGACTTTCTGGGATTTTTTTTCCTTTAATATTTTTTTGAGTCTGGGGTTAGTTGAATTTGTAGACATGGAACCTGAGGATATCACCAAAAACCATGAGATACCTAGGAATATCATACAGAATATGTGCAAAATTTGTGTGCTGAAGACTAAAAACCACTGATGAGAAAGAGAGGAAGCTCTACATAAATGGAGAGATGTGCCATGTTCATAGATCAGAAAACTCAGTGCTATGAAGATGGCAACGCTCTCCAAATTGATCTGTAGATGCAAATGCCGAACAGAAAGAATCCTAGCAGACTTTTTGCAGAAACTGACAAATTGATTCAAGGCAAGGAAAGGAAAGGCAAAAGACTTACAACTTTCAAAACAAAGAAGAAATACAAAGGTTAGAGGACCCACACCACCTGATTCCAAGACTTATAGATTTCAAGCTACAGAAATCAGAATTGTGTGCTACTTGGCTTAAGAACATATACATGGACCAAAGGAACAGACTGGAATCCAGAAATAGATCTATACAGAAAAGGTCAACTGATTTTCAACAAAGATGCTGAGGTAACTCAAAGAGAAAGCACAGTCTTTTCAACAAATTGTGCTGGAACACACACCTATCCAAACACATCTTGATTCCTACCTTGCACCATATGTGATGAAAAGTGAAAGTGTTAGTCGCTCAATGATGTCTGACTCTTTGTGACCCCATGGACTGTAGCCTGCCAGGCTCATCTGTCCAGGAATTCTCCAGGCAAGAATGCTGGAGTGGGTAACCATTCCCTTCTCCAGGGGACCCAGGGGATATTCCCGACACAGGGAACAAACCCAGGTCTGCTACACTGCACAACAGTTAACTCAAAACGGATTACATAGAGTTAAATATTAAACTTAAAACTAAAATTTCTAGAAGAGAATATATGATAAAATCTTTGTGACTTTGGGTTAGGTAAAGACTTCCTAGATAAAACACAAAAATAAAACCCCAAAAGGAATAAAAAATGATAAATTAGATTTCATCAAAACAAAAATCTTCAAAAGATATTTATTATATTAGAGACGCAGTTACAAAGGTGAAAACTGTAGGAAATAGATGATTGCGATAGTTGCACGAAAGTGTGAATGTACTTAGTGCCACTGAACTGCACAGTTAAATACGGTTAAAATAGTAGGTTTTATATTACGTGACTTTTACCACAGCAAAAAAATTTAAAAGGCTCTGCATTAAAGGCGCATACTGGCAGGAAATATTTGCAAAATATACATCTGATAAAGAATTTGTGTCTAGAACATAGAGAGAACTCAGTAACAAGAAGAAAACTTAAAGCATAAAAGATCAGAATACGCACTTCACCAAAGAAGAGATCTGGTGATGACAAGACTAAAAGGTTGAACACCGCTTGTCACCAGGGAAATGCAAATTAAAACCACAATGGGATACCACTACACAATTATTCAAAAGGCTACAATTACAGGACCATACAACAGAAAGTGCAAGCAAGGGTACAGAACCACAACTCAGACATTGCCGGTGACCACGTCAAATGGTATGGCACTATAGGAAACAATTTGGCAGTTTCTTACAAAGTTAACCATACATTTACCACACAACCCGGCAATTCTACTTCTAGGTATTTACTCAAATAACATCCTACAAAGGTCTGTACATCAGGAATTTTATTTATAACAGAAAAACAAACTGGAAACAATTTAAATGTCCATCAAGTTGTGAACAGATAAACTGTGGTTCATATACTGGGATACTTCTTGGCAGCAAAAAGGAATGAACTAACTATTCACGCAACAATATGGATGAATGATGTTAAGCATTATGCTAGGCCAAAGAAACCATACCCCAAAGGCTACATACTATATAAATCCTTTCAGGTTTTGGAAAGGCAAACTCATAGGGCTAGAAATCCGTTCAGTGGTAGTCAGGAGTTAGGCAAAAAACTGACTACAGAGGGGCCTGAAGAAACCTTTTGGAGTGATCTGAAAAATGTTCTATATCACAACTGTGGTGGTGGTTACACAGCTGTATAGATTTATCAAAACTCGAACTGCATATCTAGAACTGTATACCTGGAAAAGTTTCAGTGAGTAAATTATACCACAGTAAATCTGACTTAAAAAGTGTACTTCAAATTAATGGCAAAGGGAACACTAAGAGTTGCAATTTATGGAATGTGGCCAACCTGCACTAAGATGAAAATTAATAGCCTTGAGTGCTTCCATTATTAAACAGAAGAATGAAAATAAATGTACCAACCACTTGAGGCGTAAGAAAGCCATGCTGCTGACAAGTTTAATAAAGAAAAGGGAAACACAAACACAACAGTAAGAATAAAATAAAGATAACATTTTAAATACAGACATACTACAAATTACAAAGGTTCTCCTTATGTTGATACTAATGCATCTGCAAAAAAAAATTAAATGAAAAAAAATTATCAAGACTGATTCAAGAAGAGCTAGAAAACCTCAACAGGGTAACAACCATGTAAGGAATAGGAAATATTCTCAAAATGCTATTCCTGGAAGAAAGTCCAGGTTCAGACCGACTTACGGCCCTTATAAAGCTATACCCTCAGAAGACAGAAAATTTTTATGTCAAAGCTCTTAACTGTTTCAGAGCATGGAAAGGGCAACTATTTACACTGCATTTAGATTTTATTTACAACTACTTACATAGTATTTACATTGTATTAGCTATTATAAGTAATCTAGAGATTAGATTTAAGGTATATAGGAGGATATACATAGGTATATGCAAAAACTGCTTCATTTTATACAAAGAACTTAAGCATCTGAGGATTTTGGTATCCAGTAGGGAGTACTAGACCCAATTCCCCAATGACATCAAGGGACATCGGAATAGCAATGAAAGGAAAAAAACATGCAGCCACATGGACGAGTCTCATCAGTACAATGCTAAGCAAAAGCAGTAAACACAAAACTAAATGGTATTTTCAGGGAGGCACAGATGGTAAAACTATGAAGAGCAAAAAGTGACTGTCACAAAAGTCAAGAGTGGTTTCCTTTGGGTGGTCATTAAGACTCTGATCAGGGAGAAGCATGTGAGCAGAGGAAGCAGTTCAGTTCAGTTCAGTTCAGTTCAGTTCAGTCGCTCAGTCGTGTCCGATTCTTTGCGACCCCATGAATCGCAGCACGCCAGGCCTACCTGTCCATCACCATCTCCCGGAGTTGACTCAGACTCACATCCATTAAGTCCGTGATGCCATCCAGCCATCTCATCCTCGGTTGTCCCCTTCTTCTCCTGCCCCCAATCCCTGCCAGCATCAGAGTCTTTTCCAGTGAGTCAACTCTTCGCATGAGGTGGCCAAAGTACTGGAGCTCCAGCTTTAGCATCATTCCTTCCAAAGAAATCCCAGGGTTGATCTCCTTCAGAATGGACTGGTTGGATCTCCTTGCAGTCCAAGGGACTCTCAGGAGTCTTCTCCAACACCACAGTTCAAAAGCATCAATTCTTCGGCACTCAGCCTTCTTCATAGTCCAACACTCACATCCATACATGACCACTGGAAAAACCATAGCCTTGACTAGACGGACCTTAGTTGGCAAAGTAATGTCTCTGCTTTTGAATATACTATCTAGGTTGGTCGTAACTTTTCTTCCAAGGAGTAAGTGTCTTTTAATTTCATGGCTGCAGTCACCATCTGCAGTGATTTTGGAGCCCCCCCAAAATAAAGTCTGACACTGTTTCCACTGGTTCCCCATCTATTTCCCATGAAGTGATGGGACCGGATGCCACGATCTTCGTTTTCTGAATGTTGAGCTTTAAGCCAACTTTTTCGCTCTCCTCTTTCACTTTCATCAAATGGCTTTTTAGCTCCTCTTCACTTTCTGCCATAAGGGTGGTGTCATCTGCATATCTGAGGTTATTGATATTTCTCCCGGCAATCTTGATTCCAGCTTGTGTTTCTTCCAGTCCAGCATTTCTCATGATGTACTCTGCATAGAAGTTAAATAAGCAGGGTGACAATATACAGCCTTGACGTACTCCTTTTCCTATTTGGAACCAGTCTGTTGTTCCATGTCCAGTTCTAACTGTTGCTTCCTGACCTGCATACAGATTTCTCAAGAGGCAGGTTAGGTGGTCTGGTATTCCCATCTCTTGCAGAATTTTCCACAGTTTATTGTGATCCACACAGTCAAAGGCTTTGGCATAGTCAAGAAAGCAGAAAGAGATGTTTTTCTGGAACTCACTTGCTTTTTCCATGATCCAGCGGATGTTGGCAATTGGATCTCTGGTTCCTCTGCCTTTTCTAAAACCAGCTTGAACATCAGGGAGTTCACGGTTCACGTATTGCTGAAGCCTGGCTTGGAGAATTTTGAGCATTACTTTACTAGCATGTGAGATGAATGCAATTGTGTGGTAGTTTGAGCATGCTTTGGCATTGCCTTTCTTTGGAATTGGAATGAAAACTGACCTTTTCTAGTCCTGTGGCCACTGCTGAGTTTTCCAAACTTGCTGGCGTATTGAGTACAGCACTTTCACAGCATCATCTTTCAGGATTTGAAACAGCTCAACTGGAATTCCATCACCTCCACTAGCTTTGTTCATAGTGATGCTTTCTAAGGCCCACTTGACTTCACATTCTAAGATGTCTGGCTCTAGATTAGTGATCACATCATCATGATTATCTGGGTCGTGAAGATCTTTTTTGTACAGTTCTTCCATGTATTCTTGCTACCTCTTCTTAATATCTTCTGCTTCTGTTAGGTCCATACCATTTCTGTCCTTTATCGAGCCCATCTTTGCATGAAATGTTCCCTTGGTATCTCTAATTTTCTTAAAGAGATCTCTAGTCTTTCCCATTCTGTTGTTTTCCTCTATTTATTTGCATTGATCACTGAAGAAGGCTTTCTTATCTCTTCTTGCTGTTCTTTGGAACTTTGCATTCAGATGCTTTTATCTTTCCTTTTCTCCTTTGCTTTTCGCCTCTCTTCTTTTCACAGCCATTTGTAAGGCCTCCCCAGGCAGCCATTTTGCTTTTTTGCATTTCTTTTCCATGGGGATGGTCTTGATCCCTGTCTCCTGTACAATGTCACGAACCTCATTCCATAGTTCATCAGGCAGTCTATCTATCAGATCTAGGCCCTTAAATCTATTTCTCACTTCCAGTGTATAATCATAAGGGATCTGATTTAGGTCATACCTAAATGGTCTAGTGGTTTTCTCTATTTTCTTCAATTTGAGTCTGAATTTGGTAATTAAGGAGTTCATGATCTGAGCCACAGTCAGCTCCTGGTCCTGTTTTTGTTGACTGTATAGAGCTTCTCCATCTTTGGCTGCAAAGAATATAATCAATCTGATTTCTGTGTTGACCATCTGGTGATGTCCATGTGTAGAGTCTTCTCTTGTGTTGTTGGAAGAGGGTGTTTGCTATGACCAGTGCATTTTCTTGGCAAAACGCTATTAGTCTTTGCCCTGCTTCATTCCGCATTCCAAGGCCAAATTTGCCTGTTACTCCAAGTGTTTCTTGACTTCCTACTTTTGCATTCCAGTCCCTTATAATGAAAAAGACATCTTTTGGGTGTTAGTTCTAAAAGGTCTTGTAGGTCTTCATAAAACCGTTCAACTTCAGTTTCTTCACCATTACTGGTTGGGGCATAGACTTGGATAACTGTGATATTGAATGGTTTGCCTTGGAGATGAACAGAGATCATTCTGTCGTTTTTGAGATTGCATCCAAGTACTGCGTTTCGGACTCTTTTGTTGACCATGATGGCTACTCCATTTCTTCTGGGGGATTCCTGCCCACAGTAGTAGATATAATGGTCATCTTAGTTAAATTCACCCATTCCAGTCCATTTTAGTTCACTGATTCCTAGAATGCCGACGTTCACCCTTGCCATCTCTTGTTTGACCACTTCCAATTTGCCTTGATTCATGGACCTGACATTCAGGGAAGCAGGGTCCTGTGATTTTTGCAGTGTTCTATTTCTAGCTGATGGAGACTACATGGGCTTTGACTTACAATTATTATTTAAACTATTAAATATACATTCTTCAAGTGTGTGTGTGATTTATTCACAATAAGGAAAGAAATGAGATGGACTAATACAGTGCTTTCACTGGGTCTGGTTCCTTAAAGCGGTCAAGCACATTCTCTTCCTGTTTAGTAGGAAAAAAGCACTAGAGGACAGAGCTCTCTTAATTAAATTCTTAATTAAGCCCTCTTAAGAAGCTCTCTTAAGCATATTAAATCTCTCTGAATCCTAATTTACTCATCTATTAAGTGCAAATACTAATAACTGTCCTCATCTCTTGGGATATTTGCCAACTATCAATCATAATATATTAAAACATGTTTGGCTTAGATGCTCAGTCGTGTCTGACTTTTTGCGGCCTCGTGGACTGTAGCCCGCCAGGCATTTCTGTCCATGGGATTTTTCAGGCAAAAATACTGGAGTGGGTTGCCATTTCCTCCTTCGGGGGATCTTTCCAACCCAGGGATTGAACCCAGGTCTCCTGAAGTGCAGGCGGATTCTTTACCAGCTGAGCCACCAGGGAAGCCCAAGAATACTGAAGTGGGTAGCAATCCCTTCTCCAAGGGGATCTTCCTGACCCAGGGACTGAACCATCATCTCTAATGTCTCCTGCACTGGCAGGCAGGTTCTGTACCACAAGCGCCACCTGGGAAGCCCACTGAGACATGTTTAGAAAATTGCAAAACAAAACAAACAAACAAAAAGAGCAGCTCGGTTTTCATAATCTGAAACTCAGCAGTTTTTGTTACACTGTAGCTATGATGATACCAAGAAATAATAAAATCCATGAAAACAAAGATTGAATTTAACAATCTTCCATTTCACTTTAAGCAGCATTTAAAAACAGGGTTGTACCTTGAGAAAAATATTAAACATCAATGTAACCTAAGAAATGCTATAAAAGATGTCACATTAAAAGTCTAAAGATTGAGATCTTCTCTTGTATTTACAAAAGAAAACTTAAGACTGTCTTTTCCTCTGTGTGTAAAGGAGAAATAAGCTTTACCTCTTCTCTAATAAATCATAGCCAGCACCAAAACCATTCTCCCTAAATTGAGTAAAGGAGACAGGAATAAAATGAACAACTTAACAGGGCTTCTCAACTAGCCATGGTGCTGCTATGGGATAATTAAAAAAGAAACTAAGAGATCAGTCTAATGAACTACAACAAATCTAAACATGAAAGGATATAAGCTTTTCAGTAACTAGGTAATATCTTTGTATGGTGACATATCATAACTAGACTTATCATGGTGATCATTTTGAAATTTTGTATAGAAAAAAAATGACTACATTGCACAATAGGAACTAACAGTGTTATAGCTCAATTATACATTAAAAGCAAGAAAACAAACAAATATACAGACTCAGTCAGAAAAAGATGAGATCTGTGGTTACCAGAGGCAGAGGGTAGTAGGATGAAGGCAGTCAAAGGCACAAACTTCCATTTATAAGATAGGTAAGTACTAGGGATGTGATGTACAACATGGTTAATATAATTAACACTGCTGTAAGCTATATATGAAATTAGTTAAGAAAGTAAATCTAAAAATTTTTTTCTTTAATTTTGTGTCTATATGAGATAGACACAAATGGATGTGCACTAAACTTACTGAGATAATCACTTTACGATGTTCTAAGTTAAATCGTTATGCTGTATACCTTAAACTTACACAGTGCTGCGTGTCAATTACATTTCAATAAAACTGGGAAAAAAGTAAAGGGAAAATAACAAAGAATTTTTATATATTTACTTTGCCAGTTCTAACTTCTGCCATAAATATCAACAATACTCTTAGAAATTTTCCATATTCAAACATTTAAGAAGACAAAAATAACATAAAAACGTAAAGTGAAACAATTTGATCTATGACAACATCATATTATTTTTCTATATAAAATAATGATGCTTGAAGTTCTACATACCTGAATGTTTTCTCTACTCCAAGTATGTGGTGTTTTATTGGCAAGTAATTTCAGATCTTGAATAGCAAGTCTCTTTACTGCTTTCCTAGGGTCATTCTTCAAATACTGCAATAAAAGCTGAATCTATAAAGGAAATAAGTCATTCCATGAGTGACATCATCACTGAAATTATCATTAGGGATGCACTGTAGTTTCATGAAACTTTCAGATTTGAGATAGGGCTCATTTCAAATTACAGCCCTGTCATTTATTCACTATGTACCCATGTTTGGGCCTTTCTCCTCGTATAAAAATATACCTCCACTTAACTTGCAAGGTTCTAGCGCAAGACCTGGCCTTAAACACTCAACTCTTCCTTTTTCCACCCACCAACTCCATGCTCTGCCATGTACTTACTCTCACCTCCACCTCATTTAATTTTTATAAGACTTCCAAGAATCAGCACTGAGAATACAACTCAAATCTTCCTCCCCACTGCACCAACTCCATGCTCTGCTCTGTACCCTCACCGCCACCTCTTTTATCACAAGACTCCCAAGAATTAATACTGTGAATACAAAGAGGGAAAAGAACAAGCAAAAGGAAATTAAACTTTCTGCGATCTTTATCAGAGAAAGGGATCTCAATACTATCAAAACTTATGGGTTACTTAACTTATTTTTTAGCATATTAATACTTAAAAGGCAAGTTTACTGAAGAAAAAGGAAGTTTAAAGGAAACTGAAACTACCTGCTTAGGCGTATCAACCAGAGATGAAGCTGCAAGCAGCGTGAAAGTGTGCAGAGAGACTATCACCATTTTGGTGGAAGGATAGGCGGTGACCAGCTGCTGTAGGAGCTGACGCGCGCTGGACGCCAAGATGGCGTCATGGTGCATGTGCTGCAGGATGGGGATCAACTTCAGCTTCAAGTCTACTGGCGTGGCTAGACCTGGACATGGAAAGAACGCTTAGAGATTTCTGACCCTCATCCTGGATAATACCTCAGATTCAGAAGGTCTGATTCCATTAGCAAAATGACTATTTAAAAGCAAATAGCACACTCAATGGTTAGCTGCTCAGTCATGTCTGATTCTTTGCAATCCCAAGGACTGTAGCCCATGAGACTCCTCTGTCTATAGGATCTCTCCTGGCAAGAATACTGGAGTGGGTTGCCATTCCCTTTTCCAGGGAATCTTCCTGACCCAGGGATCGAACCCACTGGAGGGGGCCCTCCAGTATTGCCATGCCCTCTGCCAGGAGATCTTCCCAACCTAGGGGCTGAACTCAGGTCTCCTGCACTGCAGGCGGATTCTCTACTGCCTGAGCCATCAGAGAAGCCCGCCCCAATTCCCACCCTGTGCTCTTCTCCCTTTCTCTCTGTACCTCCTGAGCGTGAAAATAGCTCAGTGGTGTCCCAACTCTTTGAGACACTATTGACTATACAGTCAGTGGAATTCTCCAGGCCAGAATACTGGAGTGGGTAGCCTTTCGCTTCTCCAGGGGAACTTCCCAACCCAGGGATCCAACCCAGGTCTCCAACATTGCAGGCGGATTCTTTACCAGCTGAGCCGTAAGGGAAGCCCAGGAATACGGAGTAGGTAGCCTATCCCTTCTCCAGGGGATCTTCCCACCCCAGAAACTGAACCAGGGTCTCCTGCATTGCAGGCGGATTATTTACCAAGTAAGCTATCAGGGAAGTCCTGTATCTCCTAATTCCTGTTAATATACTTTAATTTTGTGTAGATAAAACTAAAGAAACAAAAACACATTGCAGGTGAATTCTTCACCACCTGAGCCACCAGGAAGCCCAAATAGTACACTAGTATTATGTTTAAATTTATATTATGCTTATATATATTATGCTTATGTAATACTATATTAGAGGTAATCAAGTTCAATAGTTTTTTCCAAAAGTATTTATCTTGATTTGGGGGTGATTATTAAATTACAGGCTAATAGTAGAAAATATCCTTAAAAGGCCAGTAGAAAGCAGTCATATTTGCTGCCTCTTTCTTCCCATAGCATACCAAAACATATACATATTCATGAACATATATATACATGCATATACACAAACTCAATGGCGATAACCTGTTATAATTACAATTTTAATTATTTCCTTCAACACCAAGTCAAGATCAGAATGTGAACAGACTATATACGGAGCAGCTGCAAAGTTCTCTGAACTTTGTGCAGCACTGCCTTTCTTTACAGCATCCACAGGTGGAATTTCATTGAGAACTGATTCCAAAGCATCTTGTCAACACTGGAGCTAAATAAACAGAAAGTCTTTGCTTCTACATCATGGCTTAATGGTGATAGTAAACAAAAAACTGTCAATCATACTGTCCTACTTATATGCCAAAAGCTAATTTATCTCTGCTGATGAGTGCTTTTTGCCACAGTGAATAACTCTTAGTATGAATACATGACATTTCAACATCCAACAGTAGCTTACATCAACTGACTCCCTTACTGTTTGGCCACTCTTCAAATTTAGCCAAAGCAGAGCACCCCCAAGAGATAGGAGAGAGAAGAATGCCAGAGTATTTACTCCCTGGTTTTCTCTGTGCAGGGTCAGATCAGGCCTGTGTTATGGCTGCTTTGATCCTTAAGTTACTGAATGCATTTGCAAGACCATTCTATCTTTGAACTCTTTCTCAGTGGCTTTTGCTTTTTCACTCTTCCTGGTTTTTGTCCTTCCTCTGGCTGTTCTTTCTCAATCTCTTTGTATTCTTCTATCCACACTTTAATTTCTGATATTCCTTGGGGTTGCTAATAAATTATCTTCTTCTCCTATGTACTTTCCCTGAGTGAGCTGATATAATCCCATGGGTTCTGCAATCAGCTATTTGCTTTTAAAGACTGCCTCCCCTCTCACTCCGACCCCCTGAATTTCAGATGCATATGTCCCATCACCTTCTGGTTATTACCTTCCCGTTACCTTCTGTCCCATTACCTTCTGGTTATTACCTTCTGTCCCATTACCTTCTGGTCATCACCAATGGGCTATCTCAGAAGTACCTTATGCTTAACAGGGACAAAGAGAACTTCTGATCTTTACTATGAAACTGCCCGTGCAAAACTTTCCCCATTTCAAAATATGACAGCTCCTCAGACCCTGGAGTCTTTCCTGATTCTCTTCTTTCTCTCACATTCACATCCAAATTTATTAACAAATCTTGTTGGTTTCTAGCTTCAAAACATAAACCAAGTCTGACAGTCTTTCCACCTTCACTGCTGTCACACCGGTTCATTTCTACCACTACCTCCTGACTGGATCATTACAAAGTTTCCTAAGTATTGTCCCTACTTAAGAGCTTCCCCACGGCAGACTTCCATCTCATATCCCTCCCTTCTCCTCTGCAAGCCTATTCTCAGGCCAGCAGTCAGAGGATTCTTTGTGTTTGCAGACACCTTCACTGAAGGTTTTGTTGTTGTTTAGCTGCTAAGTCATGTTTAGGGAGACTCAAAATTCTACTTCATAGAAACACAAGCAGCTGAAAATTTAAGGATATTTATTCCTCAAACTCACCTGCCACTTCTGTATGTTGGGCTTCAATCTTCCTCTACCTTGCCCCCACTTCTGTGCTGTGCTTAGTTGCTCAGTTATGTCTAACTCTTTGCGACTCCATAGAATTTAGCCCGCTAGGCTCCTCTGTCCAAGGAGATTCTCCAGGCAAGAATACTGGAATGGGCCCTCCACCATTGCCATGCCCTCCGCCAAGGGATCTTCCCAACCTAGGGACTGAACCCAGGTCTCCCATACTGCAGGTGGATTTTCTACGATCTGAACCACCAGGGAAGCCCAACCCCATTTCTACCCCATTGCTTTTTTCCTTTTCTCTCTGTACTTCCTAATTCCTGTTTAATATTTTTTTAATGAATCAACCTATTTTTATTCATTTGGCAGTGCAGGCTCTTTAGTTGCAGCATGTGGGATCTATTTTCCCTGACCAGGGATCGAACCCAGGCCCCTGCACGGGGAGCATAGAGTCTTAGCCACTGGACCATCAGGTTAAGTCCCTTTACTTTAATTTTGTATAGATAAAAACTAAAGGAACAAAAATGAATCTTAAATATGTACATTAATGGATTCTACATATGCCTGTATCTATATTCATATATACACACCACTCAAGTTATACAGAATCCTTCAGCATCCTAGGAGGCTTACCTATATAGCTTTCATCAACTCCCTTGCTATCTACCCTGTCTGTGTGGAGAGCCCCAGCAGATGGGAAGTCCAGGTCAGGTCAGTGTATTTATTCCTTGGCTCCTCTACAGGGTCACATCAAGTCGCATCACCCTGAAGGTCAGTATTCCAAAGTGGCCTTCTGGATGTGACTCCAGGTTCCGATAAGCACTTCCTCCCCTGCAGCTCAGACAGTGCAGGACAACGTCATTCCCTCTAGTTTATTCTGCCCACATCTTTGTAAATGGCTCCTTCATTAAACCCTACTTGAATTACTGCAGTTCAAGTGTGACATGTTTCCTGCTGAGATGCTGTCTGATACAGCAGGTGTTCAGCAAAAACCTGCTCAATAAATGAGTGATGCTGCTTCTAATGAAAGCTTTCTGCAAGGCAGCCTTTTTCTGGAGGTAGTGGGGAAAGACAAAGGAATAAAGGGAAACCGCAGAAAGCTCAATCACTGTATCTTGGTCTTCAACTAAGTGATCTTACTATGACTCCATTTCCTTTTCCATAAAAGAAGAGTACTACCTATTCAAGTCTGCCAAATTACACAATACAAAGACACACCATAGAGAAAAATACAAAGGAAGTCGTGTTCTCCGGAGCTGTGCGATGCTGTAACCCCAGAGCTTGCTTTTGTGACTATTATGAGAGGAAATGGGGTGATACACGGGAAGCACGGTACGGAAGATGAGACTAGAACACGGCTTTGCAGGCTACAGTAGGCAACTTGGATTTGGGTTAGTAGAAATTGGAAGATACTGGAGGCATATTAGCAGAGTGAAGAGAGTCTCTGAGTTTTCCCCCCGGTCAGAATATTTTCCCCCTAAAAATATGCATTTCTTACTCAAGTATCACCTGATCAGAAGTCTTCCTTGATCAAGAGATATACGACAGAAATCTCACCCCTGCCATCCTGCCATGGACTCTAGACTGTCCTTCTTACCTCGCCTTTCTTCCACAGCGCCTGCTGTGCCATAAATTGACTCACCTGTTGCTGGCACTCCTTCCACCACTAGAATGCAGGTTACACGGGAGCAAGGACTCTGCCTTGTGCAGTATTGCATCCTAAGCTCCCAGAATAGTTCTGGCATTTAGAAGACACTTAATAAGCATTATTTGGAGGAATAAAGGAATGAATAGTGACTAGCAAATAGTAAGTGTTTAATGAATGTTAGCAGCTATTATTAGTATGAGTACCATTAAGTCACTTCATAACACCAAATGAAGAATACATACCTTGAATCATTTCACTGATTTTGTTACAGATTCCTACAGCAAAATCCCTTGGGAAAGAGAAAACAGTATAATCTTTAAAACCAAAAAAAAATTAAATTTGCTTCAGTTTTCTAAGGACTTATATAGAACACAGAAAGCACAGGAGAAAGGCAATATTCCAAATCATAACTAATATTCCTAAGGTCAGGTGCTGGGGATGGGGAAAGAAATGCAACCAAAACCAAAACTCCACAAAGCAAGTGGGCTTCTGTCAACACTGTTCTCACATGATCTTCAAGGAAAGATGCTCTGATTTATGAGCACTGTTGCCATTTCATTACTGAACGACACTGTCTGAAATACTCAAGGTCACTATCTCAGTCTACAGTGTTTTAGGACACACGTTTAGTTAAGAAAAGCTTTTGACACACAAGCTAATCATTTATATAAACAATAAAATATACATCAAATAGTCTGAATTTTAGAAAAACAGAGTAAGTATGAAGCAGTAGAAATGCAGTGGGAAATATGGGTAGAGCCAAATTATTTAAAAGTGGCCATTTTTAGATTAAAGACCTAAATGTAAGACCAGATACCATAAAACTCCTAGAGGAAAACAGGCAGAATGCTCTTTGACATATATTGCAGTAATATCTTTTTGGAGCTATCTGCCAGTAAGATGGAAGTAAAAACAAAAATAAACAATAAGACCTAATTAAACATAAAAGCTTTTACACAGCAGAGGAGACCATAAGAAACAAAAACAAAAACAACCTACAGAACGGGAGAAAATATACACAATGCAATTGACAACAGATAAACCTTCAAAATATACAAGCAGCTCATACAGATCAATATCGAAAAACAAAAAACTCAATCAAAAAAAATGGGCAGAACATCTAAATAGACATTTCTCCAAAGAAGAAAGAAGACATAAAGATGGCCAAAAGGCACATGAAAAGATGCCCCTCATCACTAATTATTAGAAGTGCAAAGCAAAACTATAATACAATGAGGTATCACCCCACACCAGTCATAACGGCCATTTATCAAAAAATTCTACAAATAATAAATGCTGGAGAGGGTGTGGAGGAGGTTAGTGGGAAGGTAAATTGGTGCAGCTACTCTGGAAACCAGTATGGAGGTTCCCTAAAAAACTAAAACCAGAGTTACCATCACTCAGTTCAGTTCAGTCGCTCAGTCGTGTCCAACTCTTTGCGACCCCATGAGTTGAGCACATCAGGCCTCCCTGTCCATTACCAACTCCCGGAGTTCACTCAGACTGACGTCCATTGAGTCAGTGATGCCATCCAGCAATCTCATCCTCTGTCGTCCCCTTCTCCTCCTGCCTCCAATCCCTCCCAGTATCAGAGTCTTTTCCAATGAATCAACTCTTTGCATAAGGTGGCCAAAGTACTGGAGTTTCAGCTTCAGCAACATTCCCTCCAAAGAAATCCCAGGGCTGATCTCCTTCAGAATGGACTGGTTGGATCTCCTTGCCATCCAAGGGACTCTCAAGAGTCTTTTCCAACACCACAGTTCAAAAGCACCAATTCTTCAGGGCTCAGCTTTCTTCACAGTCCAACGCTCACATCCATACATGACCACTGGAAAAACCATAGCCCCGACTAGACGGACCTTCGTTGGCCAAGTAATGTCTCTGCTTTTCAATATGCTATCTAGGTTGGCCATAACTTTTCTTCCAAGGAGTAAGCATCTTTTAGTGTCATGGCTTCAATCACCATCTGCAGTGATTTTGGAGCCCCCCAAAATAAAGTCTGACACTGTTTCCACTGTTTCCCCATCTATTTCCCATGAAGTGATGGGACCAGATGCCATGATCTTTGTTTTCTGAATGTTGAGCTTTAAGCCAACTTTTTCACTCTCTTCTTGCACTTTCATCAAATGGCTTTTTAGTTCCTCTTCACTTTCTGCCATAACGGTGGTGTCATTTGCATATCTGAGGTTATTGATATTTCTCCCGGCAATCTTGATTCCAGCTTGCTCTTCTTCCAGCCCAGCGTTTCTCATGATGTGGTGTCGCAGAGTCGGACACAACTGAAGTGAAGTGACTCTGCATATAAGTTAAATAAGCAGGGTGACAATATACTGCCTTGATGTACTCCTTTTCCTATTTGGAACCAGTCTGTTGTTCCATGTCCAGTTCTAACTGTTGCTTCCTGACCTGCATATAGGTTTCTCAAGAGGCAGGTCAGGTGGTCTGGTATTCCCATCTCTTTCAGAATTTTCCACAGTTTATTGTGATCCACACAGTCAAAGGCTTTGGCATAGTCAAGAAAGCAGAAAGAGATGTTTTTCTGGAACTCACTTGCTTTTTCCATGATCCAGCGGATGTTGGCAATTTGACCTCTGGTTCCTCTGCCTTTTCTAAGATCCTGCAATCGCACCACTGGGCATACACTTGGAGAAAAACATAACTCGAATAGACACATGCACCTCAATGCTGACTGCAGCACTATTTACATGGAAGTAAACTAAATGTCCATCAACAGATGAACGGATGAAGAAGACGTGGTATATATCACAATGGAACATAACTCAGCCACAAAAAGAAGAAATAACGCATTTGCAGCAACATGGATGAATCCAGAGATTATCATACCCAATGAAATAAGCCAGATTAAGAAACACAAATATCTTAAGATATCACTAATACATGGAATAAAAAAAAAATGATAGAAATGAACTTACTTACAAAACAGAGATAAACCCACAGATATAGAAAACAGATGTGTAGTCACCAAGGGGAAGGGGGGAGGAGGGATAAATTAGAAGTTAGGGATTAACACACGTACACCACTAAATAAATACAAACTAGACAACCAATAGGACCTACTATATAGCACAGGGAACTATATTCAATATTTTATAATAACCTATATGAGAAAAGAATATAAAAAAGATATATATATATGTATAATTGAATACTCTGCTGTATACCTAAAAATAACATTGTTAAGTATACTTCAATTAAACAAATAAATAAATAAAATTTTAAAGTAGCCATTTTCAAAATATTGTATATCTGAAAAGTATTTTCTAAGGCGTCGCTTTTGAGTCTGTTGCAACTGAAATAACACTGAATGTTGCAAAAGTTATCAGTAACATGAATGTTTGGGATAAAACTATATAATATATAAGGAAAGATGATACAAGTAACATGATCAAACTTGGTTCTTTCAGTCACGATTCATGACACATAAGGCATGAAATACTTTCGCTCTGCAGTTCAATGGATGTCTGTATAAAATATTTTCTGCCATTAAGATATTATTTTAACATTCTCTGACAAAATGAAAAGTACACGTAAATTACACAGCGGCTGTCTGCAGGGTAAGCACCATGCAATCCTTAGAGTTATGAGATGAACTAGCCATTTTTTCATGAAACTCCATAACTATTCAGAAATGGCTATTTGCAGGTATCTTCTAAAGAGATAAATAAAGTAAGCATGTAACTTTAAGAAAAATAACTGGGTAAACTTTTTGCCAATCCTAGCTTCTAAACAAAAACTAGCACTTCAGAAAACTTCTGTCACCAGGAGCTTGACAGCGTAATACTTAAAGCCTTTCCTGATGAGATCAGTGGTGATAACAACAAATATGATCCTTTGATATTTAACAACAAATTTGATATTTTACAAAGGAAAGGGCCAACATTTGGTAGACCTGCATTAACAGAGTCAACCAATATTTCCCAAAAGACCAATGTCTAAGTTATAAAACCATACATAGGTAAGGGATGCCAACGGATTTCAATGTAATAGTACATGTTCACTGACACGGTTTTACAGTTCACATTGCAACTAACTTTTATGAACCAACAATTTTCTAGTTCCGTTAAGAGATCAAGGAAAAATAAGCATAATTATCTACAAAACCTTTAAAAATACT
Organism: Capra hircus; assembly: GCF_001704415.2. NCBI lineage: Eukaryota > Metazoa > Chordata > Mammalia > Artiodactyla > Bovidae > Capra > Capra hircus. The sequence continues at coordinate 70,141,676 of NC_030823.1, read as the reverse complement.
CCTCTCTTTTTCAACTACGTATCTGTGTGAGGCTGGCATTTTTTCATATACTTTAACCAAAACATCACATTGTAAAAGAAATGGTGAATGCAGAACCAGATGTGACAATCCAGCCTGACATTAAAGAGATTTGTCAAAATGTAAAAAACAACGTCCCTCTTCCCACAAAATTGATTTTTGTTTTGGAAAAATATTTTCATAAAGATATTTTTGTGTCAATACATTAGGAATTTGTTATTCTTTAAATGAATTAATAATGTATTTTAAGTTTAGGCATTTTCATCTCTAATACAGTAAATACCAATCAATGTAATCTATATAAACATAAAAAGCACTTTGAGGACGTTAATAATGCTGAAGAGTGTAAAGAGATTCTGATACCAAATAGTTTGAAAATTACTGCTCTGATATCAGCCTTATATTCAATAAGAAAAAGTAAGCTGTAAATGTCTTTTGGGTACAAGGCAAGAGGTGTATTAGGTATCTACAGATGACCTGTTCACCTTTCAGAGCGCTCTTATATTTGTTATTCCTTCTGCTTGGAATATCCTTCCTCCAGATGGCTGCGTCTTCTTCAGGACCGTTTCAGCTCAAATGCCACCTCTTCGGGGAGGCTATCCCCGATCACTCTACCTAAGGAGCTTGCTTAGGTCATCACCATAATGATAAAACTACTTTATTTTTCTGTAACATTAGTGAGCAGCTGAAACTACTGTGGGTTTACATAGCAACAGAGCATTCATCTTTTCCACTCCTGTATTCCTGCTGATTGGAATAGAGTCTGGACATGATGGATATTCACTAAGTATTTCTTAACTAACTAAATAACTTTTTTAACAAATGCAAAATTTAAAAATCTGTTACAGGCCTCTAGGGTCAATAAACTGCAAGTTTGAAGCCTGGAGTTTTCTCTTTTTTTTGGTCTAATAATATTTCTAAAAACTCTTAATGGCAGCATTAAAAATACGTTAAGAATACATAGTCTCATTCGCTGAGACTACAGAATAATCTGATTCTCCAGCTTCTTCCCATCCCAAATTCAGATCTGACAACACTGGTCATATTTCCTGCACCATCACTGTCAGCTGGTACCCAGGAACAGTTACCCTTTCAGATGGTGTGCACATTCCAGTCCACCAGTGACCACTAGAGGTCACCACTCTGCTTGACAATGCCTCCCAGGTTCCTGAAGTCATTTGGGTTTGCAATTCCTCCTCTGGGACTAGCTCTTAACAATTAAAACCTTTTTGGGGGCACAGCGGTCAAGAATCTGCCTGCCAATACAGGAGATTCAAAAGAAACAGGTTCAATTCCTGGGTCAGGAAAACCCCCTGGAGAAGGAATTGGCAACCTGCTCCAGTATTCTTGCCTGCAAAATTTCATGGACATAGGAGCCTGGCAGGCTGTAGTCCATGGGGTCACAAAGAGCTGGCCACAACTGAGCACGCACACCCTCAGAACAAGTTACCTGTGGTTATGGTAGCAGACAGGTAGAAACAGGATTAAATCAATTTTAAAAGCCTTTGTTTGGTCAACTACTCTAAGATCCAAAACTAATAAAGATACTAAGATAAAAATCCATCTGTACTGGTTGTGATATCTGATCTCAAACCAGGTCATCATTTCTGAGGGAAGTGCACGCACTGTTCAGTTGTGTCTGACTCTTTGTGACCCCATGGATTGCAGCCCACCAGACTCCTCTGTCCATGGAACTTCCCATGGTAAATGCTAATCTGGAAAAGATGTATTTTCTTGATTTTCACACTCTAAGACATTCCGCTAAGTACTTCAGACTTAACTATTGCACTAATTTGGTATGTTTAAACATCACAAATCACAAGTATACCATATTGAAGCCTGGTATGTTAAAAACCGCTTCTATGTTTAAACTGTTAAATGTTTACTGGTCATCAATTCTATAAATGAAAAATCATGTTGTTCCTATGTTACTTAATCTTTTCCAAGATAGATCAGAAATTCCACAGCTGATAAAATTAGCTTCTGATAATAACACATGAGAAAAACTGAGCCAAAAATGATTTTCATAAGCAAATTCTAATACTGAATCACAAATTTATCATCTACATTTAGAAAACTATTTTTAGAGCTACTCCAAGTACACACTTAATTGGACAGATTTAAAGTACTCACACCTTGACAGTGGTGATCAGATGATAAATATTCACCAGCTATAACTCTTAACCAATAAAATTAATTTTTAAAAAGTTCTTGCAATACCCATGACTCTCAATAAGAAAAAAATGCCGATTTTCAAAAGCACAAATTGGGATCGTCTTTACTTAGATATTTCTCTTCCTCATTTACTGTCACACCTACTACTTTCAATCAGTAAATAAAATAATACACAGTTTATGTTCTCTAATCTCCTTTTCCAATGAATAATCCTGGACTTCTGAAGGTTTGATAGGAGCAGCTGAAGAGATGAATAAGCATATAATTAAACTATAAAGAAAGATCACTGGTGATTAACTATTTCAAGTCTTATCCAAATTTAGCAGAGGCTCTTAAATGCTATTTTTACATTAAAAAATTCATTAGTCACCTGATTATAAATCAAAACTTGCTCCTAGCAGGATATACAGAAATTTGTGAAAAATAAAATAAAAATAAGATAATATCTTCACTCAGAGACAATATTTCAATACATATCCTAGTCTCTTTTCTATTCCATAAATACTTGCTTTTCAAATAAACCGTAATATCACATAACCTATTATGTAACTTGTTTTCAAATATATTTCTAAAATACATTAGTTATAAAAGCTGATATAGTATTTCAATGTATGATCCTATTTATCTTATTGGCACACTGGTTGGAATTGGTTACTAATATTTTTTGTTATTACAATCTTATAACTAGCATCCTTGCAAGTAAGTATCAGTACACACTGCTGATTCCTTAGGATAAATTCTTATAAGTGGATTTTCTAGGTCCAAGGGATGTACAAAATACATATTACCAAAATGCCCTCCAAAAAGCAGCGTTACTTTCACATCATCAGTCAGTAAAAGAAATAATCAGTAAGTCAAACACATTAATAAAACTATGGCCAATATTTCATCAAAAATAATAAATATATGTAGAGAAAAATACTATTTTATAAGATAATAGAGTATGATACCCCAAAGAAGTTAAAATTGGTTTCAATTCCAGTTATTATCTCTGTCAAATTGTCCAGACTTGAGACGATAGTAAGAAAAGAATAATTTAGTATTAGGACAGTATAGGTTTGGGGAAGACACCTCAGTGGACAAAGCTTCTGCTTCCCAGTGAAGCCTTCCCCAACTATTCTAATCCCAGGCTGATCCTGTCCTTCTGGGAGCTTTAATTTCATTTACAGTTAATGCCAACATCTGTACTTAACTCTTCTGCTTTATGGATTTAAGTCCTGTTTTCCCAACATGATAGAAACACCCTTGGAAAATACATCTTGCAGTTTACATTTTTCTATATCCCTTAGTGTTTACATATATAAATGAGCTATTCTTTCAAAACCTCTTCTTAGGAAGCCAAACTATAAAAGGCCTAGGCTTACTTTGACTGTGCAGAGAAGTTAGCAGCAGCAAAAACAGCAGCTTCAACTTCTACATTATCATGTGAATCCAGACTCTGACGAATACTATGATGAGCATTCTTCCTCTCGGGAATTATTGATGCCAGACTTCCCAACATCCTACACAAACAGAGAAACCCAAAAAGAATGGAAATACAGTAAGTTCAAGGTCAGAAAAGGGAGAAACAGGCAAAGCTTACCAAAAATAAAGTTTGTAGGTCACTCTATAAATCTCAGGTTAATGACATATCAATTTTAAAAATCAGCGACTCAAGTTCTGTAAACATTTTTCCATACTTCAACATGTAAGAAAAATTAACATGGTTAATTTAACACAGCAAAAATTTTTTTAAAAAATCACCTTGAAGTACATGCCAAGTACCAAAGAGAGCCCAGGAAAACAAACTTTTGAATTACTAAAGCATCAAAATGCCAATTTTCCAATGTTATATAAAGAAGTCCATTTTAGCAAAGCATTAAGAGTCAAATATTTTTGCTATTAAGCAGACCCACAAAGTAAAAATGTAAGACTTCCCAGTCTTTTTTCCACATCAGTAATTACTTGTATCATGATTTTCAAATCTCTCAACATCAAGAGAAGTAGAGGATGTCCCCTGGAGCTCATATCAGAATAGAGGCAGGTATAGCTTAGGAAAGTGATCAAAAATCCAAAGTTTACACATACTAATTTCATAGATGACAGACCTAAAAAGAGGATATGGTTCAAGCTGGTTTTAAGGCTTACAAAATGAAATTCTACCAAAAATTTTTTAATGCCAAGAAAGAAAAGGAAATGTTGAAGAAACTAAGGTGGTTGTACCTGGCATTCTCTAAGGAGTCAAGATATAAATTATCATATATAAAAATGAGCACATAATCAAGGATGAATATAGAAAACGGACACGAAACAGGAAGAACAAGGTCAGAAAGGTCAAAGTTCAAAATAAGCATGAGGCTTCCCTGGTGGCTCAGAGGTTAAAGTGTCTGCCTGCAATGCAGGAGACCCAGGTTCGACCCCTGGGTCAGGAAGAGCCTCTGGAAAAGGAAATGGCAACCCACTGCAGTATTCTTGCCTGGGAAATCCTCATGGATGGAGAAGCTTGGTAGGCTACAGTTCACGGGGTCACAAAGAGTTGGACTTGACTGAGCAACTTCATTTTCTTTCTTTCTTTCAAACCATACTTACATTTGAGTTAACAGATCAGAACATCTACCTACAAAACGAGTGTCTCAAACATAAGTTACCAAAACTGTATCACAGACGGTTAGCTCTAAAGCATTTATAGATTGGGATGGTTACCATATTTTCTCATTGATTCTTACTAGGAAAAACAAAAATGAATTCCTAATATTCAGAGTAACAGAAGTAAATGTACGGCCTTTTGGGAGTATAGAAATACAGCTCAAACAATCTTGCGGTGACTCAGCGGCGTAACAGAACATACCGCAGTGTGATGGCTCTTGCAACAGGGTCATTACTATGAATCACAGAGAAAATTCTCTTTACAAACTCATCCACATTTAGGATCTTCTCCAAATGCTTCTCACTTTGTTGGGTAACTTTAAGAACACACAGCCTCAGGAAATTGTTTCTAGGAAGAACCACAGACAAAATGAATTAGACCACTTTAGGAAAGTAATATTTAATTAGGAATCAAAGCAACACAAATGATACTAATAAATTTTAGCAACAGGCCAATGTTTTTCAATCTTAACATTCTGTTTTACCACAGAAACAGCCAAAAGTCTGTACCGTCATCCTACGATACCCGCAGTGTGGAGGGGAACTAATTCCAGGACTAGCCCGCACCAAACCCAAATCCTTGGAGACTGAACTCGCTTCTGCAAAATGGCACAGTGCCTGCGCATCCTCTCACATAGTTTAAATCATCTCTAGATTACTTATAATACCTAATACAATGTAAATGCTATGTAAACTAGTATAAGTACAATGTAACTAGTGGCCAGTGGGTGGCAAGTTCAAGTTCTGCTTTCTGGAACTTTCTGGAATTATCTTCCCAAATATTTTTGACCCGTGGTTGGTAGAACCCGTGGATGTAGAACCCTGAGATGAGTACTAAGCATAAGCAGTTAGCAGAGCCTGCAGTCCTGCAGGAAAGCACCCAAACAGCTGTAACGTAGAGAGAAGCCTGGGAGCCAAACTCAACGTCCTCAATCCTACTAGAACCAAGAAGATGGTCTTCCTCCTTCAAGCTAATTCTACAGCTTCTTCTCTGCAAGTCTGATTAGGTTTGTGTGTAAGCACACAAGTATATGGAGAATGATGGAAAGAAGTGGGAGAGGGAATGGCGTAGAGACAGAACAGGTATATATTCAGGCTCTGCTTACATGTTTCAGGCACTTCACAGTGGCCCATAATCTCATGTAATATGTAATCTCATGTTATAAAAATAAATTGTTAAATCAGAAACTTCTCAAAATGAACTACACAAAGCCACAGATATTTCCAAAATACACAATTATATATCAAGGTTGTCTTTAATTTTGAATTATCCTGTCCCTCAAAGAAATAAGTACTCTCTGCCTTATACCCTTTACTTTGGCTCAAAATGCCATTAAATTTCACACCAAAATTTGTTGTGAATTTCCACATGCGTCCACTAAAACGGTAAAAAAACAGAAACAAAAAACCATCACGTCGAAGTCCGAAAAGGCAAAAAGAATACAGACTACAATATAAAACAAAGAAATATGAACAAAGTGCTTTAGGACACCAAGGGCTTAAAAAGACTTACCCAACTCTGAAAACATCAGCTAACTTTAGGAATGCAGAATTGATGAGAATAGGGAATGGATACTTCTGAAAGAGCCTGGGAAAGCGGACAACTGCTTCACACTGTTCACCAAGTTTGCCAGATCTTAGACCTATGGGAACCATTAAAAGGGAAGAACAGATTAGAAATTTTTGACTATAGAAAGGCAAAAACAGCAAATACCAACACAGTATTACAGACTAAAATTTATTTACACAGTAAAATTATAATCATTCTTAACAATTAGATAAAGTACAACAGTAACTCGTTATGTTTTCAAAAATAAAAATGACACATGAAATAGTAATTTTGGAAAGTGCCACCTTAAGATATAATGAAAGAGAAACTTTTTTTTTTAAGGTTGAATTGATAGAATATTTGGGGCCACAAGTAAATCTCAACAAATATGAAAGCACTGAAATCATATTATATATGTTCTCCATTACAACATAATGGAATTAAATTAAAAATCAGTAAGAGAAAAATATTAAAAATTTTTCAAATATACTGGAAATTAAGCAACACAGTTATTTAAAAAAACCAATAAGATGAACCACTGAAAGAATTAGAAGTGTAAAAGAAGAAATCAGAAGAGAAATTTAAAAGAGGAAAAAAAGAAACTCAATCCTTAATTTGCACCATATACAAAAATTAATTCAAAATGAACCACAGACCTAAGAGTAAGAGTTAAAATTATGAAGCATATAGAAAAAAGGAAGAAATTTTTGTATGCTTGTATTATGCAATAATTCTTAGATAAAACACAAAAAGTGTGCTTTTTAAAGATTAAAGAATAAGTTTAAACTTCATAAAAATTTAAAACTTATGTTCTTCAAAATATACTTTTCTGAATAAAAAAACAAGCCACATACTGGAAGAGATATTTGTAGAACATGTATCTGATAAAGGACTTCATTCACAGCTCTTATATCTCTAGAAAACTCAGTTTTTAAAATGGGCAAGATGTGAACAGAAATTTCCCTACAAAGGAAATACGAATGGCAAATATAAGCACATGAACAGATGCTCATCATTATTAGTCATCCAGGAACTATAAATTAAAAACAACAGTAAGATACCACTACACATCCACTAGAATGGCGAAAAATTCCCAGTCCATCAACTGGTGAATGAATAAACAAACTGTGATATCTCCATACAATAGTCTCCTACTCAGCGTTCAAGAAACTAAGATCATGGCATCTGGTCCTATAACTTCATGGCAAATAGATGGGGACAAAAATGGAAACAGTAATAGACTTCGTTTTCTTGGGCTCCAAAATCTCTGCGGACAGTGACTGCAGCCATGAAATTAAAAGATGTTTGCTCCTTGGAAGAAAAGCTATGACAAACCTAGACAGTGTATTAAAAAGCAGAGACATCACTTTGCCAACAAAGGTCCATCTAGTCAAAGCTATGGTTTTTCTAGCAGTCGTGTACAGATGTGAGAGTTGGACCATAAAGAAGGCTGAATACCGAAGAAATGATGATTTCGAATTGTGGTGCTGGAGAGGACTCTTGAGAGTTCCTTGGACAACAAGATCAAACCAGTCCATCCTAAAGGAAATCAACCCTGAATATTCATTGGAAGGACTGATGCTGAAGCTGAAGCTCTAATACTTTGGTCACCTGATGCGAAGAGCTGACTCACTGGAAAAGACCCTGATGCTGGGAAAGATTGAGGGCAGGAGGAGAAGGAGGCAACAGAGGATGAAAAGGTTGGATTGCATCACTGACTCAACAGACATGAGTTTGAGAAAGCTCCAGGAGACAGTGAAGTTCAGGGAAGCCTGGGGTGCTACAGTCCACGGGGTCAGGAAGAGTCAGACACAACTTAGTGACAGAACAGCAGCAGCAAAAAAAAAAAAGGGAACCCGTTACTGATGCACAACATGGGTGGATCTCAAAATCATCATGCTAAATCAAAGAAGTCAGACCCAAAAGACTACTCTATGACTATACATTACATGACATTCTGGAAAAGGCAAAGCTATGAAGACAGAAAGTGGAAAGTGGTTGCCGAAAGCTAAAGAAAGACTGACCACAAAGGGGCATGAGGAAGTTCTAGGGGTGAAATATTCCAGGCAGTGGTTTCATGACTATATACATTTGGTGAACTTTATTACAAACAAATTATGCCTCAATGAATGATTCCTTTTTTTTTTGGTTGCACTGCTTATGGGATCTTAATTCCCAGATCAGAGATTGAACCCAGGCCCTCAACAGTGAAACCATGGAGCCCTAAATGCTGGACCACCAGGGAATTCCCTCAATGAATTTGATTTTTCAAAAATCCAACAAACAGCTCATGTTCAATCCTTAAAAAAATCCATTAAGAATGAATATCCTGATATGAAATTAATAGTATCACCTTCAAATAATTTTTATTATTTTGCCACTTATAAAATGCTGATTATATCTGTACAAGAATAAGTGCCCATGAATAGTTCTGTTCAGTAAAGTTTGTTCATTGTTTAAAAATGACAAAGGAAATATCTGGGGTTGAAACAAGGAATGTCGCTCGCCATTCAGTCCTACGAGGAATGAGTCACTGACCTACAGTATACCCTGAAAGGAATTCAGCTTAAAGAACTAAATGAGGCACTCTGTGTTTTAAGGAAAACAGGCCAAACATGCACTTAGGCAGTTATATTTCAGGGGAAAAAAGTTTATGAACCCGGAGTCCTGCATTTTCCCACACTTAGAAAAGCACCAAAGTCATTAACTGAGATGTGTGTTCCTTGAAACTGTCAGTAACCTACCGAGATGTCAGCCGGCTTGCACATACTCCTTAGTCATAATTGCATGATATACTGACCTCTCCCCCTGAGCGATTTCTCAGAGCTTTCTGGAAAGCTGTCTCCAGGGCTATAGTCCTCAGTGAGACACTGACTGAAACTGAACTCACCGCTCGTACACTGTGCGGTTGATTTCCAGCGGACTGAGGGCTCTTTCCTGGGTGCCTCTTTGTCTCAATGTGGAAGACTTACAAAGTAAATGCGCACATGCAATTTCTACAACTTACTAATGAATTCAGTTCTGTAGGCACACTCAGGTTAGTTATCTGGTACTGGGAACATATTTCCTCATAGGAAAAAAAAAAAGTACCGTCAGTACTTAACAGTACTCTGTAATCTAATGGCTGCTTATAATAAAAGTTCTTAAGGGAAAATTAATCCAAAATTAATTTCTAACTGAGATATTCAGAACATATCCCTTCTTTGTCTGCTCCCCTCTCCCTACACACCTCACTCACCAACTTCCACACACACAAGAACTGCCACTAGGAGCTCTTGGAGTCTTCTTCCCATTAAATACACTAAGCGCCAATAGAGACCTTCTAGGTGACTAGCAATGGCTCCTGAAGCCTTGAAAAGGCGGTCCAGGGACACAAAGCCAGGGCAGTGAAGGGAAAGAAAGGCAAGCCTCAAGACAGAGGTGAAGGCAGAGGAAGGAGAGATGTGTGCTTGTATACATGCGGCGGGGGAACGGACTGCTGGGGGAACCCAGAGCAACTGGGTTTGCTTCCTTCTCTCTCTCTCCCTGGTTGAGTGATGCACATGACAGCAAAGTTCTGTTTGTAGTAAATTAACCTTAGTTGGGATGAAAAAGGGAAAGGAGGAAGTAGCCTAGGCACAAGGAGTCTCTTCAACAGAAGACGATCCACTTTACCTTCCCTTTAAAACAGAATCTCAGACCAATTTATTCAAACTGATTCAAAATGTGCCAAAGATAATTTTGCATCTGCCAGAGAAATATTCTGATTTTTCTAGTGTGGTCAATTTTTATTTAAGATAGACCATTTATTCCTGTAACAGAGCCTTGGGTACATGAGCTAAAGAACAGTAAATGTCTTGCTTATTTTCTGATATGAGAGTCTTATTATGAGAGAGGAAATGAGAAGGTAGGGTGCAAAAGAGAGAAATGCATTCAGTTCAGTTCAGTTCAGTCGCTCAGTCATGTCCAACTCTTTGCTTAGCCACACATAAAAATGAATCTGTGGATTTCAATAAGAACCAAAGAAGGGTCTTGAATTTTTGGATCAGTTCTCACAGCTGGCCAAGGGATCACTGGCTTTAAGAAATAGTCCATTATAATGCTTGTTTTTATGTGACTTTGAGTTAACAGTCTGACCTTCACCTCAATTCTATTATACATGATCTTAGAGGTCCACGGGCTTCCCAGATGGCTCAGTGGGAAAGAATCCACCTGTAATTCAGGAGATGGGTTCGATCCCTTGGTCGAGAAGATCTCCTGAAGTAGGAAATGGCAATCCACTCCACTATTCTTGCTTGGAAAATTCCATGGACAGAGGAGGGTCACCAAGAGTCAGACACGACTGAGCGCACATGTGCCAAGGCCAAGAGGTCCACCTCTCAACACTAAGTTTGGTCTGGTAGTACAGATTCTTAAAGAGAAAGAATTTGACTCAGTGTGGATCACATGTCCATTTCTGAATCACTTATGGCACAGAATTAAGTCACTTGGTACAATCTTGGCTGCAGAGATCTCCCTCTTTGGAAGGGGATATGAGGATACTTGCAAGGCCTCACATTTATTTATCATGCCAACTACATCTGTGCCAATACGGACAGTGTAAAAGCAACCTGTGCTCTTCTTCAATCTGAGAATTCAGATGTTTGCCAACATAGGTGACGTGATAGCATCTAAGGGAAAAATAAGGGAGACAAGACAGTTGTCCTGATTGACGGCATCCATATCAATTTCTTCACTGAACATACCGTCAGGTTTTCCATGCAGCATTAAGTTCACCAGCACCTCGGCCAGCAACTCCAACCCCTGCACGTCCTCCTTTCTCATCGCCCAGGCACAGGAAAGGCAAACTGCTCTCTTCTCCATTGCTCTTTGATCTCATCCCTCCCAAGACCAACCTCACAGAAAGCAGGCAGGCTGAGTGGTGTCTTCTACAGTAGCTTCTCCTTTCCACCCAGGGTGGAGATCTTGCGTACCTTTTCCTAAATCATCGGGACACTTCCCATCAGCTGACTTAAAAATCTTTAGACTGACAATGTTTAGTGAAAAAGTTACACTAACTGAATAAATTATGTGAAGTATGTCCTTTGTAATGCCTATACTATAGAAATGATGTGCTGTATTACGAAATGTCCAATATACGTAAGTTGTACTTGATTTAACACTTAACTCTGTTTGCTTTGTCTTCATAGCTCAGGCAGCATGGTTATCAGCTTAAAACTTTAAAAAGGGGAAGGCAAAAAGACCTCGACATAGGAGCGAAAGTCATCCTCAAAAATGTAAACCAATCCATGTCAGTCCTCTACTTAAAAACTTCTCAATGTCTTCTCATAAAATCCAAACTTCTTGTCCTAACAAGGCCATATTTAATCTAGTCCTGTCTGATTCCTTAGGTGAGCTTTTTTTTTTTTTTTTTCCCATAGGTAAGAAGTAGATTAATTCAAAGAGAAACACACTCCATAGATACAGTGTGGGCCACGACAGAGGGCAAGTGCTGTGGTCTTGAAATGTGGCCATGGTTAGTTTTTCTGGGCCGGATAATTTCGTAGGCTAATGAGTGGGAGGATTAGTCCAACTATTTGGGGGGAGGGGAGATTTCCAGGAATTAGGCCACTGCCCACTTTTTGGTCTTTTTTTTAAAAAACTTATTTATTTTTAATTGAAAGATAATTGCTTTACAATACTGGTTTGATTTCTGCCACATATTAACATGAATTAGCCATAGTCTATGTCCCTTCCTTGAACCTCCCTCCCTCAGGTGAGGTTCTTAAAGCTGTTTTGTTCACTAATACAGCTCCAAGTTTAAGTGCCTAATACAGTGCAGGTGATTAGTAAATATTTATTAAATGAATTAATGACTATTATATGAATGATTATTTTCCTGTGTTACTAACTACATCCTAAACAGACATTCAATCAGCTTTAAAAGACCATCCATTTATTCCTAGAGAGATCAGAAATAAACACCTTACGTCCATGCTTGCTCAAAATGCTCAGAACAAAGTACAACAGTCATAACCATATAACAGGTTATAAAATGGCAATATTTCCCAAGTGGGTTTCTTGACACTCGTGCTACAGATACTTTTCTATTATGGACTTCAACTATCACATCTTATATCTAACTGCCTACCCAACATCTCCATTCGAATGTCTAAGCGATAGCTCAAATTCAATAGTCCCACAGTGATCTGATTTTCATCCACTCGGTAAATGACCATATATACTTCCAATAGCTCTGACCAAAAAAACCCAAGAAACCTCTGAGTTTCTCCTGACCTCTTATTCTCACATCCTCAACTAATTCATTAGCCAATCTTGTTGGCCCTACCTTCAAAATACATACATAATCTCAGCACTTCACACAGCTTCACTGTAACCTGGCCCAAGCCACTCTTCTCTTCTCCCTGGATTATTACAATCACCTCCTCTCTACAGCAGTAGCCTCGCTGCTATCTGTGTGGCACCATGTATTCAAGCAACCCCAGACCAACTTCCACCTGTAAAATAACTGGGTTGGTCAAAAAGTTACTTTGCGTTCTTCTGTAAGATGTTATGGAATAGAATAACATCTTACATCACCCAAGGTGCCGCTGGGAGGATTAAACATGATCTAGGACTGACACCTGGTTTATAGGTAAACACTCAATAACCATCTATACACTTCTTACAGGTCTAAAATATTCCTATTTCAACTTTTGGGAAGGAAAAATTGTGTTACATTTTTTTCTTACCCCAACTGCAAGTTTTTAGGAATCAAATAATTCTAGAGCTCTCATTTCTTCAGAGTCCCATCCCAATGCTGTTCTACACTACTGCTCTACCGTCATTATGGGATGAGTCCACCCAGACCACAGTGGTAGAAAATCTCTTTAGAGATTTAGTAGAAATATTAGACATGTAGACCTGCAACTCTTATCGGGGAATAAGGAAGGAATTAACAGAATGGGGAGGAAAAGGTTATGCAGTGTTTAAAAAACACATCTGATATTATGATTTTCTATTTCAGAAGGAAAAAGCCCTATAGTTTTTCTTAAGAGAAAGCAAAGCTCAACATCATTTTCTTGGATGATGGACTTGCACTACTATGACTCAACCAAAGGAATATCTCATTGGAGTGTTATGAAATTTTCATGTTGATCAAAGGAAGTTAAAAGTTTGTTTGTTTGCTTTTAAGTCTGAGAAACTCTTATCTGGACCAACTGCACTTTAAATGTCTACAAGGTAAAAAAAAAATTGAAGTCCCAGAAAAGTTAACAAAGTGTCCAAGTCAGAGGGCTGGGAAGTGGCTCCAAGTGGACTTAAAAATCCTTCTAACTGCTAGTCCAGTTCTTAACATATTACCCACTGGCTACAGTTAATTAACTGTATACCAAGTGATGTTTCCCCCATTCAATAAAAATAACAAGTACACTGAAACAAGAGAGTCACTGTAATACTTTGAGTTCTCTACTAAGAAATACCTGCCCTTGCCTTCCAAATCCCTCTCTAAAAGATAAGGCAAATCTCTTCTGCATTTAATAAGGACTTTTTTGCATACTATTACATCACTTAATATTTACAACCATTTTGCCAGCTCAATGGTATTTTACTCATTTTGCAGAGAAAAAAAACAAGATTAGGTTTGGTTAAATGACATGTCCATGATCATAAAACTAGCGAAACTAGAATTCAACTCAAGTCTATCCAAAGCTTCTACTACTACACCAAGCCTGTCCCATCCCTTCATTGCCATAAGGAAATTGAACTCATTCGCAGAGAATGTGTGTGAAAGTCGCTCAGTCGTATCCGCCTCTTTGCATCCCCAAGGACTATACACACTCCAGGGAATTCTTCAGGCCAGAATAGTGGAACGGGTAGCTTCCCAACCCAGGGATCCAACCCAAGTCCCCCGCATTGTAGGCAGATTCTTTATCAGCTGAGCCACAAAGGAAGCCCAATTAAATAATAACTAAGACTTTATTTTACAGGTTTTTAAGATGACTCTGTTTCAGAGATGTTAATATGTGAAAAAATATGTATCTTAATGGATGAAATAGGATATATGATGTCTCATTTATTGTATTTTTAGGACTTAATTGTAGTTTCTAAGAAGTAACACTACTTTATTGATAGGCTTCAAATACCCCCTTCAAAACTACCAAATATAGGAAATATAGTGAGAAAATCATCAATCATACACAAGTTCCCAAGTAAGTCCGGATTCTCTAATCTTTCCATTGATCTGACCCTGCCCTTAAAGTACACTGCTTTAATTACACTAAGCTTGCCCAACAAGCGAAGCCCAAGAATACTAGCGTGGGTAGCCTATCCCTTCTCCAGCGGATGTTCCGGACCCAGGAATCGAACCTTGCATTGCAGGCGGATTCTATACCAGCTGAGCTATCAGGAAAGCAGAGAATGAATAGGGGCTATGCTTTTCGGATGTCTTGGCCCTATTTTTGACCTGCCTAGTAACCGGCAGGTAAGAATTACAGAAATTAAATGAATCGCTGTAAAGTCGGTGCAAGAAGCAGCAGTCTTGGTGAAGACCTGGTCTCAACTGCACATACTGAAAAATAATTTCATAATTTCAATACAGCACTTTTAGAAACTGCGTGGAAAATCGCGGGGCTGTGCCCTCAAGTGGTCCAAGCGAGCCTTTAGCGGGAGCTCTCTACTTTTTCAGCTGTACAAGGCCAATCAAGCAACGCTTCCGTTTTCGGTCAACCTCCCAAAGCCGCGAAAGCCCTGGGCTCACCAAAGGCAAAGGCGCCCGACCCCGCCCCGCCCAGGAAGCACCGCGCATGCGCCTCCCCAGCTTCTCGCGCCGCTACCACCGCCTGGTGGCGCCACTTGCCCCCACACACGCGCAGCCCGCTCTTTCGAAATACCTTTGTCTAACTCCATAAGGGCAGAGTTAGCATCCAGCTCCTGTTCGCCATAGCCGGCATCTGCCAGAAAAGACTTAGTTGAGTTTGACGCCATGACCCATACAGTTACTCGATTAGCCTATTCATAGAGATTGCAAACTCGGCCCCACCACCGCCATCTTCTTCCACCACCTTCTCGCGGATTTTTCCTCCGCGCTCTGTCAAGCCGTGTTACGCATGCGCCCTGGGCTCCCTGCCGTTCGCCAGCGCCCCTGCGGCCCCCCGCGCAGGCGCTCAGGGAGCTCTGGAACGCTAGGTTCCCGCGGCTGGGCGAGAAGGAGGCGGGGCTTCGAAGGGGGAAGTGACTCGTACGCGCCCGGACGCCGCTCCGAGAGCCAATCAGAGGGCGTGACGTCAGTTTGGCGGGGAGTTTGGTGACCGGGGCTTACAGTGGCGGGAGTTGGAGGCAATAACTTAGTCGTGGTCTAAGGGGCGCAGGATACAGTTTCTGCTGAATCTGGAGGCATTTCCACGGCTTTTTCCTCAGTTGAGCGTTTTCCTCCGTCCCAGATGCTCTTCAATTCGGTGCTCCGCCAGCCCCAGTTTGGCGTCCCGAGAAATGGTGAGTAACGGCCCTAACCGCTGTTTCTTGCCGGCGGGATTCACCTCCCCCAGAACAACTCCTCGGACCAATGCCGATTTCAGTTCAGTTTCCCAGCCGCCGAGTTCTCCCCCAGCCAGAATGAGTTCGTACTAGGTAGGAATACTGAAGAAAGCCGCACTTTAGTGCCCTCGAGATACTTTTCGTCGTAATCGAGGCTTTTTTTAGTCGTGTAGGCTGAGGGAGGGAGGGACGTTGAGTTAACTGACCTCCATTACGGTTTATGTCTGTTTTGCACGTTAACTGGAAGACGCGTGCATTTGAGAGTGTTTGGCTTTCTGAACGAACCTCTGTGTGAGATCGTCAAGGATCGTACGCATTGATTAATTCATTCATTTGTAGTGGAAACTTAGTGAGCCCTATCGTTTGCTATATACACCAGAGAATAGGATCGGCTCTTAAAAAGAACTCAGTCAGGCAGGGAGAACAGAACATCTGCTTCTAGCATGGTCAGAATTTTTTCTTCCTGATTAATTCAAGGGTATAAAAATTCGTAGTAATACCGTGAAAAATGCCCGTAAGCACATTTCCCACAAATGACCACTATTAATAGATTGAAGTATTTTATTCCAAAATGTTTTTCAATGCCAGAAGTAGGAAGTATTGTTATTTATGGAAATGGGATTAAAATGTTTTATCTCTTTACTTTTACGATAGAACTTGGAAATACTTCCATGTTAGTATATAGGCTTCCAATTTATTCTTTCCAGTTCTTGAAGTTCCTTAGGTTAAAACATTGGCAGAGTGTCATCAACCTGAAACTTTCTGGTAAGTTTTTGATAAGGGAGTTACCACCCAGACTAAGGTTGGCTGCAAATGAAATCTCATTCATTTAAAGATGAACAAGGTCTTCTTTCCCCTTGAAACCCGTGTGGAAAACAGAAAATGTGAGAAGTGAGCTTTTTATATTTAAGGCATAGGTCTTGAAAAAAGATATTGAGAAGATTGGTGAGTAGCTCATCAGCTTCCTTCCTCCAGTCTAAAACTCTACCATCCTTATCTCTTAGACAGTCTTTTAAATTATACTCTAAAAGCCTCTCCTTTCTGTCTCTGCTGCGACCTTGCTTTACTTCTATATCCTTTGTGTCATGAATGTCAGTATAGCATGGTAGTTAAGAGCTCTGTCTTCCTAATTTCACCTCCACTCCTTGCTTGTCTGTGTGACCTGGAGCAAACTATGTAGTCTTTCATTTGAAACAGATTCTTCTCTTAACTCTACATTCTGTCTGTCAACTTTATCTCTGATTCGTAAATATTTTTCCGGAAAGGGTAAATTTCCCCCTCTACGTTGATTGAGTATATATGGCTGGACTAATAACAAAATAGACACAAGAGATTAGCAGGAGAAAAACAAATTTTAATTCATGTGCATGGAGATCTCATAGAAATGGTATCTAAGAAGTGGCCAAAGCAGGCAGCTTTTATACTTTTCAGACCCCAGAAAAGGCAACAAATTTGTGAGGAATTGACAGGACAAAGAACTTAAGTTTGGGATACGTAATTAGTAAGGAATCTAAACAGAGTTTGGGCTTGAGGTAGTAAATTAAAAGAAGTTACAAGGTTTGTTTACACAGCCTTCTTGGCTCTGAATTTCCTCTCTGTGGATAAGGGTGACCTTATACCTCCAGTTGCAAGGAGTGCACCTTTCATAGGAGAGATTTATTTCCTGCCTTTCAGGGAGACAGGAAGGTTAGGGTTTCCTTCTTGCATCAGCTGCTTCTCAAGCAACTTCAATTCAAAATAATCAATATGCTGTTATGGTATGTTTTGAAACAGCCCACACCAAGCCCCCAAATACTCATTCATTGTTTTGTGTTTAGGCGCTGAAATTCATTCATTGTTATATATCATGCGCCAAACTTTGTAGGACCATCTTTCTCCTTCCATGATCTATCCTAGGCCCCTTTTCTGTTTCTACCAACTCCCATGGGTGATCATAGCTGTAACCAGGATTTCTTCCACTATTACCTGCAACCTTCTATTCGCTTTACATCTGTTTCTATGAGAGGTGTATAAGCATCTTCATCCAGGTGGTCAGTCCCAGAAACATCTCAAACTCATGTACCAAAACCAAACTCACTTTTTTCTCTAACCTGCTATATTACCTAGTTTAGGAAATGGTCTCATTGTTTTAAACTGGTCTTCACAGTCAGAAACATGAAAGTCAATCAGAATTCCTCCATTTTCCTCAAGATACCCTTTCGAGAAGTTCCCTTAAAATCTCCTGAATCCTTCCTTCTCTGTGTCTTCTTCGCTGGTTTTGCCTCTTCACATATTTTGGATCTATATTATGCTTACCATTCTGTTTCCCTCAGTTGGGCCTTTATACCTTCTTGTCTGGACTATAACAAGTCTCTTGAATGGTCTCTTAGTTTCCCTCATTCCAGTTTATTTCCCATATTGCTGCCAATGATCTTTCTAAAATGAAAGCTGATTACTCTTCTGTGTATTTTTAAATTGATCAGAAGTTTTCTTTAAAAGTTTAAACAGATGCAAAGGATATATAATTTCTGACCATATTGTGTTTACCTTCTTAAATGAAAATGCTGTGTCTTTAAACTGTGTCTAATAGACTGTAAATACTATAGTAATGATTTAATAATCACATCAACCATTTTTTAAAGTATGAACTGCTAGATATTCTACATAGTTGTTTTTTTCCCTTGAATATATTTCCACTTTATTTTTCCCACAGATTTATCCTAATGTAATTTGACTTGAAGCTTGAAAAGTCATTTTTTTGATCACCCTATCTTACTCTGTAAAAAACTGTTTTATAGATTTAAATCGTTTTAGGATCGTTTCTAAATCGTTTTAGAACAGAGGATTTTAAGGACTGCCTTTCTGTCTGTAGATGCAGATTTGTGAACTCTACAACATAACTAATTTTTGTATTCATATTATTCTTTTAGTGGTCTTTAAAGGCAATGGCACCCCACTCCAGTACTCTTGCCTGGAAAATCCCATGGGCAGAGGAGCCTGGTAGGCTGCAGTCCATGGGGTCGCTAAGAGTTGGACACGACTGAGCGACTTCCCTTTCACTTTTCACTTTCATGCATTGGAGAAGGAAATGGCAACCCACTCCAGTGTTCTTGCCTGGAGAATCCCAGGGACAGGGGAGCCTGGTGGGCTGCCATCTATAGGGTCGCACAGAGTCGGACACGACTGAAGTGACTTAGCAGTAGCAGTAGCAGTTACAATGATATCTGGCCTTAAGGTAATGCCCCCAGGAGTAATGACTAAATCTGAGTTGAATTTCTTTGCCTTCTTTGTATTCCTTTAGGTTATTTCTGTGAACCTGCAGAACTAGATTTGTGTGAGATTATTTAGGCTAAGATGTCTTCTCCAAATGACATTTTTTATTTTATATCACCAAAAGTAAGAATTGAGAGTACTGTAAAATATGAGTGAGTTTCTTAATTATTTAGACAATTCTCTAGATTGTAACTTCATTGTTTCCTCCAATGCTTACTATATTTGGTTGTCAGTAACTGTATACTAAATGAATGTTTTATATATTTAAAATATGTTAACCTACATGGCAAAATGGTAAAACAAAACCTTGTAGATGGTTTACTATTTTAGGACCATAGTACACATCAGGTCTCTGACCCAAGCAGAGTAAGCTTTCCCTCCACTCTGAATTTCTTCCTCTTTCATATATTCAATGAGCACTTACTCTCCTTTCAAAACTTGTGTTTGATTTCACCTTCTTTAAAGACTTCCAGACCCTACCTACTACTGCTATTCAGGGCTTAAAATTGTTGTGATAAACTTTAAGATACTATGACTTGTTCCCGTTAACGTTTTGGAGTCCTAGAATTTCAATGCTGGAAAGGAAAGAGAGAGTATAAGAACTAATATTTACTTGTGAATATGTTACTGGCATGAACTTAACAGAAGCAGAAGATATTAAGAAGAGGTGGTAAGAATACACAGAACTATACAAAAAAGATCTTCATGACCCAGATAATCACAGTGGTGTGATCACTCACCTAGAGCCAGACATCCTGGAATGCCAAGTCAAGTGGGCCTTAGGAAGCATCGCTATGAACAAAGCTAGTGGAGGTGATGGAATTCCAGTTGAGCTATTTCAAATCCTAAAAGCTGATGCTGTGAAAGTGCTGCGCTCAATATGCCAGCAAATTTGGAAAACTCAGCAGTGCCCATGGGACTAGAAAAGGTCAGTTTTCATTTCAGTCCCAAAGAAAGGCAATGCCAAAGAATGCTCAAACTATCACAGAATTACACTTATCTCACATGCTAGCAAAGTAATGCTCAAAATTCTCCAAGCCAGGCTTCAACAGTACGTGAACCTTCCAGTTGCCCAAGCTAGATTTCGAAAAGGCAGAGGAACCAGAGATCAAATTGCCAACATCCATTGGATCATCGAAAAGTGAAAGAGTTTCAGAAAAACATCTATTTCTGCTTTATTGACTATGCCAAAGCTTTTGACTATGTGGATCACAACAGACTGGAAAGTTCTTAAAGAGATGGGAATACCAGACCACCTGACCTGCCTCCTGAGAAATCTGTACAGGTCAAGAAGCAACAGTTAGAACTGGACATGGAACAACAGGCTGGTTCCACATTGGGAAAGGAGTACGTCAAGGCTGCATATTGTCACCCTGCTTATTTAACCTATATGCAGAGTATATCATGAGAAATGCTGGACTGGATGAAGCACAAGCTGGAATCAAGATTGCTGAGAGCAATATCGATAAGCTCAGATATGCAGGTGACACAGCACCCTTATGACAGAAAGCAAAGAAGAACTACAGAGCCTCTTGGTAAAAGTGAAAAGAGAGTGAAACACCTGGCTTAAAATTCAACATTTAGAAAACTAAGATCATGGCATCTGGTCCCATCACTTCATGGCAAATTGATGGGGAAACGGTGACAGACTATTTTGGGGGGCTCCAAAATCACTGCAGGTGGTGACTGCAGCCATGAAATTAAAAGATGTTTACTCCTTGGAAGAAAAATTGTGACCAACCTAGACAACATATTAAAAAGCAGAGACATTACATTGCCAACAAAGGTCCGTCTAGTCAAGGCTATGGTTTTTCCAGTGGTCATGTATGGATGTGAGAGTTGGACTATAAAGAAAGCTGAGCAC
Source organism: Capra hircus (assembly GCF_001704415.2). Lineage (NCBI taxonomy): Eukaryota > Metazoa > Chordata > Mammalia > Artiodactyla > Bovidae > Capra > Capra hircus. Next base: position 70,120,701 of record NC_030823.1, on the reverse strand, counting down.
TGAAGAATTGATGCTTTTGAACTGTGGTGTTGGAGAAGACTCTTAAGAGTCCCTTAGACTACAAGGAGATCCAACCAGTCAATCCTAAAGGAAATCAGTCCTGAATATTCATTGGAAGGACTGATGCTGAAGCTGAAACTCCATTACTTTGGCACGTAATGTAAAGAGGTGACTCATTGGAAAAGACCTTGATGCTGGGAAAGATTGAAGGTGGGAAGAGAAGAGGACGACAGAGATGGTTGGACAGCATCACTGACTCAATGGACATGAGTTTGAGTAAACTCCAGGAGATGGTGATGTCAGGGAGGCTTGGTGTGCTGCAGTCCATGGGTTTGCAAAGAGTCAGACACAACTGCGACTGAACTGAACTGATGTTAGTGGCTTGATGTTGTGGGTTGACCAAAAAGTTCATTCTGACTTTTCCACACCACCTTACCAGAAACTTGAACAAACTTTTTGGCCAACCTTACGTTATTTCCTTTGACTCCGACCATCAGATTATGTGTGATGTTGCTAGTAACTTAAAGTTTGCAGTAATGATTTGAACTCTAGAAACTTAGAATTTTACTTGATAAGAATGGCTGTGGTAATCTTTGTGGTTATTTTTCGTGATTGTCACCAAAGGATGGGGGAAGGAGTAACATATAAAGGCCACTAGTGTCTTTCTGTGCTAAATACGTTTAGCAAGAGTCTTCATTTTTGATGGTAAGCCCAAAGCTGTATCTCACCAGAAGTTGAGAAGTGCTCTTTCATTTTTTCCTTAGGACCACTTAGGAAAATATCTGAAACTGTATTCCAGAGGGCCATGGATAGTGAATAGATCTATAGTAAAATATATGAAACTTTTAAAAGTGAATTTTTGCCTCTGCATTTGTTAGAAGTACTGAAATGTGATGATATATTGGAATCTATAAGGAATTTTGTCTTCCTTTAGGATGGTCTTCACAGTACCCGCTACAGTCCCTGCTCACTGGCTATCAGTGCAGCTATAATGATGAGCATACTTCGTATGGAGAAACAGGAACCCCAGTTCCTCCTTTTGGATGCACCTTCTCTTCTGGTAAGAGAATTACTGAATAAGCAAGGTTGGTCAGAAATGATCTGGTTCACTCTTTAGAGGGAAATTATCCTAAGCTGTCTCTTTTAACAAAAAGTATATTAGATGGTAGAGTTTTTCTAATATCTCCTCTCTTCTCATTTATAAAATCTACTTTAATCTCTGTGCATAACTATATATTTCTGCTAAACCATACGATTCTTATAGCATCATTTTTAGTTTGTTTTTATCTGATATTGGGAAAGGGTTACAAAGGTTCAGCCATCATGTTGATCTCATTGAATCTGTCTCCTCTGCAGTGCATTGGGGAACATATCACAGAAGTAGAAGTGCTTGTCCCTGCTGTTAAAAGTTTAACAGAGGAAAAGTAAAGCGGAAAAGGGATATTAATTTAATAGGGTTAGCCTGCTGGAGGCCTATGTCATATGCCCCCCCTCTTTTTTTTTTTTGCCATTGGCCAGTATCACTCTTGTTTTGTTCAAGTATCACTCTTGATTCAGCTCCCCTTTAAATAAGAGATTATCTGAAGATTGGTGGTTTTTAGTCACTTACTAAATTAGATATTATGGCAAATTTTAAGCCATCTTTAACTCAGAAAAACCTCTACTGTACCAGATGTTATACGGGCAGAATTGTCTTGCCTCTTTCCGAACGGGTTCCTTGTGTTTACCTTTTAGTTTTCAGTTAATCGATATTATGTTGTTTATACATATATAGCTTTAAACTCAGCTTTAACATTTGTTCTTACTCTTTATTTTATTCTTTATTTCTTACGTAGCTCCCAATATGGAGCATATACTAGCAGTTGCCAATGAAGAAGGCTTTGTTAGGTTGTATAACACCGAATCACAAAGCAGTAGAAAGAAGTGCATCAAAGGTAAGTCAAGATCTAAAATATCTGTTTTAATATTTTTAATTCATAAAGCCTCAATGAGGAAATTAGGCTTTCCCGCATAGCTCAGTGGGTAAAGAATTTGCCTGAAATGCAGGAGACCTGAGTTTGATTCCTGGTTGGAAGGATCCCCTGAAGAAGGAAATGGCAACCCACACCAGTGTTGCCTAGAGAATCATGGACAAAGGAGCCTGGCAGGCTACAGTCCAAGGCATCTCAAGAGTCAGACACGACTTAGTGACTAAATCACCACCACAAGGAAATTACTATTTGAATAAATTCTCAGTGATACTCACTTTTGATTAAGTTTGTTTAGGGACCAGACTGAAAGTAAATGGTGGGCTGCCTTTCTGTCAATAACTGTTAACTGCAGCAAAATCTTTACTGAGAGTTAAGAACATTTTAGGATTAACGACAATTTTTCTTTCAAAAAGTTAAAGTTTTTATACTTAATGTGGGAAAACATTGCTTTAAAATATTTATATTGAACAAGTATCTTTTAGGCATAAGGCAAAGTTCTGCTGACCTTAAAGAGGTGACACTACCCTTATGGCAGAAAGTGAAGAGGAACTAAAAAGCCTCTTGATGAAAGTGACAGAGGAGAGTGGAAAAGTTGGCTTAAAGCTCAACATTTAGAAAACTAAGATCATGGCATCTGGTCCCATCACTTTATGGCAAATGGATGGGGAAACAGTGTCAAACATTATTTTTTTGGGCTCCAAAATCACTGTAGATGATGACTGCAGCCATGAAATTAAAAGAGGCTTACTCCTTGGAAAGAAAGTTATGACCAACCTAGATAGCATATTCAAAAGCAGAGACGTTATTTTGCCAACAGAGGTCTGTCTAGTCAAGGCTATAGTTTATCCAGTGGTCATGTATGGATGTGAGCGTTGGACTATGAAGAAAGCTGGGCACTGAAGAATTGATGCTTTTGAACTGTGGTGTTGGAGAAGACTCTTGAGAGTCCCTTGGACTGCAAGGAGATCCAACCAGTCCTTTCTAAAGGAGATCAGCCCTGGGTGTTCTTTGGAAGGAATGATGCTAAAGCTGAAACTCCATTACTTTGGCTACCTCATGCGAAGAGCTGAGTCATTGGAAAAGACTCTGATGCTGGGAGGGATTGTGGGCAGGAGGAGAAGGGGACGACAGAGGCTAAGATGGCTGATGGCATCACCGACTCGATGGACGTGAGTTTGAGTGAACTCCAGGAGTTGGTGATGGACAGGGAGGCCTGATGTGCTGCAGTTCATGGGGTCACAAAGAGTCGGACATGACTGAGCGACTGAACTGAACTGAACTGAACTTGGGAAAGACTAGAGATCGCTTCAAGAAAACTGGAGATATCAAGAGAACATCCCATGCAAAGATGGACATGATAAAGGACAGACATGGTGAGGACCTAACGGAAGCAGAAGAAATTAAGAAGAGGTGGCAAGAACTGTACAAAATCACTGCAGATGGTGATTGCAGCCATGAAATTAAAAGACAGTTACTCCTTGGAAGGAAAGTTATGACCAACCTAGACAGCATGTTAAAAGGCAGAGACATTACTTTGACAACAAAGGTCCGTCTAGTCAAGGCTATGGTTTTCCCATTGGCCACATATGGATGTGAGAGTTGGACTATGCAGAAAGCTGAATGGCGAAGAATTGATGCTTTTGAACTGTGGTGTTGGAGAAGACTCTTGAGAGCCCTTGGACTGCAAAGGAGATCCAACCAGTCCATCCTAAAGGAAATCAGTCCTAAATATTCATTGGAAGGACTGATGTTGAAGCTGAAATTCCAGTACTTTGGCCACCTGATGCGAAGAGCTGACTCATTTGAAAAGACCCTGATGCTGGGAAAGATTGAAGGCAGGAGGAGAAGGGGACGACGGGATGAGATGGTTGGATGGCATCACTGACTCGATGGTCATGGGTTTGGGTCAGCTCTGGGAGTTGGTGATGGGCGGGGAGGCCTGGCATGCTGTGGTTCATGGGGTCACAAAGAGTCGGACATGACTGAGCAACTGAACTGAACTGAATACAAAAAAGTCTTAATAACCCAGATAATCACAGTGGTATGGTCATCACCTGGAGCTGGACTTCCTGTGAAGTCAAGTGGACCTTAGGAAGCATCACTGTAAATAAAGCTAGTGGAGGTGACAGAATTCCAGCTGAGCTATTTCAAATCCTAAAAGATGATGCTATTAAAGTGCAACACTCAGTGTGTCAGCAAATTTGGAAAACTCAGCAGTGGCCACAGGACTGGAAAAGGTCATTTTCCATTTCAATCGCTAAGAAGGTCAGTGCTAAAGAATGTTCAAATTACCATACAACTGTGTTCATTTTACATGCTAGCAAGGTTATGCTCAAAATCCTTCCAGGTAGGCTTCAGCAGTACATGAACTGAAAACTTCCAGAGGTACTAGCTGTGTTCAGAAAAGTCAGAGGAACCAGAGATCAAATTGCCAACACTGGTTGCATTATGGAAAAAGCAAGGAAGTTCCAGTGAAACATCTACTTCTGCTTCATTGACTATATTAAAGCTTTTGACTTGTGGATCACAACAAACTAGAAAATTCTAAGAGATAGGAATACTAGATCAGTACAAACCAGGAGGTAAGACCTGACTGATTCAAAATTGGGGCAGGAGTATGACAAGGCTATATATTGTTACCCTGCTTATTTTACTTATATGTGGAGTGCATCATGTGAAATGCCATGCTAGATAAATCACAAGCTGCAATCAAGATTGCCAGGAGAATAGCAGCAACCTCAGAGATGTAGATGATACCACTCTGATGGCAGAAAGTGAAGAGCAACTAAAGAGCCTCTTGATAAGGGTGAAAGAGGAGAGTGACAAAGCTGGCTTAAAACTCAACATTCTAAAAACTCAGATCATGGCATCCAGTCCGCTTCATGGCAAATGAAGGAGAAAAAGTGGAAGGAGTGATCGATTTTCTTTCCTTGGATTCTAGAATCACTGAGGACAGTGATTGCAGCCATGAAATTAAAAGATACTTGTTCCTTGGAAGGAAAGCTGTGACCAACGTAGACAGCATATTAAAAAGCATAGACGTCACTTTGCTGACAAAGGTCCATATAATCAAAGCTATGGTTTTATCAGTAATCATGTATGGATGTGAGAGTTGGACCATAAAGAAAGCTGAGCCAAAGAACTGATGCTTTCAGATTGTGGTGCTGAAGAAGACTCTCGAGAGTCCCTTGGACTGCAGGGAGATGAAACCAGTCAATCCTAAAGAAAATCAACCCTCAATATTCATTGGAAGGATTGTTGCTGAATCTGAAACTTCAATCCTTTGGCCACCTGATGCGAAAAGCCAACTTGTTGGAAAAGACCCTGATGCTAGGAAAGAATGAGAGCAAGAGAAGAGGGTGTCAGAGGATGAAATGGTTAGATAGCATCAGTGACTGAATGGACATGAATTTGAGCGTGGGAACTCCGGGAAATAGTGGAAAACAGAGGAGCCTGGCGTGCTATAGTCCGTGGGGTTGCAGGGTTAGAAATGCCTTAGTAACTGAACAGCAACAACAACAAATTCAGGTGTTTGAAAAAAAACTCAAAAAAGGCTTTAGATGATGTAGATGAAATACAAAGAAAACACCACACGGGTTACAGAAAGCTCTCATCTAGTAAAGAGGGTGAGGGAAATTTTTCATAAAGGATGGGACATTTAAGGTGGACTGTGGTATTTTAGACGAGTGCAGGTGGAATTGGACACTCCAAGTAGAGGGAAAAGCATTTGCAAAGGCCTCAAGATAGGAAAGCGTCAGAAGTTATGTGGATAGAGGCAGTGATGCAGTTTGATTGGAATAAGGTACATAGAGCACAGTGAGAGATAGGCCAACATGAGCAGAACTTTGAGTGTCAAGCTAAAGTACTTTAGACTCCTTTCAGAGAGCATGATGAAGAGTTTTTAGAATGTTTCACAAATACTCTGTTTTAGAGAATATATCCCCTCATGGAAAGCAATTTGATATCAGATGGTAGTTTTATGAGGTAGTGAAGGGAATGCATAATGTGTGTGAATCCACAAATTCTCTTTGGCCCATGGACCTTACTGTACTGACCACTGATGTTTTTACTACAATTTTCAAGCCATTTAAATTGTTGGTATGGCTACCGCAGAACATAGTTAGACATTTCACATTCACCGTTTTCTTCGTTTAGAGTGGATGGCTCACTGGAATGCTGTCTTTGACCTGGCCTGGGTCCCTGGTGAATTTAAGCTTGTAAGTAACTTTCATTTTGGGGGTAATCTGGGTAAATACTAGTAAAGGGTTGTTTTATTAAACCATGATACCTTGTTTTTGAAAGGTTACAGCAGCAGGTGATCAGACAGCCAAATTTTGGGATGTAAATGCTGGTGAGCTGATTGGAACTTGCAAAGGTCATCAGTGTAGCCTCAAGTCAGTTGCCTTTTCTAAGTTTGAGAAAGGTAAGTATGTGCTTATCCTCTTTCATATCCTTAACCTCTTTCATGGTGAAGTAATAAGCTACAGTTGTTTGTACCTATCAGATTTGCACTTTTCCCTACATAGATGATGGAGATTCTTAAGATGACCTGGAAACCTCAATGAAATCAAGTTGGATTTTAGTCCTGTTCTAATGGATATTGCCTCTAACTTGTCCCTAAAAGTCAAGCATCTTCAGATAATTTTTTTCTATGATGTTACAGATAAGATAAAAATTCACAAATAGCCACGATAACCTCTGTATCCAGCTACTACTCAAAATTAATCTTTCTACATTTATTTAACTATTATAATGGGGAAGGAAGGTTTAAGGAGGGCTGTAACACAGAATAGTACTATAGTAGCTAGGGAAAAACTTAGCAGGGGTGTCTGAATTAGCTCTTAATTTCTGTTTTTTTTGTTTTTCCTCCTTCCATTTGTTTCTCACTAAATGAGAGTGAGACAACAAACTTTAACCTCAGAGAAGTGGCTGATCCATCTGACCTCAGTCTCATAATAATAGAAATAAGCATTATAGTCTCCTTTACATTAAAAAATATTCTGTTTTTTAAAGGAATATTTTCCTTTATTCACCTGAGCACTCAGTAGTACTAAACCGAGTTGTGGAACTGGTTTGAACTTTTAAAAAAAATCAGTTGCTATTGAGACTGGAACCATGAAGAGAAAATACATGACATAGTTTTTATATCTGCATACCTTTTCCCTAGCACATCTATTTTGTAAAGTTAGATATGTTTATGTTCTAGGTTACTACACTTGTGTCAGAGTTCATTCTGAGTTTATGAAAATAAGGTCATGGAAATGTATTAATTCTTAAGGTAAATTTGTTTCAATTCAGTTCGGTCTCTTAGTCATGTCCAACTCTTTGCAACCCCATGAACCGCAGCACGCCAGGCCTCCCTGTCCATCACCAACTCCCGGAGTCCACCCAAACCCATGTCCATTGAGTCAGTGATGCCATCCAACCATCTCATCACCTGTGGCCCCCTTCTCTTGCCCTCAATCTTTCCCAACATCAGAGTCTTTTCCAGTGAGTCAGCTGTTCGCATCAGGCGGCCAAAGTAATGGAGTTTCAGCTTAAACATCAGTCCTTCCAATGAACACCCAGGACTGATCTCCTTTAGAATGGACTGGTTGGATCTCCTTGCAGTCCAAGGGACTCTCAAGAGTCTTCTCCAACACCACAATTCAAAAGCATCAATTCTTCTGCACTCAGCTTTCTTTATAGTCCAACTCTCACATCCATACATAACCACTGGAAAAACCATAGCCTTGACTAGACAGACCTTTGTTGACAAACTAATGTCTCTGCTTTTTAATATGCTGTCTAGGTTGGTCATAACTTTCCTTCCAAGGAGTAATCGTCTTTTAATTTCATGGCTGCAGTCACCATCTGTAGTGATTTTGGAGCCCCAAAAAATAAAGTCTTCCACTATTTCCCCATCTATTTGCCATGAAGTGATGGAACCAGATGCCATAATCTTACTTACAAACAAACAGAGAAGGAAAACACCATTATCATTCAGTCCCTTTGCTTAATTTTGAAAACTCTGTGCACTGAATCTATGCTAGTAAGGTCTAGTAGAGAAAGCACAAACCTTATTTTGGATCCCAGTAGTCCACAGTTGCCCCATTATGAATGTCTGGTGGGACACTGCCCCCACGGCCATCTAGTTTGATTGCTAAAACACAGATTTTAACCCCTTCTCCTTCAGCCAAGTGTTCTTGTGCAGAGCATACTTTTACCACCATACATAGAAGACCCCATGTTTTATTCTGATTTCTGCCTCTAAATTCTTAGGCTAAGTCATTTTTATCTCCCTGAATGTTCATTTAGTGAGATAAATATCCTGTTTAACCACAAAACCATTTTTGTTGTTATTGTTTAGTTACTCAGTCATGTTTGACTCTTTGTGACCCCATGGACCCCAGCATGCCAAGCTTCCTTGTCCTTCACTGTCTTCCAGAGTTTCCTCAAACTCCAGTGCATTGAGTCAGTGATGCCATCCAACCATCTCATCCCGTCGCCCCCTTCTCTTGCCCTCAGTCTTTCCCAATATCAGGATTTTTTGCAATGAGTTGGCTCTTCACATCAGGTGGCCAAAATATTACTTTCAGTATTGGTCCGTCCGCTGAATATTCAAGGTTGATTTTCTTTAGGATTGAATAGTTTGATCTCCTCATGAGCATAAAAATGAGATGTGATGTGCATGCACAAAATAACAGCAGCAAATGCAAAAAGCAAAACTGAGGGGCATATAAATGCTTGGTGGGGGTTCTTGGTTTTTGAGGGGTTGTAGTCAACATGGTAGAAAAGATCATGATCAAGTTCTTTCAGCCCTGCATGAGCAGGATACAGATAACCCTGTTAGGACATAGTTATATTAATAATAGTGTAATTTGCCTCCCCTAAATATCTACCACCTCGAAACCCAGAAAATGTTTTCATTTTTCATTGTCAGTTACTCCCAGATGTGTTTTTGTGTGGTCCAAGGGGTGCTAGAACTACTAGTGGATAATTAAAAGTAATTACAAATATATTTCTGTTACCCCTCGTACATTATCTTTGAATTTGTACCTTCTTTCTGATTCTTCATTATCCAATTTAAAACCGGTCTTTCTTCCTAGGGTACTGGGTCTCAACCCTGACTCATTAGTCACCTGGAAAGGTTTTTGGTTTGTTTTTTTATTGAAGTTTACAATGTGTTAATTTCTGCTGTATAGCAATGTGACTCAGTTACACACATTAGGGAGCTTTTTTAAAATACCAATTAAGTGTGAATCTCTTGAAGGTGGGCCAGGCATCTATTTAGTTAAAATTCCTCAAAGGGATTCCAGCGTGCTGCTAATGTTGAGAAGCATTCTTGATCCTCCCCCAAGACCTTGTGCCATCACTTATGTCTCCACAGTTTTCCTTTTCTTGGCTCTTCCTAGGAAAGATGCAAGCATATCTGTGGCCTGTCCCTAAAAGAACATCTTATCACCCTATCTTATCACCCTTTCTTATTTCCTTATCTCTTCTAAGTTTCTTAAGCTAAGCTAAGTTGCTTCAGTCACATCCGACTCTGTGTAACCACAAAGACTGCAGCCTTCCAGGCTCCCCCATCCCTGGGATTCTCCAGGCAAGAACACTGGAGTGGGTTGCCATTTCCTTCTCCAATGCATGAAAGTGAAAAGTGAAAGGGAAGTCACTCAGTCATGTCCGACCCTCAGCAACCCCATGGACTGCAGCCCTCCAGGCTCCTCCGTCCAAGGTATTTTCCAGGCAAGAGTACTGGAGTGGGGTGCCATTGCCTTCTTAAAGTGAAAGTGAAGTCGCTCAGTCGTGTCTGACTCTTTGCGACCCGTGGACTGTAGCCCACCAGGCTCCTCCGTCCATGGGATTTTCCAGGCAAGAGTACTGGAGTGGGTTGCCATTGCCTTCTCCAGCTGGCATGGCCCAAAATTTGGTATTTGCCCATGTTTTCCTTTCAGTCTGTATCTTCTCCCTGGGCAGTCTCATCTATTCCAATTTTGTTTTTTGCTCTACTTACATTGAACCAGATTATATTTCCAACTTTCACTTTTCTGGTAGGACTTCAAATTCAGCATATCTGAAACTGAGCTCATGATTTACCCCAATCTGGGAAGTTTTCTGCCATTTTTTGAAATATTTGCCCTGTTTTCTCTCCTGTTGCTGCTGCTGCTGCTAAGTCACTTCAGTTGTATCCAACTCTGTGACCCCATAGACAGCAGCCCACCAGGCCCCTCTGTCCATGGGATTCTCCAGGCAAGAACACTGGAGTGGGTTGCCATTTCCTTCTCCAATGCATGAAAGTGAAAAGTGAAAGTGAAGTCGCTCAGTCTTGTCTGACTGTTAGTGACCCCATGGACTACAGCCTACCAGGCTCCTCCATCCATGGGATTTGCCAGGCAAGAGTACTGGAGTGGGGTGTCATTGCCTTCTCCATCATACTTACTAGTTTATTTATTTTTTAGATTCCACACATGAGTGATATCATACAGTATTTGTCTTTCTTTGTCTAACTTACTTCACTTAGCATAATACCTTCCAGGTCTATCCATGTTGATGCAAATGGTACAGTTCATCCTTTTTTATGGCTGGGTAGCATTCTATTGTGTGTGCATGTGTGTGTACACAGCACATCTTCATAGTCCTCATCTGTTGATGGACAGTTAGATTATTTCCATATCTTGGCAATTATAAATAATGCTGCCATGAACCCTGGGATACATGTTTCTTTTTGAATTAGTGTTTTTGTTTTTATATAACCCAGGATTGGAATTGCTAGGTCATATGGCAGTTCTATTTTTCTCTCCTAGAACTCCACAATTACTCATGTACTAGACTTCTTGAAATTGTCCCATGAATCCTTGAAGCTTTATTCATCTTTTCCAGTTTTCTTAAATATAATTAATATACCATAAAATTCACCCATTTACTATGTATGTTTCAGTGATTTTTAATTTTTTTATAGAGTTCAGTCATCACCACAGTCCAAGTTTAGAACAGTTTCATCAGCCCAAAAAGAAAACAGAGCCATTAACAGTACTTTCCATCTTCCACAGCCTTATACAGCCTACTTTCTTTCTGTCTCTATAGATTTGCCTATTATGCCTTCATGTAAATGGAACCATACAATACGTTGTTGGCTTCTTTTACTTAGTGTAATGTTCAGTCTTAGTTTTCTCTCTTCCTCAGATGGAATGATTTCTGTTGATTTGTCTTCAAGTTCATAGACTTTTTCCTCTGTTCCCTCCATTCTGCTCTTAGGCCCATCCAGTGAATTTTATCATTTCAGAAGTTGTGGGTGGTGGTTCTAAAATCTCCATTTGTTTTTGGTAAGTTCTATTTGTTTCTCTGCTGAGATTTCTTATCTTTTTCATTGACTGTCTCTTTATTTCACTTGACATAGTTATATCTATTTTACAACTGGACCTGATAAATCAGTATCTGGGTCGTTTTGAGGTTGACCTCTGTTGACTTTTCTCTTGAGAATGACTCATTTTCCTGGCTCTTTATAAGGCAAATAATTTAAGATTGTACCCTGTGCGTTGGGAATGGTATGCTGGACTCTGGATTCTGTTATGTTGCTCAGAAAAGAGTTGGTGCACAATTGCACTCATCTCACACGTTAATAAAGTGATGCTTAAAATTCTACAAGCCAGGCTTCAGCAGTACGTGAACCATGAACTTCCAGATGTGCAAGCTGGTTTTAGAAAAGGCAGAGGAACCAGAGATCAAATTACCAACATCCGCTGGATCATGGAAAAAGCAAGAGAGTTCCAGAAAAACATCTATTTCTCCTTTATTGACTATGCCAAAGCCTTTGACTGTGTGGATCACAATAAACTGTGGAAAATTCTGAAAGAGATGGGAATACCGGACCACCTGACCTGCCTCTTGAGAAACCTATATGCAGGTCAGGAAGCAACAGTTAGAACTGAACATGGAACAACAGGATGGTTCCAAATAAGAAAAGGAGTTCGTCAAGGCTGTATATTGTCACCCTACTTATTTAACTTCTATGCAGAGTACATCATGAGAAATGCTGGGCTGGAAGAAGCATAAGTTGGGATCAAGATTGCCGGGAGAAATACCAATAACCTCAGATATGCAGATGACTCCACCCTTATGGGAGAAAGTGAAGAGGAACTAAAGAGCCTCTTGATGAAAGTGAAAGAGGAATACAATATTGTAAAGTAATTAACCTCCAATTAAAATAAATAAATTTATATATTAAAAAAGAAAGTGAAAGAGGAGAGTGAAAAAGTTGGCTTAATACTCAACATTCAGAAAATGAAGATCATGGGATCCCGTCTCATCACTTCATGGCAAATAGATGGGGAAACAGTGGCTGACTTTATTTTTGGGGGCTCCAAAATCACTACAGATGGTGATTGTAGCCACAAAATTAAGACGCTTACTCCTTGGAAGAAAAGTTATGACCAACCTAGACAGCATATTAAAAAGCAGAGACATTACTTTGTCAACAAAGGTCCATCTAGTCAAGGCTATGGTTTTTCCAGTGGTCATGTACAGTTGTGAGAGTTGGACTATAAAGAAAGCTGAGCGCAGAAGAATTGATGCTTTTGAAGTATGGTGTTGGAGAAGATTCTTGAGAGTCCGTTGGACTGCAAGGAGATCCAACCAGTCCATCCTAAAGGAGATCAGTCCTGGGTGTTCATTGGAAGGACTCATGTTGAAGCTGAAACTCCAATACTTCGGCCACCTGTTGCAAAGAGCTGACTCACTGGAAAAGACCCTGATGCTGGGAAAGATTGAGGGCAGGAGGAGAAGGGGACGACAGAGGATGGGATGGTTGGATGGCATCACCGACCCAATGGACATGGGTTTGGGTGGACTCCGGGAGTTGGTGATGGACAGGGAGGCCTGGCGTGCTGTGGTTCATGGGGTCGCAAAGAGTTGGAGACGACTGAGCGACTGGATTGATTGATTGATTTCAGACTGCATGGTCAAACCTGTAGGAAAGCAGTTAGTTCAGAAGATCAGATCTCAGTTCAGTTCTTACAGCTCATACATACACGGTTCAGGAGTCAGCCAGAGACTTGCACTAAGTATAAACACAGTATTAGGGTTTCCCATTGTCTCCCCTCTCCAGAGTTTCCTGCTGCTGCTTACAGCTCGCGTTGCCCCACTGTTTTTCCTAATTCCTCCACTTTAGCTGCTTGGTCCTGATGGTACAACTCTGGCTGCCCTCAAGGTAAAACCGCAAAAACCCAGGAACTTAGCCTAGGCCAGTCAGTTGATTCAGTGGTTGACTTCCTTTCAAAAATTGCATGTTTTTGTTCAGTGTCTGTAGGGCCCTCAAATAGTTTTTGTATTTTGACCTGAGCGCTTATCAAATTAATCTGTCTACATTGGCTGCAAATTAATCCAGGTGGATTAACTTGGTAAGTGGTCACTCATACAGGAAGCATACTTTTTTTGGTTTAATTTTTAAAGAGGAAAGCATGTGACAGGTAAATTGGAGTTCCTCCTGTGTTTCTTCCTCCAATGTCACTGCCCTTCTTCCATCCCCAGAGGCAACTCCTTTCACAAATTTTATATTGATCTAGTTTATAATTTTATCCTGAGAATACAGCTTGGAAATTCAGAGTATGGGCTGTAGATACATAAGCCAAAAATAATCTTTGCAAGTTACTTATCCTCCCTATGCCTTAATTTTCTCATCTATAAAATGAGGGTAATAATTCTCATTGAGGTGTTCTTTTAAAAAAGTCATCTATAAAAAAGGATAGTGTCTAGAACTTAGTAAGGACTCCATATATTTTGGTTAGTGCTTATTTATCATTATTCTTACTATAACTTTAGTATATAATATAGTATTTCATGTGGCTTTAGGAAAACTTACAGAGGTTTATTCTATCAAGTTTTTGCTCAATGTAAGCGTTTTGAGTTCTAATACTTTTCCTTCACAGCTTTGTTTTCTCTTATTTGTGTTGAGCTGCATATTTTATCATTTTTAGTCTCCAGTGCCAATTACAGTACCAAGCATATACCCTTGGAACCTTATTAATAAGTTGAAATACATGTGTCATTGACTGGTTTTGTTAACTTCTTGATAAACTATTTATATGTCTACAGCTGTCTTCTGTACAGGGGGTAGAGATGGCAACATTATGGTCTGGGATACCAGGTGCAACAAAAAAGGTAATCTAGTTCATTTTAATTTTGACAAATGTGGTATTGCTCCATAATAATTTTGAATGAAAGAATTGGTGATTTTACCTGTTTACCACCAGGGGGCACAGGTTCATAATCCCTAGTTCTTCTGTTTGGTTCCCAGGTTCTTAGTGATTTCTTCAAGCATTACCCTCCATATTTACCTTATGAACTATAATGCCAGTTATCTAAATTATCAATGGGATTGCAATTATTAGTACATGATCTTTCATTTTAATTTTAAAAATTTGAGGACTTTAAAGAATTGGATTAAATTAAATTTAATTATACTCACATTGCCCCCTAATGCCATTAAGCAGAAAGCAGTGCTTTCAGAGAAAGAAACAGCAACCCACTCCATATTTTGTCTGGGAAAGCCCATGGGCAGAGAAGCCTGATGGGCTAGAATACATGGAGTCGCAAAAAGAGTCAGATATGACTTAGCAACTGAACAGCAACAAATGACTGTCTCCCTGCTTACATCATTATTTAAAAAAATTATTTGTAATAGACTATTTTTTAGAGCAGCTTTAGATATACAGCAAAACTGAGCAGAATGTATAGAGTTCTCTGTATGGATCTACCCCATGTCCTCACAGTCTCTCCCACTGTCAACATCCTGCACCAGAGTTGGACATTTGTTACAGCTGGTGAACCCACACTGATACGCCATTATCACCCAGTGTCCATCTGTGCTTGCTGAACGTTATGGTTCACTGTTGGTATTATATGTGCTCTTGGTTTTGACAGGTGTATAACTGGCATGGATGTGCCATTACAGTACCATACAGAGTAGTTTCTCTGCCCTAAAAATCCTCTGTGCTCCACCTAGTCATCATACCCTTCCTCCTAAACCCTGGCTATGAGTGATCTTTTACACTCTCTCCATAGTGTTGCCTTTATCAGAATGTCATGATTGGATCCCTAGAGTATATATAGCCTTTTCAGATTGCCTTCTCTCACCTAGTAATACATCTTTAAAGGTCTGTTCATGACTTCGTAGCTCATTTTCTTTTTTTTAGTATGGAATGATGTATCATTGTCTACTTACACCGCACTTTTATTCATATATTCGCCTACTGAAGGACATCTTGGTTGCTTCCAGATTTGGACAATTAAGAATAAAGCTGCTATGCATATCCATGTGCTTATTTCCTTTTTATATATTATAATCTCACACAAGAGATTATAGTACAGTGACCCTGCTGGCTTCTACTTTTACTAATTTAAA
This sequence comes from Capra hircus, assembly GCF_001704415.2. Taxonomy (NCBI): domain Eukaryota; kingdom Metazoa; phylum Chordata; class Mammalia; order Artiodactyla; family Bovidae; genus Capra; species Capra hircus. The sequence goes on along the minus strand of NC_030823.1, from coordinate 70,105,353 downwards.
ACAATATAATTTTGAGATCTTATATATAAATGTTACATTCAGCATGGGAATAAATTTCTGAAACCTAAACCAATTATGTTCTGAAAAAAATATTTTTCAGATGGATTTTACAGGCAAGTGAACCAAATCAGTGGAGCTCATAATACCTTAGACAAGCAAACCCCTTCAAAACCTAAGAAGAAACAGAATTCCAAAGGGCTTGCTCCTTCTGTGGTAAGGTTTTATAGCTGTGTACATGTGTGCAGATCTTGACAGCATCATAGAGTCTCATTTTGGGAAGTTTGTTGGGCATTAAATGAGAGTGATTCAGTTAGTGAAAGGAGAGTCTTTATTTCTTCTTGATACCAGTGGTTTATTGTTTGATACTCATTCAGTACCTACAGTACTGATTCTCAAACTCTCGAGTGCAACAGAGTCACCAGGGAAATGTGTTAAAAATTCAGTTTCCTGAAACTCATCCCTAGAGATCTCCATGCATGCATACCATCTACAGTAGAATAACTCATTAGGAGAGGGAGATGTGTGGTTTAAAAAGCATATTAAGTGCCATGGTGCCATATTCTGTAGGCAAAGGAATCTGTTGTTGTTTTCATAATACAAACTGCTGAACAGATGTGAGTTTTTTTATGTTTTTTTTTTAAACATACTTGGCAAAAGATTTCAAAATATTTTGAGAAATATTGGGGGAAATATAAGTACCTCTTTAGCATTTTACAGTCAAAGTTCAAACAGTGCCCATAATATAGCTTTTTTCTTAAAAAAAAAAAAAGAAATTATCAGTGTTTCTTAATTTATTTTTCTAATATTCCTGTTCTGTAGGGTCTAAGTTAATATTTTGGGGATGTGTGGTTGCTAAAACATTAGGGCTTAAACTACATTGGCATGAATGGAAACTGACTGGGCTAGTATGTAGTCTTTGGAAGCCAGATGAAGTTAAAATGAGTAACTTTTCAGACATTCCATCAGATTCTGGGGCCAAGAAAACTTAACATCGATTCAGTTCAGTTCAGTTCAGTCGCTCAGTCGTGTCCGACTCTTTGCGACCCCATGAATCGCAGCACGCCAGGCCTCCCTGTCCATCACCAACTCCCGGAGTTCACTCAGACTCACATCCATCGAGTCAGTGATGCCATCCAGCCATCTCATCCTCTGTCGTCCCCTTCTCCTGCCCCCAATCCCTCCCAGCATCAGAGTCTTTTCCAATGAGTCAACTCTTTGCATGGGGTGGCCAAAGTACTGGAGTTTCAGCTTTAGCATCATTCCTTCCAAAGAAATCCCAGGGCTGATCTCCTTCAGAATGGACTGGTTGGATCTCCTTGCAGTCCAAGGGACTCTCAGGAGTCTTCTCCAACACCACAGTTCAAAAGCATCAATTCTTCGGCACTCAGCCTTCTTCATAGTCCAACTCTCACATCCATACATGACCACTCGAAAAATCATAGCCTTGACTAGACGGACCTTTGTGGGCAAAGTAATGTCTCTGCTTTTGAATATGCTATCTAGGTTGGTCATAACTTTCCTTCCAAGGAGTAAGCGTCTTTTAATTAGGAGGTAAAATTCCACTAGCTCCTTTAGATTTTTCAGAGCATGTAACCATCTTTTATCTATAATTCTTGACACTCCTATATGATAATCTGGAAAGATATCAACATTTTATAAATGAAACATGCACAAGTTAAATGAGTTTCCTAAGGATACACAGTAGGAATGACTTTACATATAGCCAATAGACTTAGGTACTAAAATACTGTGTTAATCACCAGTTTTTTGCTTGAATGCAAGTCAGAATGTTCATAGTATGATATAAATTGATGTTTAGGTTATTTTCTTGCTAAAATTACTTCTTGGTCTACAATATATGTTTGACTGATATTGCTGGGGAAAGATTTAGCCTAGTTCAATTTAGGGGATAAAGGCATCATTTTAGCGCCTTGGTCTCTTAATAGTGAAGATTGTTATACCCCAAATAGGATTTCCTTCTTTTTTTTTTTCTTCCTTGTGCTATTAGGATTTCCAGCAGAGTGTTACTGTGGTCCTCTTTCAAGATGAGAACACATTAGTCTCAGCAGGAGCCGTGGATGGGTAAGAAGAGTCTTTATTTATTGGTTCTTTTGATGAGCTGTCTTTCATGAACTGTGATGGATAAGTCACCTAATCTCATTGTAATTTAATGTGTGTGCTTTTAAATTTCAACATAGTACCCAGCTGAGAAGAAGAACTCTAGATCATACTGGAAAATATCTAGTTATTAGGACTCTTGCTCAAATAATTAAATGAGATAATTGTCATAGTTAGCACATTGTCTATCACTTAGGAGCAGCGTTGGCACTTGCTGCTGCTGCTGTTACAGAGAAGCTTGATGGTAACTTGCTTGTGTGCTGCATAATTTAATCAATGGTTTTCCATTATATTTAAAAGATATGTTTATATTTTACTGTAGTCTGTTGTGTGTAAGATAGCATTGTGTCTAAAAAAGTCAATGTACAGATCTTAATTTAAAAATATTTTATTGCTGGAAAATACCAAAACAATTACAGTGGTAACATCACAGATCACTATAGCAAAAATAATAATGATGAAAAATTGAAACATTAGGAGAGCTACCAAAATGTGACATAGAGACATGAAATGAGAAGATGCTGTTGGAAAACTGGTACCTATAGACTTGCCACAACCTTCGATTTGTGAAAAAATGGAATATCTGCAAAGCACAGTGGAACGAGATATGCCTATATTTGGGGTTTTATCTTCTCTACTTTAGTAGTATCCTAAAAGACGGAACTCGATTTGAGGCATGTAGCTGGCATTTCAGGGAGTACTCTAACTAAATTGATGTTAAGGCCTAAGGACTTAATCATACTTTCCATCCATGATTGGTCTGAGTTTTGGGCTTCCATATAAGTTTGTGATACTTCTTGATTTTTTACTTTGTTGAAATTTAAGTTCATTGAGTATAGGGGCTCTTTCTTTTTAAAATATTCTTCTTTGCCCTCTTTTTGCCCATTATATCTCCCAAGATATCCTTCCCTTCAAAAATTTTAATTTAAAAATATGGTTTAATAAACTAAGATTTCTGTTGTGTCCTCTAAACACTAAAACTCTTCTGTGGACCAAATTCTCAGGCACAAATGAAGGATTATCTAAAGGTTATTAGTTATATTTGTAAATGGCTTTCTTTGTGAAAGCTTTCTTTCCAAGGAATACTGCCCTTTTATAACCAAGCGTGTGTTTTCAAGTTGTTTACAAAGTAGATCTCGAAAATTAGGAAAATCATCCTAATAGGTGAAATGTAAAAATACTCTATTTCACAGGAAAGTTTGTTTAGACTAGATTTCTTAAAGAGTTAATGTATAGAGATCCAACTATAAGGACACAGTTTCCTACTTAATGATGTCAAAGGTTACATGCGGAATGCTAAAGGCTTAGGAAGTGTTCCTTTTTTTTTTTCCTGAAAACAATGAAACAATGACTATCAGCACTCAACCTTCATCTTCCTTTTCCGCTCTCTTCAAGTAAACTCAGGGCAACCCATCTGTGGGTCAGAACACATCTGTTTCCGTTCTACTGGAATTGTTAGCCTGACATTGGAGACAAGAGTATGAGATAGTTCAATCTGTTTCCCAATGAAATATCCTCACTGTAGATGGTTGATGTGCCAGAGAAATTAGATTAAAAGTCATTTCACATTCAAACATAGTTGAAACTGATTGGTGTTGGAAAAGGACTACAAAATAACTATTTCTTCACCTTGATTTTTAGCATAATCAAAATATGGGATTTACGTAAGAATTATACTGCTTATCGACAGGAACCCATAGCATCGAAGTCTTTCCTGTACCCAGGTAGCAGCACTCGAAAACTAGGTAAGCCTTTGTATTCTGTAGGACTCTTGTAGGGCTTTTTTGGATATGTAAGTTTTATCAAAATTTTAAAATAAATATCAAGCTAGTTTTCAGCAACTGTTATTCTCAGTTGACTTGAGAAACTAGTATATGAAAGTATCTTTTTGAAGTTACAAAAACTTAGAAGAGTAATTTTGGTTTGTAGAAATTTGGGGGAATAAGAATTCTGATGATACTTCTTATGAAGTGATCTAAAAAGATAATTTTCACCTCCAATCTACTTTGTCATCAGCGCTTGCTAACTCAAATTCCTTTTTCCAGGATACTCAAGTCTGATTTTGGATTCTACTGGCTCCACTTTATTTGCTAACTGCACAGATGACAACATCTATATGTTCAATATGACTGGATTAAAGACTTCTCCAAGTAGGATCTTAGTCATTCAGATTCTTTCCTAAAAATAATATGGATTTTTTTCATTAATGATAGTTTAATGTTGTTTGTTTTCTCTGTACTGAATTTATGAAGACATATAGGTGCTTTGGGGTCTTTGATTAGCTCCAGTGATGTTTTAATTCATAGATGTACTTATCTTGTGATGATTTCACAAGTGAACAGAATCCAGCTCCATGTGCTGGCTTAAATTTAATAGTAAGTCTTTCCCTAAATTATGCCCCTTTAGGTATACTTAAAATTATTTCAATATTTGTGGGATAGAGAAGGCTGTTCTGTTCAGCTTTTGTCCTTTGTGTGGGTTATTTGTTAAAGTTAGGGGGCTTAGTTTTAAGCCCTCAAAATAGTTCCTACCTACCTCAGCCTTCTCCCTAATGTTGGACAGAAGCTATTTTATCTCTGGATGTTTTCCCTAATCTCATTTTTTTTCTTTAAGAAAATTATAAGTGGAGTATATAATTTATAAGTGGACCATAAAAAGCTTACATATGTATTTATAAGTAGAATATATAAAGCTAATAAATGACATTTTTAAAAATTAGTTTCTCAAGCATACTCTCAAGAGGATTAGAGTTATATCATTTTAAGGACATTATCAGTTGTTTAAGCAAGCAACATACTTGTAACCTACCTACTTATTTCTCATATATAACTGTCAGAAAAAGACTTTGAATTCTATAACCAATCCCTAGAGCTACCCAGTTCCCACTAAAATAAGATGCATTGATAAAAAAGAAATCTTGAAATAGTGCAGAATTTAGCTGGGCATTTACAGAAGTTTCCTAAGACTGACCCCAAGCTATTATTAGGACTTCAGTACCTATGACAGTATCATACGTGGCATTTTTAATGCCCTGTGTTAGGGCATTAAACTGATGTTGTCTAAACAAGAGTAAGAATGTTTAGAAAAGGAAAGAGGTTTTATAACTTTGCTTGCTGTCTCCTTGATTGAAATTAGAACTTGAACAACTCCTGGTTTATTTAGCCATATAAAACAAACTCTTCAAAAATTTTCCCTAGAAGATGAAAGCCTAATCATATTATCAGATGTCCAAGAGCTTTTTCTATATCATTTTGTTATGTGTGGACACCAGCAGGGGCCTTAAATTTAGTTGTTCTTCTGCCATCAAACAAATATGCCCAAGGCCACTTAACTAATAATTTAGTAACCTTTCCTCTGTACTCCTGAAATTGTTTTATTGGCTCTCATATATAGATAGGTAGTTAGGTAGGCAGATAGGTATGTTCGTTAGAAATTGACAGATGTGTATGTGAGAGAGAAAGAGAGATCTAATAATTGCTTGTCTTTTTCAAAACTTAAGGTCCTGAACTCAGTACTTGATCTTCTATACCTTTAGTTCACAGCATTTTATTATACTAAGTGATGTTTATAAGGATGACTCTGAAGCATCTTCAGTTCAGTTCAGTTGCTCAGTCGTTTCCGACTCCTTGCAACCCCATGAATTGCAGCACGCCAGGCCTCCCTGTCCATCACCAACTCCCGGAGTTCACTCAAACTCATGTCCATCGAGTCAGTGATGCCATCCGGCCATCTCATCCTCTTTCATCCCCTGCTCCTCCTGCCCCCAATCCCTCCGAGCATCAGGGTCTTTTCCAATGAGTCAACTTTTTGCATGAGGTGGCCAAAGTATTGGAGGTTCAACTTTAGCATCAGTCCTTCCAATGAACACCCAGGACTGATCTCCTTTAGGATGGACTGGTTGAATCTCTCGAGTCTTCTCCAACACCACACTTCAGAAGCATCAATTCTTCGGTGCTCAGCTTTCTTCACAGTCCAACTCTCACATCCATACATGACCACTGGAAAAACCATAGCCTTGACCAGACAGACCTTTGTTGGCAAAGTAACGTCTCTGCTTTTCAATATGCTATCTAGGTTGGTCATAACTGTCCTTCCAAGGAATAAGCGTCTTCTAATTTCATGGCTGCAATCACCATCTGCAGTGATTTTAGAGCCCCAAAAAATAAAGTCTGACACTGTTTCCACTGGTTCCCCATCTATTTCCCATGAAGTGATGGGACCAGAGTACATGATCTTTGTTTTCTGAATGTTGAGCTTTAAGCCAACTTTTTCACTCTCCTCTTTCATCAAGAGTCTCTTTAGTTCTTCACTTTCTGCCATAAGGGTGGTGTCATCTGTATATCTGAGGTTATTGATATTTCTCCCAGCAATCTTGATTCCAGCTTGTGCTTCTTCTAGTCCAGCGTTTCTCATGATGTACTCTGCATAGAAGTTAAATAAGCAGGGTGACAATATACAGCCTTGACGTACTCCTTTTCCTAATTGGAACCAGTCTGTTGTTCCCATGTCCAGTTCTAACTGTTGCTTCCTGACCTGCATACAGGTTTCTCAAGAGGCAGGTCAGGTGGTCTGGCATTCCTATCTCTTTCTGAATTTTCCACAGTTTATTGTGATCCACACAGTCAAAGGCTTTGGCATAGTCAATAAAGCAGAAATAGATGTTTTTCTGGAACTCTCTTGCTTTTTCCTTGATCCAGCGGATGTTGGCAATTAAAGTATCTTAATGAAGCATTTTAAGAGCTCAAATTGTCAACAGTTAAACTAATTAAAGCCAATATAGGTTTAGAAGGAATTTTTTTCTATGAACTTTATGTTGGCTTTCTTAGACCAGCAGAGGGCAATAAATACTTAAGAGTTTAGTGGAAAATTTGGTCTATAGTTTTCTATTCATAGCTAAGAGCTGAGGAAGGTGAACAATTATAGTTTGGGAATTGCATTCAGAATAAAGGATCCTGTTTATTATGTGAGGATTTATCTGTTATAGTAACTCTAATACATGTATCTGAATTGATTCATGTCTTGCTTAACTTTAACAGTTGCAGTATGTGATGTGGCAGTGTATTTGACATGCAGGGTTTTTCTTGAAGTGCTTTAAATACAAAGTTTGTTTTTTTTTAATCCAATTTTTTATTCTAGCAAAAGGAAGAGATTTTTGTGAGTAGTTATGGAAAGCTGTTAGTTGAGTTCAGTTCAGTCGCTCAATCGTGTCCGGCTCTTTGCAACTCCAGGAACTGCAGCACGCTGGGCCTCCCTGTCCATCACCAACTCCAGAGTCCACCCAAACCCATGTCATTGAGTCGGTGATGCCATCCAACCATCTCATCCTCTGTCATCCCCTTCTCCTGCCCTCAATCTTTCCCAACATCAGGGTCTTTTCAGATGAGTCAGCTCTTCGCATCAGGTGGCCAAAATATTGGAATTTCAGCTTCAACATCAGTCCTTCCAATAATAATTGTTTTTCCCCCACTCCGTTAGAAGATTGCAGTGAAGTATTTTTTCCTTCCTGAATGTATCCTTAAATTTTCCAGTGACCGAGATGTTTTTTTCTTTTTATTTCCTAGTAGAGTTCTGATGCCTGAGGCCTCAGGTTTTGGTCTCCTTAGGATGGAATTAACATATCAAGCACATTATGCTAGATTGAATAGTAAGAAGTCTAAACCTAACCTAGTTGGAGTATTTTACATATGAATATATAGTTTACCTCATTGGCCACTTCTACTCTTCAGCCTACTTAAAGTCAAGTTTAAAGGTTACCGCATCTCAGATAAACTATCCATAAATCTTAACTCTCCTTTCACTGATTTTTACCTATTCAGACAACAAATGTTTGAAGACTTCCTCTGTTCAAAGCATTATAAAGTCTGAAGTATAGTGAGGAAAGAAAAAGATATTTGTGGAATGTATCCTTAAGAGGTTTGACGTTTAAGAGGAAGAAAGACCAATGTTTAATGCAATGGAAAAAACCTAGCCTGGGGTGGAAAGAGAGGGTCTAACAAAGGCATTTTTACTAAAGGACTGGACACTGGCTCTGCTCTTCCTTTAAGAATATTTTTTGTCACTTTCTTCTCAATAGCTAACTCCATACCAAGTATTTGGGCTTAGATCATGGAGTGGGTTGCCATTTCCTTCTCCAGGGGATCTTCGTGACCCAGGGATCAAACCCAGGTCTCCTGCATTGTAGGCAGATGCTTTAACCTCTGAGCCACCAGGGAAGCCCTTAGATCATGAGATTGGATCTAATATAAAGCCTTTTCCTAGGATTTCCTTTCTTTCTCTGCCATTGTCCAGTTCTTTTTTAATTGCTGACTGACTTGACCATCTGCTTCATTAGTCAGTACATTAATAAAACTTATTAGGATATGTATACTGTCTGCATTTATTTGAAAACTGGAAATAAAAAGAAATAATTTGATTTTTTTCCTTCTGGCAGTGGCTGTCTTCAATGGACATCAGAACTCTACCTTTTATGTTAAATCCAGTATTAGTCCAGATGACCAGTTTTTAGTCAGTGGCTCAAGTGATGAAGCTGCCTACATCTGGAAGGTAAGTTACCAAACTTTAGCCTTTCTATATCAGATGTTAAGTAAAAATTGCTTTTTGCCTCTTAATACAGCCAAAACTTCACCCTAACTGTGACAAAATATATCACAGTTTCACAGTTTGCTTCTCAGAATCTAAATACATATCCTCCAGCAGATTTACAGATTATGAGGAAGTTGAGAATTCAGAAGACTGAAAAGACTGTTAAATACTTTGTCCTGCTTCCTGGAAAAACATGCTGTACTGCCTTACTGCCCTGGGTTTTCAGACTCATAAAACTTTGTATTAGTTTGGTACAGTAACAGAGTACAGTATTTGAATCCTACACCCCAGTCACCCGTAGAACCTTGCACAAAACACTCATTCAAAAATATTCATGTAATAATTGTATTTTTTACTCTCCTCTAAGTAGCTAGTTGTCAGGTTATTAAAACAGTTGTGGCTGCTTTGTCAGTTTTGTATTTCTTTAATAGCATTATTTATTCATTTATTTATTTTACAGATTACCTGTTCATGTTGTACAAATTTATAATTTTTTGTTTTTACATTTTAAATAGTGGTTCTAAAGCAGCTACTATAGGCTAAGAAGTTTAAAGCTATTCATTTGAAGTCAAGCAGAGAAAATTGAAATACAAGTAGCACTTGCTAAGCAATGGAAAATGACTTTTATGAAATAATTAATTATAGAAATGTCTGAGTTCAAAGAAAAAGAGCATTAAGGTTTTCCTGGGGCTAGAAATCATTATCTTCTGGATTGCCCTATAGTTTCATAAATGTCATAGACATTGGTGAAATAAATGATCAAAGTTTATTGATTTTAGCTTTTAGAATCATAGTGACTGAAACTTCATAGACCTGTAGGTTCAATATTATTAAATCCCTTTTCAGGAGACAATTGTGTTACCTTTAGTCCTGCCAACTTCTAGGAAGTCATATCTTTAATGCAGGACAGGGGTAGATCCTATCAGATATGAGGCATAATTCTTCAGCTTAATTTCAACTAGTCCTGGGGGAGGTACTAAAAAATGACTAAATGTAATACTACCTTCTCAAAAGCTTTAGTAACAATAAACTTGATGATCACAGGGTGGAGATATTGTTCTATCCAAGATGCTTTTTTGTTTACCTTGCCTCTTTTTCTTCACACACACCTACTGTATTTTTAAATGAAAATTTTCTTATAAAATATATACTTGAGACTCTCATGATAAGAGTTTTACATAACTTCCTGTCTATAAAATTCTTCTTACTTGAGCTTTAAACTTTATGTGACTAGCACTAGTGTTTCTGTTTCATAATCTGGTCTTGTGCTGCATATTTATTATCTTTTGGTTTTTCCTTCCCTCACTATCTTACCTACATTCCTTTTTCTGCTTTGGTTCCCAACTTAGCTAGAGGATTTTATTCCTACCAAGGTCAGTATCTTTTAAATTTTTTTTCTTAAAAGTAAAACTGCAAACATACCAAAAAGCATAATAAAGGATTATGCACAAAACAACTTAGGCACTCATCATATTTTAAAATCAGCTTTTTAGTTATATAGTTGAGTGTGTGTGTGTGTGTGTGTGTGTGTGTGTGTGTGTGTATAGTTTATTGCCAATACTTTTGTTTGTTTTCTGGCTTTGTTTTCTTTTTTCTTTTTTTTTTAATTGCCAGTTTCTAAAGTTCCTCTTAGCTCTGGTACAAAAGATTGCCTTTTTTTTTTTTGGTTCCAGAAAATCTGGGTTGAGGGATGCTTCCTCTCCTTAAAGACAAGGAGTAAAGATACTTGGCTGTTCATTAGTAACTCATTTTCAAACATCCAGTCAGTGAGTATCACACACATGGGTGACCCTTTCTGAATTCTAGGCTGGGTCACATGTTGGTGCTGAGTGATGTGGTTCAGACATGATGTTCTCCTGCCTGTCCACACATAACTCAGTGTGCAGGTTCTGATATTTGAGATCCTGGCAAACTTACTGCTCCTAAAAGTGAATTTGCCTGGTGAGGTGGCTCAGTTTTCCTTTTCCATGGTAAGAAAAGGGGGGTGGGATGTAGTGTGTAATTTAAAAACAGTTACACACAAGCTGAGTAGTCAGACAATTAGGTCAGAATTCTCTCAGGTATAAGGATTTTCCTATGCCAAAAAAATCCCATGGGCGCAAGAAAATGGGGTGAAAGAATGGAGTTTTAGATCTCGGGGCAGAAGAGAATGAATGGCCCTCCAGTCCTAACTACTGCCCAGCAAAGAGGAGATGTAATTTAATTAGGCTTTCTGACACTGAGGCCCAAGAGTAAAAAGATTTAATATTATTTTTTCTTCTTATTTAATTTCCTACTCCTTGTCCTACCCTAACCCCTGCCCCCTTCCCTGGTTCATTTCTGATAGAGCCACTGAATAGTATTAAAGTGGTTATAAATAAACTGATTTGGCACCATCATTCTACCGCTGACTGGCGAAACATTGAGCCTGACACTTTAGGAAGTGTAAATGATCTCATGGCAGAAATGAAGATTAGGTTTGGTCTCTAACTGGGCAGAGTAAGGAGGTTTTTTGAGGAAAGGTGCTGATCTTTTTTGCCTGTTCAAGTATACAAAATGTTTTATGAGGTCTGTACATTAGGGCCAGTTGCTTCTAAAGGTACCTTCATTGTTCTGAGAGTTTTAACTTAGGAATTTCTCCTGCCTTGAGTTAAGCCTTTATTCTGTAACAACTAAAATTTGTAAGAGAAGACAATTTTTTGTGTTTTGACCTTTCCCAGAATGCATAGATGTAAATGTCTATTGGGCTTAATTAGTCTCCTCTTCCTATTTAAAAGTAGAGGGAGGTTTTCAAAAGTGAAATCATGTCATTATGATAATATTTTTATTATAATTATAATGAATATTATAGTGAAGGGACAATAAATAAAAACATATTTGAATAAGAATCAAAGATTTAAGTCACCTGATTTTCATTAGAAGAAATTAATCTTCTTTGGAGTAGTCACCAAATATACTTTACCATACTAGGATAGTCCTCAACTGTGAAAACACTTGTTACTGACTTTCATAAAAAGTTGTTGGACATAAGCTCTCATTCTAGCCTACAACATGCCCTTCCCTCCACTTTTTCTTTTAGATTGGTGTAGAATTTGAATACTGTAAAATTCACCATTGTAGTCATTTTAAAGTGTACAGTTCAGTGCTTTTTTTTTTTTTTTTTGGTATAGTCACAGTATTGTGCAGCCATCCCATCTCATTCCCAGACATTTTTATCACTCCCAAAAGAAACCCCATAACCTTTGGAGTCACTCCATTCCTCCCTTCCCCCAACTTCTGGCAACTGCTAACCTTCATTCTGTCTCTGTAGATCTGCCTTTTCTGAACATTTCCTATAAATGGAATTATATAGAGACATGATCTTCTATGTCTGGCTTTGCTTTCATAAAATTTATCCATTTTTATATATATCAGTACTTCATTCCTCTTTATGGAGGGAATATTCCATTGGATGTTTAGACCTTATTTGTCTATTTATCAGTTGATGGACATTTAAACTTTCCCACTTTTTGGCTTTTTTTAAAAATTATTCATTTATTTATATATTTGACTGCATCTGGTCTTGGTTGCAGCATGCGGGATCGTTTGTTGCATCTCACAGACTTCTCTCCAGTGTGGTGTGTGGACTTGGTTGTCCTTCAGCATGTGGGATCTTAATTACCCCCCAAGGAGGAAACCGATGTCCCCTGCAGTGGAAGGTGGATTCTTAACCACTGGGCCACCAGGGAAGTCCCCACTTTTTTGGCTTTATGAACAGAGCTACTATGAACATGCATGTAAAAAGTTGTGTTTGAATATGTCTTCAATTCTCCTGGGAGTGTATACCCAAGAGTAGAATTGCTGGGTCGTATGGTAACTAACTCTATGTTTTTAACTTTTTAGAAATCCTCCTCTCACTTTCAATGCTATGTAAGATACCTGGTTCATGGCAATCATTCAATAAATGCTGACTTTTATTGTTACTATTTTTATTCCTGCCTTATTATCAAATTATAAAAAATTTTTCCAACAGGTCTATCTTTTCTTCTGGGGTTTTGTTTTGTTTTTCTCTTAAATCCTATAGATAAGTGCAGAAATGTACATACATTCTATTGGTGGACATTTTTTTTCTGGACATTTTTTAATCTTCGATATAGACACTCAGGTTCTCCTCGGTATATGTAATGCCTAAGAAACTGAGGAAGGGACAGTACCATGAGATGATGAGCTAGAAGCAACAAGCAAGTAAATACATGGAATAAAATAATATGTTGTTACCCGGGAGGGTCAGAAGGACATAGGATTTTCTCTTTTAATTTGCTGTTACCCATCCTCCTTGGGTCTTGGGTAAAGAGAAACTTTATAGGCTGGGACCATTGAGAATTTTTGTGACTGTTGAGATCATTAGAGTCTATCTTGAAAGTGTTTTCTAAAATATGCCACCATGTGAGAGAATGAGTTCTGTGGGATTGTAGAAGTAGGCAGCCAGAGAGATCCTTTTAGAGCTCGAAGAAAAGCCTCCTTTTCTGTTAAACTTTAATTAATCCAGCAGGGCAAATCAGATTCTGCTCTTTGTCTTCTTTGGCTTTTTGAATCATTACATATGTGCCATTTAACCCAGGAGAGGAGTAGTAATAATTGAGTTGGATACTTTATGAATCAGTATGTCGAATCTCTTAACTACAGTCTGAGGAGTCCATTAACTTACTTAGTCATTGTTCCAAATATTCTTCCCAGAGTGCCACCTCCTTCTTCATATGAATGAGCAATGGTTAAGAGTCTCAGGTAAATGAGAAGAGAATAATTTCTCTTTTTCAAACACATATGCTAGTAATAGCTACGTGAGTCTGTCTCTTTGTGTTGTGCTGATTAATGCCCATGGCCTCTGACAGGGATTGACAGCTCTTGAATGAGTCAGCTGTCAAACGCATATCACTAATAGCATCCAGTGAGGGGGAAAATACCATTCTTAGTCACCTGTGTAGTACTGCACAATGTGACCCTTCTTTTGTACATTAAAATGTGACAATACTTAACTTGAAAATTCAGTTTCTTTAAGCAAATGAACTGAAAATAAAATTTCAGAGAAGTTTTTTTTTTTTCCAAAAAAATACCAAAGTGCCACGTAGAATATAGCTTTTCCCCCTTCAAAATGAAGGAGTATAACTTTGGGCTTTCTTAGAAGTCAGTTGAGTTCTTTTGGAAGAAAGACTATCCCCTTGTCCCAAGAGATCTGCTACCATTTCTCAAGTACCTTCAGGATTTAGTACGTGCAGTGTTCCTGGAAGTAGCTGACTAGAGAAGATCTAAAATTTAGTCTAGGTTCCACTTGAAGTGTTATACCTAGCCACTGAAACTCACCCTTTCAGTCTTGAATTTTAATCAAAATATGTATAACTAAGACAGAGGATGAGATGGCTGGATGGCATCACCGACTCGATGGACGTGAGTCTGAGTGAACTCCGGGAGTTGGTGATGGACAGGGAGGCCTGGTGTGCTGCGATTCATGGGGTTGCAAAGAGTCAGACACGACAGAGTGACTGAACTGAACTGAAGTAGTCCTGATTTGAAATAAGAGCTGTCCTGGTGTCTTACCTCATACTATTTACTTATTTTGGCTGTTTTCCTTCTATTTTCTCAGATTAATGACAGAAATACTTTCATTGCCCATTGGGCCTCTCTTTCTGAGCTATAACTAGGCATGTCTAGGGATTTTTGGTAACAACTCTACAGCTGTCTTAAGGAACAAGTATGGATAAATTTGAAGTCGCGGTCTGGAGACCTAACACTGCCCTGCTGACTTGTTTGTTTTTGATGGTGTGATAGGTCTCCATGCCCTGGCATCCTCCCACCGTGCTCCTGGGTCATTCTCAAGAGGTCACATCTGTGTGCTGGTGTCCATCAGACTTCACAAAGGTTTGTAAGCGAATCTCTGTAGCTGGTTTAAAAGATCACAGATTTGTAGATTTTCCCAACACAGACTTTTATGTTTAAATAAACACTGAAAGATCTAGAAGCCATCCAGGATCTATATCATCATTAATCACACATTCTGTTTTTTCCTGCTAAGTGTATTTCTTGGTTCTCTAGAGTCATTCCTTTCCTAAACATAGCATTTAAGTTTTTAACGTTAGTAAAATTTCATCTAAAAATTAAGGTGAAAAGAAAGTCTAAAGTGAAGAAAACTAGTGTTTCTGACTTTGTATATATTATTAATGTGTGTTAAAAGTAACATCTTGACTGTTCTTCACAGACCAGTTTGGGTTCGCACATGCCTGAAAAATGCTTACTGTGAAGTCTTAAAATGTTTGGCTATCTGTGACTAAACTATGGAAGAAGTAACTCTAAACTGTTATAGACACTCTGAAAAGAAGAAAATATACTTTTAAAATAATTTTTTAATAGTGATACTTTAAACAAATTTTTAAAACCTGAAAGGCAGAAATCCCGGAAACAATAAATTCTACATATATATAGGGGTTTCATATAATAGTGGCCCCAGTTCCACTCACTCTCCCAGCCCCCCACCTTTGGTCTCTGGCTTATTTTGGATTTACCGGAGATGTTCCTTCTGTGGAGAGCTCCATTTCGTCTATTATGTGTTAAAGGTTTGTTGCCTATTGTGCCTATCTGTTTTTCTATCTTTTAGAATCTTCTCATGGTCTTATCTACTCAGGACATCCCTGCTGGCTTTCAAGTACTACTATGGATTTGCTTTTATTTCTGTATCCCTGTATAGCCATTTCTGTGATGAGCTCATGATAGACTTTTTTTTTTTAATCATTGCTTTAATCACCAATAATTACATCCCAGTGACATTTTCCCTCTAAGTTTCCATGTGATTTCCAGTGAAATATCTGCTTTTAATGAGGAATTTTATATCTTCAGAGAACTTGAAGATGAATTTTCTTCAAATTACTCAGTTAATCATGTCATTTTTCTCCATCCATTGTATATTGTCCTTATCTCTATGCACAGGAAAGACTCAAAGGAAGTAGGAGCAGGGCTGTTTTCCCATATTCATTTAACAACCACCTTTTCAAAAGGGTCTTTAAAATAATTTTGTCCCTACCCTAGAATTAGGAATATAAAATACCCACTTTAAAGATAAAAGCTTTAGACTTTGAAAAAACTTGGATTTAAATTCTAGCTCTGAGCTGGGAGAACGGGATAGTTAGGCAGTTAGGGAAGGTCACGTGCAAACTGCTATATTCAAAATGGATAACCAGCAAGGACCTACTGTATAGCACATGGAACTCTGTTCATTGTTATGTGCCAGGCTGGTTGGGAAGGGAGTTTGGGGGAGAATGGATGCATGTATACATATGACTGAGTCCTTTCACTGTTCACCTGAAACTGTCACAACATTGTTAATCGGCCATACCCCAATACAAGATAAAAAGTTTAAAGTTTGAAAAATAGATAAATTCTAGCTCTGCCACTGAATTGTGGTGACCTTGGGCAAATAACTCTATTCTTGTTTTGTAGATGAGGTTATTTGAGTGTCAGGCTTTTATATAATGAGAATTAAATAAGATAATGTTAATTTTAGGACACTCAGACTTAATAGTTGCTCTGTAAGTAACAACTAGATAATAGACTATAGAACAACTGGGAATCCCAGGCATCTCTTTGAGCGGTTAAATATGTGTGTCTTCTTTTGGCCTCCCAGTAAGGAAAGGAAAAAGCTGCCAGCCTCTTGGGGGCCAAGACTTAAGAGAACGTGTGTTCTTTTTTTCTCTCTCTTCAGTTACTGAAATAGAGAAATTATATAAACAAATGCTAGGGAACAGCTCTGGTACCAGTGGCCATTTGCCACAAGCTCTTCAAGCCGGACTTTCTCTGCCATAAAAGGCTTGGGACCAAGATCAGGAACGGTCAGATATTTTTAAAGGGGCAAAGGTTATTTTTAACTTCTTTCAGGCTAGTGAACTTGTTGTTTTCCCAGATTGCTCCTTTACCTATCTGAAAAAGAATCTTAGGAAATGGTTTCAGTCTACTTGTCACAGCATACTAGAGTCATGGGCTAATAAGTCAGATCTTGGGAGTGATCCCATTACTTGGAATAAGCCAGAACTTGAAGAATTCTGAAGAAAGTCACGTGAATTGAATGTCAGTGACATAACACTGATCGATCACGTAAGAGAAAAGCAATGTCTTAATTATGTGTGTTTTGTAGTTATACAGAAGGTGATAATGATTTGCCCAACTTCTTGAAAATAAGATGAAATGAACCTGGTTTTATAGTAGAGCTTTAGGTTAGCTGAGAAATCACTGGTTACAAAAGTCATAACCACAGAGTGTATATAAAGAAGAAACTAAAGGATCCACTTCTTTGGAAATCTGGAATGATTTCTGAAAGCAAGGAATGAAAGTATCTGACCTTTTAGGTAGCATTTTCTATATCAGACAGAATAATTCTCTAGTCATGAGCCCTTAAAGACATGTCTGCTTTCTACTTTGTTGTGAATCTTTGATTGAAAGTTACTAACTCCCTTTCTGGTTCTCTGTAGATTGCTACTTGCTCTGATGACAATACTCTGAAAGTCTGGCGCTTGAACAGAGATTTAGAGGAGAAATCAGGAGGAGATAAACTCTCCATAGTGGGATGGGCCTCTCAGAAGAAGAGAGAGGCAAAAGCCGACTTTGGTAAGGATCCCATGCATTTTTCTAAGGTTTTTTATGTTTTTATTGATTTAGTTCTGCAGTACGGAAGGATGAGCTAGATTTGATCTTATTTTAGTATGATTTTGAAGGAAAGCACCATCTTACTGACATTTTCTTTAATATATATTTTCTGAACACTGTATTATCTATACAAGGCATTGGAATACACCGGTAGATCTATTTCTTTAAATATTTGTTGAATATCTACTGTGTGCTAAGCACTATTCTGATTTGCTGTGGATTCTGTAGTAATCAAAAGAATCAAGAATCAGAAATGAAGCTTACATATTAGTTTGAGTCAGTAAACAAGTTAAAGAAATAAAATTTGCTTGTTAGGTAGTAATACGTGGATTAGAGAAAAAGGAAAGAAGGAATGGGAGAATAACAGCATGCTGTTAAAATTTTAAATTGGGTGCCTACAGAAACCTCAATGAAAAGAGGTGCTTGAGAACAGGAAGTGAAGTAGTAAGTCATGGGGGTGTTTTTGAGAATGTTTCTGGCAGATGAAACAGCAAATGCAAACCCCCTGAAGCAGGAGCAGACCTGGCATGTTTTGTGTTCCTCAAAGAGGCTGATGTAGCTGTAATCCCTGTGGCTAAAGCAGGCAGAAGAGAGGACAGGAAATAGTAGTGGAAAATAAGGTTCTTGCTTTTATTTTGATAGACAAAAAACTGTTGGAGGGCTTTGAATAGAGAAGTATACGATCTGACTTTTCTTGGTCATTCTAAATTCTCCGTTGAAAATAAATTGTAAGGGGATCAGGGTAAAACTGGAAGTTAATTTAAAAACTTACTGAAGTAACCTAGGAAACAATGGTGGTGACTTGGACCAAAGAGGTAGGAGACGATACAATTTTTAAAAGTATTCAAATTCCAGATATATTGACATGATGGGTTCAACAGAAGGTTCTGTGGGATCAGATGTGGGATTTGAGGGAGAGTTATCAAGGATAACATCAGAGTTCTTGGTTTGAGAAGCTAGGATGGAGTAACCATTAACCTCTATAGCAATCACTGCAGGAAGAGCAGTTTGAGGGAGGGAACAACTGGATATGTTGTTTGATATGATTATTAAATATCTAAATGGAGATGTCAAAGAGGCGGTTAGGTATTTGATTCTGCAGTTCAGGGCTAGAGTTGTAAATTTGGGATTTATTATCATATAGGTAAAAGGTAGCTATATATGGAAAAGAGAATAAGTCTGGGGTCTGAGCCTTGGAACATCCTAACATAAGTTGGGGGAGGTGAAGCAGCAAGTACAACCAGAGAAGTAAGGAAAAAAAACAGAATATTGTATAAAGTAAGTAAAGGGAAGAGGGATGAATTTGGTTGAATGTGTTTGGCATGCCAAGTAAGATGAGGGCTAAAAACTGACCTTTGGATTTGGCAGTGCAGGGGTTATTTAGCAACCTTGCTGAGGGCAGTTTTTGGTGGCGTGTCAGTGGCCTGGTTAGTGTTGTTCAGGAGGATGGGAAGAGAGGAGGCTCTTTCAAGGAATCTTGCTAGAAAGCAAAGGAGGAAAATGAAATGGTAGTTAGAGGACGAAGCAATGCTGAAGTTTGTTTTTAGTGAGAATATAGCATTTTGTATCTGATTAGAAGGATCCTCTAGTCCAGGAGAAAACTGACGCAGGGAAATTTGCTGGAGCAGTTTCCTTGAGTGAGGGGATGATCTCGAATATACGGGGTGTGGATTGTTCATCCATAGTGATGAGAAGGCAGAAATACAGGCATGGTGAAGGTAGATGGATAAGTGGGAGGGTCAGAACTTGTGGAAGTTTTTGTTTTCTTGGTGACATTGGAATCAGGATCATCAACTGAGAATAAGGATTAGAGGAAGAGGTGATAGAGATTTGAGGAGAGAAAAGAAAGTCTGAAACAGTCACATAGAGAATAGAAGAGCAAATGGACCAGGGAAATACAATTGTTGAGTGAAGAATCTACCTGAGGCTAGCACTCCTTCGCTGAAAATGAGCGGTCGGTATGGTTGTGTTTCTGCTGCACAGGTACAGGCAGACTGTAGGTGGAAAAGTTGGTTTTAATCAGGAATGTGGTTTAAATCCACAAGTATGATGAAGTGAGTGGAAGGCCAAGGGAGTTGAGGATAGATATACTGTCAGAGTTAAACTGGGTGAGGAAGGAAGTGTGGATATAATTGGGCTGAGGGTAGAAGTGGAAGGGTCAGTGAACTGAGGGGCCCCTGGGCATGAAGAGCTGATGGCACTGGAGTGCTGAAGAGAACTGGGAAAAGAGGTGGTGGTTGAAATTGAGATAGTGGAGGATTTTAGTAATAATGGAGGCACTGGTAATAAGGCCAAGGAATAAGTGAGTGAAAGGACAAGGTTATTGTAGAAGAAGGTGGTCAAGAAAATGAGAAACCAGGATATTGAAAAGATTATGAATGTGGGTTTTGTAATAACTGAACTGACGGGTAGAGTTAAAGAGAGTGATAGGGAATCGAGAACAAAACTCTAAGCACTGAGCCAGTCAAAGGGGATATCAGTAGATAGTCATAAGTTTGAAATTCAAGCTTCAAACTTCTGTCAGCCATCAAGGCCTGAGGTAATGAGGATTTGAGGGTGAGAATATATGCTCATTTTTCTACTGACTTGTTTAGTCTCTTACAAGATACCTCAAGCGTGACTAAACTCCAGAGGAGTCTTTCTATCTAAGTCTACTTCTATAAAGTGTTTAATTTGGGTTTCTGCTTTATTTAAAAAAAAATTTTTTTTTAAGTGTTGATACTTTAACAAGTCAACTAACTCTACAGGGCTAAATAAGGTAAATAGCATTCTCTAGATACCCTACCATAGTTCCCTTTTCCCAGGGAGACAACTTCAAATCTTTTAACTAATATTTTGATACTTATTCCTGTATCTCTAAGTAATATTTGTGCATTTCTATCTCTTAGGGGATTTTTTGTTGTTGCTTTAGCATTATCTATTGACATCTTACTCTGTGAGATGAGCACTTAGCTCTTTCCTATGTCCCCATGATTACCAAACCTCTGCACACTCAACATTCCCCTAGCTTCCCAACATAGGGTCATAATTTTGGTTAGATCAACAGTTATTATTATTACTATCATTGTATTTTCTATTCAGAATTTAGCTATGTGGTAAATAGTTGTTTCTTTTTATTTCCTATACTTTTTTTTCCCCCTTGAGACTTAAAAAAAAAGTCAAGATATATTCGCATACCACAAATTCACCTGTTTATACAGTCCAGTGTTCTTCAGTATATTCAGAGTTGGGCAGTCAACATAATCTAATTCTAGTCTATTTTCAAGACCCAAAATAAGGGTTCCAGTGTCTCCATAACCTTGCCAACACTTGTTATTATTTATTTTTTTAAATTATAGCCATCTTACTGAGTGTGCAGTGGTATCCCACTGTGGTTTTGATTTGTACTGATATTTTCATGATGGTTTATGATGTTTAATATCTTTTCATGTGCCTATTGGTGATCTGTAAATTTTCTTCAGAAAAGTGCCTATGCAAATAAATCCTTTGCCCATATTTTAATTGGGTAATTTGTCTATTGTTTATATTGTTGAGTTTTATATATTCTGGATATATCTCCCTTGTCATATAATGATTCATAAATATTTTCTATTATTCTGTAGGTTGTTTTTTCATTTTCTTGATGATGTCCTTTGACACACAAAATGTTCTAATTTTGATGAAGACCTGTTTATCTGTTTTTTTCCTTTTGTAATTTGTGCTTTTAATGTTGTATCTAAGAAAGCATTGCCTAATCCAAACTCACAGATTTATGTCTGTATTTTCTTGTAGGAATGTTGTCGTTTTGGGGCTACTGTTGATTTTGCGTTTATTTTTGTGTATAGTATGAGATAGGTAAGGGTCCAAATTCTTTTGCATGTGGATAGCCCACATTCTCAGTATTATTTTTCAAAGAGACTATTCTTTACCCCATTGCATTTTTTCAGCGCTCTTGTCAAAAATTAACTGACAGTAAGAGTCAGGGTTCATTTCTGGAGGCTCAGCTCCATTGATCTGTAAGTCGTCCTTATGCTTTCACCACATTGTCTCGATTCGTGTCCCTGGCGGTAGGTTTTAAAAATCAGAAAGTCTGAGCCCTCCAATTGTCTTTTAAATTTTAAGATTGTTTGGACTATTCTTGGTCTCATATTTCTATACAAACTTTAGGACCAGCTTGCCAATTTCTGCAGAAATAATCAGCTGGAATTCTGTTAGGGATTGCATTGAATCTATAGATCAGTTTTGGGAATATTGCCGTCTTAATAGTATTTTCTTCTGATTCATGAACATAGGATGTCTTTCTGCTGCCTTGTCTTTAATTTTGCTTCCTAATTTTGAAAAAAATAAAAGAATTATATAAGGAAAAAGTCATCAGCCTCCCCAACACTCATACACAATTTTAGTTAACATTTTGCTCAATTTTAGATTTTACCCCTTTATCCAGAGAGATTTTTTTATTAACAGAGTCATGCTATGTATACATTTGGATTTCTTGAAGATTTTTTCACTAAACATGATATTCTAAACACTTTCTTTGTTATCTTTTTAGCAAAACTTTTAAATGTTCCATAGTTTACCTAGTTCTTCTCTTGTAGTTAAACGTTTTATTTCCAATGTTTTGTGGGGGGGTGTGGGGGGAATGGTTTTTTCTAAATTTAGGGTCTTCATTTCCCATTAAAATAGATTCCCAGAGGTGAAATCTCTGTGTTAATGACTATAAACATTTTTGAGGAAAAATATGTTGTCTTTTAACTAGGTATTTCTAGGTATTAACTATTCTTAGTTTTGGAAACTAAGTCACAAAAAAGTTCCATATGTTGACCAAATTTATACCATATTAATAACATTTAGCCATTATTAAGAATTAGCATAGTTGGTTCTAAAGACCTATTTGTATTATCTCATTTATTAGTAATTCCCCAAACAACCAAACCTGAAGCTCAAGGAACTTAGATTTGCTTAAAGTCACACAGCTGTGAAGTTATAGTAGAACCAGTTCAGACCCTTGCAGTCTGATTCTAAAGCTCATGCCTGGAGTACTGCCTCCTTTAGAACCCAGCACAAGAGTTTAGGTGAAGACTGGTCCAGGAATTAGACCTAGATTTCTTTTTCTGGGTAATGCTAAAGTTAACTCTGAAGAGCAAGAGAGCAGCAACTTGACACAGGGACCAAAGGCTGGTGCACTGGCCAGTCAGCCCTTTAAGCCAATTCCCAGCGACAGATTGGCTGTTGCTAATCACACTGCCATTTTGAAAATTATGTTCCTCTGCTTGCCCGAGCTTCTAATTGCCACCCCAACCCTTCACGGCTGTCCTGGATTACCTGTCTTCTCTTTTGGCCCTTTTTAACTGATTAACTGGCAAGCTTTAAATCACAACACACAGCCCCATTCCCTTCTGTCCTACTTTTCCCAGTCAGCACCTGCTCCATTACTTACTATTCTTTCATTGTTTCAGCCAGAGATCTCAGCACTGTCAGGCCAAGGGGTTCTCTATCCTGTCTGTGCATCGGAAGCACTTGTGGAGCTTTTAAACCATTTGTATGCCTCCAGAAATTGTTAGGTAGGCCTAGAGTAGAGACCAAGTACCTGTATTATAAAGCTCCAAATGAGTCCAATATGCAGCCAGACTGAGAACCTCTGGTCTAGGTATCACTGAGTGAAAAGGTGATTATCTTAAAAAGAGGGAAATGTTAGCTGTTCTATCTCAAGTGCTTGCTGTAGACTTATAAGTCAAACACAGTACTTACAGAATCTGTTCTTTGATGGTTGGAACTTGACCCTCATCCCTGTCAGCAGTAATGAAATTTAACAAGCATTGTTTAATAATTCCTTGCTAGGAACTATAGTGGCACTAGACCTAAAAATGAGTAAATCATTATCACTTGCCCTCTGGATGCTCCTAGTCTAATCCAGGAGGCAGCTACAAAAACTATAGTATATTGTAACCATTTCACCCAGCTACATAGACAAAAGGCTTTGAGAACTTGCTTCCTGTGGGAGAAGAGGAAAAAAGTTTGTGAAATCTTCACAAAGGAGTTAATAACACTGTCACCAGAGCCTGGAAACATGAGCGTTTTTGCCTGGAAAAGAAGGGGTAGGCTTGGCGAGAAAACCACGTGAGCAGCGAGATGTGACAGTGCACACAGCTTGTTCAGGAAGCTGTGCGTCGTCTCCTGTAACAGGATCCTCAGCGGGCAGAGCCCGTGACCAGACTGCAAAGGTAGGCTGAGTCCAGGTGGCAAATTAAAAAAAGAAGCTCCAAATGGACTGGTGATTAGTAAACTCTGTAATTCCTCAAAGGGACCTACTTCCATGAAGCTTTTAGGGCAGTGGCCCAGTCTGTGCCACCATGTCATCAGATACCATGCAGCACTTAGGGTCCATAGGAGTTGGGGATGCACTTAGGAGATGAGGGCTTCCCTGGTGGCTCAGAGGGTAAAGCATCTGCCTGTGATGTGGAAGACCCAGGTTCGATCCCTGGGTCGGGAAGATCCCCTGGAGAAGGAAATGGCAACCCACTCCAGTATTCTTGCCTGGAGAATCCCATGGACAGAGGAGCCTGGTGGGCTATAGTCCATGGGGTCGCAAAGAGTCAGACATGGTTGAGCGACTACACTTACTTAGGAGATGAAGTACTAAAGGCATCTGTGTTTTAAGTCTAAAGGTCAATGTAGTGACTCATATACAGCTGTTAAAAAGATTGTATTGCATCTAAGTGTACTTCTATGAAGAGGTGTAAAGAGGAGAAGATAGGATGTTCAGAGGAGAGAAAATTGCAGAATGTGTGTGTGTGTGATCTTTTTTTAAGTGTGATATACATATACTTTTGTGAATGCGAATAGGTACATAGAAAATAGTGGAATACACAGCAGCATGAGTGAAATGAGATGGTTGAAAAGAGCACCTTTTACTTGTTACCTTATTCCCCCCTGTAGCTGTTCAGAGGAGGAAGGAAAGAAAAAGAAGAAAATCGGACGATAACATCCTGAAGAGGATACAGCTTTTCACATATCAGATTTTCCATTGGCCTTTAGTAGACACTTCAGATTTCTGCCACTGAAGTGTCAGAAACATGTATTTGGTTTGTCCCTGGCCCAACTTTTCCTTCCTCCCTGAATCCTGCCTTAGAATCTGCATGTTGTAAGACCCATGGTATTTTAGGACTTCTGCCCTAAACATACTCTTCAGCTCAATTTAATGGAACTGATAACTGTAGGGGCTGTGCATTGACTATGGACCTGCAGTGAGGAGTTTTCTCTGGAAGTAGTAACAGTGCTCAGGCTCTAGAACATGAGTGTGAGAGCCATCACCAAACGCTGCGTGTACTGGTCCTAATCATTAACTCCCCTTCTATAGCTTGTTACAATGACATGGGGCTTTCCAGGGATGATCTTTGTTGAAGAAGCAGTATCACTTTGTCTCTAAACATACCATTGATGAGAAAAGTTTAGACAAAAGTCAGTTTGTAGAACTTCTCTGTCTCAAGGCTAGGCTGTTTGAGTAGGGAAAAGCAGAAGGTAAAATGTACAGGAAAACTAACTGACCAGAGTTAGGACTTGTATTTATTTGCATATAAATACAATGAAGTAGTTAAACGGAATTAAACATCAGAGTTGTAGTACTGGGTAACTGAGAAATAAATGCCTTTTCCTTGTTATTTGAAGACTGGAACCCTTTTTCAGAAATCTGGAAAGCTCAGGAGGGTGAGAAAACATCATGTCTGTCGGGTCCTCAGGAGGAAGAAACACGAGCTTTATGAGAGTTTGCCTGAAGTACTGGTCCTGGCCTAGAGACAAGGGGCAGGACAGGTGGAGCGGAGTGCTCCCCACAGTGTGATTGGTTTTGCATCACATTTTGGAAACGTTCTTTGCCATTCTTTGCTTGTGGAAAATCATAAATTGTATATTAAGGAGGAAGGCACATGAGGCCTGATAACCTTAACAAGTAATTGATGGGATTACTTTTTGTGGAGATTCAAAGCTATCTCCATTTAACAGATGTGGAAACTGAGGCCGAAGAGGTGAACGGTTGTACCCAGGTGACCTAGTAAGCGATTGTGCTGGATTGGAGACCTGTGCTCTCCTGACATGTGGTGCCTCTCTGGCCCAGCATTGCTTAGAAGCATCACAGAAATACTAAGAGCAGCACTACTTAACAACCCTGATGTCTTACTGTTACCTTAGAATACTTTGTAGCTGTTAAAAATGGTACAGATCTGTGTTACTGTGGGAAATGTTCATGATACATTAAGAAGCAGGTTACTAAGTATCTTGTACATCATGGTCCCATTTTTGTATAGAAAACCTTAAGAGATATCATATGCATAAATATAAAAAATTGTTCACCTGGATGCTTTTAAATTTTTCTTTTCCTGTATTTTCTAGACTTTTACAAGCATATGTTTTACAACAGGGTGTCTTAGGGGCTGACAGGAAATGGGAAGAAAAGTGCTAAAAAGGGTCTGGGAAGAATCGAATGATTTATGTGATCCACACTGGAAAATCAGCCCCTGGATGATTAAGTTAGCTATCGGTATAATTTTCATTGATGAGAACCCTGGGATATTCTGTAGCTTTCACCTCTGATTTTGTGACCTCTTTGGTTTCTCAGTGGCAGTGCCCAGCAGCCAGAGCACTCCGGCCAAAGCACCCAGAGCAAAGAGCAGCCCGTGCACCTCCTCCCCGTCGTCGGCAGCCTGTGCTCCGAGCTGCGCCGGGGACCTGCCCCTCGCTTCAAATACGCCCACCTTCTCTCTTAAGACCCCTCCTGCCAAGGCCCGGTCTCCCATCAGCAGAAGAGGCTCTGTGTCCTCCGTCTCTCCCAAGCCACCCTCATCTTTCAAAATGTCCATTAGAAACTGGATGACCCGAACGGCTTCCTTATCACCACCCGTCACTCCACCTGCTTCCGAAACCAAGATAACGTCTCCCAGAAAAGCCCTCATACCTGTGAGCCTGAAATCATCCCAGGCAGTGGCTTGCTCTGAGTCTAGAAATAGAGTAAAGAGGAGGCTAGACTCCAGTTGTCTGGAGAATGTGAAACAAAAGTGTGTAAAGAGTTGCAGCTGTGTGACTGAACTTGACGACCCCGTTGAAAAGCTTCATTTGGATCTGTGCTGCCTTGCTGGTACCCAGGAAGACCTTGGGAAAGACTCGCTAGGTCCTACCAAACCAAGCAAGATTGAAGGAGCTAGTATGAGTGTCTCTGAGCCTCCTTCTCCTGCCAGTCCTTATGCTTCAGAAGGCTGTGGAACGCTACCTCTTCCTTTGGGATCTTGTGGAGAAGGCTCTGAAGTGGTAGGCAAAGAGAATAGCTCCCCAGAGAATAAAAACTGGTTGTTGGCCATGGCAGCCAAACGGAAGGCGGAGAATTCATCTCCACGAAGTCCATCATCCCAGACCCCCAATCCCAGGAGACAGAGCGGAAAGACCTCTCCAGGACCGGTAAGTTGGCAGCAATAGAAAATGCATTTCCTAACCTGGCCAGGGCAGGCACAAATGTCTTCTCAGAAGTCAGAATGCTTTTTTTTTTTAAGTAAATCTTTTTATTCCTAGGATCACCAGGTTTAACATAAAAATATAGGACAAATATTGCATGGGACATATTTATACTAAAAATTTTCATACTGCAATGTTATTTGTTTGAATTTCAAATGTAACTGCATGTGTCCTGTATTTCCTTTGGCAATCCTATTTGCTCCAATTAAAATCCCTTTTGTCAAAGTCCACACCCCCCAGCCCCTTTGCCCAGTTCTTCAAAGCCTTCTTCATCCTCTAGGATATCAGTTCAAAAATAACTTCCTTCTTTGTTTGACAGTATTCCCTCCCACAACCCCTTGCTTTTTAAAAATTTGCCTCACCATCCCTCAGCTCCTGCAACCTCTTTTTATAGATTTCCCTCCCCTTTTTATAGAGAAAGCTATAATTCATGGACAAGTTGCCAACATCCACAAATAGATTTTCAATTTGTAATTACAGCTTATGATTATTTAAAATAAAGCAAAATTAAGATACTTACAAAGCAGTTTTAAGTGCAGAATCCTAGAGTTACATGATTTTTTCCAGTCTTTGAGGATCATCTTGCTCACACTGGTATTTTTGGCAACTCACCTGTATCTCCCTTTTTTTAAACATTCATCTTAATTTTACCCATCTTTTCATTAAATTTAGATAATCTCAAAAACAGATATTGCTCAGAAATAGCTTTGTGAACCTTGAAAAGCAAGTAACTCATAATGATGGAGGCAGAAGTAGCTGTGAGCATTGGGTGAGCTGCGGGCACCAGTCAAAGAGAATGGATAGCTTCTGCCACTCAGGTTGCAAGTTAAGGATGGAGGCAGTTTAAGGAAGTTTCTCCCGTAGCTCTTTCTGTGTTAGGGAGAAGGTGGAAGAATGAAACCTGATCCAGGTAAGATCTGCCCTTATAAAGGGCAGTACTTAACCTTAGGCCAGTACTAATTTAACAAATGTTCATAACCCCTTCCTACTGTCAATAAGCCTATCCCCTAATTTTAGAAAAGATAAACTAGAAATATTTTAAAGATTACTTCAAACACAAACTCCAAGGCCTTGCCATAGAGTATAAAGGGGGAAAAAAGGCTGTAAGGAGTCTTCTCTCAAAATTCGCACTGTAGGTAATCTTTGCCCCTAGCCAAAATTCCTATTTTTTTCAAGGGAGCTGGTCTGAGCTATGTGTTAGCAGGAAAACAATTTCAATAAAAAATTATTTTCATGAATGTGTACATCTTAAGGGCATTTTAAAAAAGTCTTCTTATCTAAGATATTTCTGGCTTTATAATTTCAATCTTTTGAAGCTAAAGTTTCTTTAAAACATTTTTTGTCTTTATGTACAGGTTGATAAAGACTTCAGAAAAGGGTAGTATCCGCCATTTGAAATACCTATCTTGTTTGTAAATTTGGAAGGCTTATTTACTCATTTATTTCAAAGAGGATGGTAATTGTAACCTCTTTGGTTCCTATTACGAGGCTTAAGTGGTACATATTTTCCATTCACATGAAAAATCTGTTTTCCTTTCACGCATGCTGCCTTCAATTTTTCTATATTTGGTACAAATCAACCAAAAGAGACATTGCCATCAAGTAATTGAGACTGAAATCTGGCTACATAAGCAAATTTCCAGGCATCCTAACTCAAAATACCCATAATGATAACCTGCTGAGATAATAGCTGAACTTTATCGTAGAAAATCTCTAAAATCTTAACTTTCTTCTTCTAGGTCACCATTACTCCCAGCTCCATGCGGAAAATCTGTACATATTTCCATAGAAAGTCCCAAGATGACTTCTGTAGTCCAGAACAGTCAACAGAATTATAGATTCTCATCTGAGTGAGTTACCTGAAGCTTGGCTCATTAAAACAAGATAAAAAAATTCGAGAGGGACTCTAACTCTGGTTTTAAGAAAGCTACCATTGTTTCATTTTTAGTGAAAATCGTTTGGAAAAGTTTACCTAGTCTGGTTCTGCTACCATAGTGTATGTGCAGCTTCCTCAGAGTGAACACTTTGTTTAAATTTCATGAAGTTTGCCACTCTGTAACATTTTGAGTGAGTAGTCTTTTAAATGACACGTCTTCTGTACAATAGTGACATCCCAGTTTGTAGAGGCAAAAAAAAAACAAGCCTTATCTCTTCCTGCTCTGAGACCTGTGCACAGCTGAAAGCCTCCACAGGCCACAGCAGGAGGCCCGTCTGTGAAGGTCAACTGCCGAACGGGACCCTAGGTCTCTGCTGCCTCTAACACATTAATACAGTTTCATATAAAATATATAACCTTTTCACTACGTTTTTGTGGATTTTTTAAGTACGTGGTTTAATGTGATTTTTAGATAAGCACATTTATATTGATTCAGTGTTAAAATACAATCTCTTAAGTTAAAATTGTCTTTATTTTAAAAACAGCGGTAAATGTCAACTTGTTGGCGAAACTAGAACACTAGCAACTTTGTCTTTTCTCCCCCCAAATATATATGCCGTATATGATCTGAGGTTTTCACATTTTTACTAAGCAATCTACTGCATTTCCAACCCAACTTCACGTTATGATTTTTGACATTTCCTGGAGGAAGATGTTTATAAAATCAGTAGTCATACACTGAAGCTGGGGTTTGAATTTAACGTCTTTGGTTTTTTAAGGGGCTGCTACTTTAAAAAAAAAAAAGCTATCAAATTTTAAGCAAAGTATTGATTTCTTATTGATATTTTTATAAAAGTGTAGGTAGTTCCTATACTGAAAATCCAGAACCTAAAAATTAAATCTTCGCCTTAACTTGATCTTACGGATTCTCTTCATGTACTAAAAAGCAGTGAATGTCTAGTAGAGCCCTGAGCCAAAAAGTCGTGGGATTTTCTCTATAGATATTTAACATAGAGAGTATATAGGCGACTCTCAGTTAATAATGTGCAAAATACCTTGACTATCTCTTAACAGTTATGTATCAATAAGTTTGAACTGAACCATTGTTTTCTATTTTAGCCCTTTGTAACCTCATAGAAACAAGTTCCATGTATTTTCTATGTACTATGTCCTTAGAAGGGAGTCCCCTTCCACTCATGAAACGTGATTCATTTTATCCATTTCCCTAAGGACTGTGTAGGCTTTATTCATATATTCTGTCATTTTTAAATGTATTCTTAATTATAACTCTATAATTCCTTTGATTCTTATAAATTAAGCTGTAACTGCAAAAACTACATAGGTCAATTAAGCATGGATTCTCCTGGTTTTATCCAAGGAGAAAAATAAATAAAAGGCCACAGAAATGCTGTTTTTGAAACAAAGTATGGCATAGCATTAACTGAATATTTAAGAACTCTAGTTATATTTGATGTTTGATTTTGGAGTGTTGGACTATGGGAAGGTGTTATTTATGACCAGTACCTGCCGATAATGCTGTCTCTCTTGATTTGAAAGCCTGTAACCTGTGAAGAAGAGATCTAAAGTAGATGATTTTCTTCTTTGTGTCTCTGCTCATCTCCTGACAGCTCTACTGAGTGTAATTGGGATAAATATGGCTGTCAGAAACTGCTGAGGGTCTAGTGGGTGTAACATTCCCACTTGGAAAACTAGTACTTCAAATAGGTGCTGAAGGTCAGTGAGCTAAGGTAATGAGCTAATAATTATCCCTACTTGTGTCCCTGTCAGACTTTGAGCTGCTTCTGAATAAAAAGCCTTTTACCTGATCTGATGTTCTTTCCTGAGCTTTTGCATTAACCTAGAAGCAGTCTGTCTACACAAAAGAACTATAGTAGTAATCAAGAATCCCTTCTACTTGTTCATTGAATAAAATTTGTTTATTCCCAAGGACATGATCTAGCTCAGGCTGAAAGAAGTTTTAATACCTCTTGCTTGATCAGACCTTGCGCATTTAAGATGACTTGGGATTACTTGATAAAAGAGGGTGGAGTGATGTAGTTCTTTTTCTAAACAAGTATTTCCAGCCCAAGCTTTTCTATTTGAATATACTCCAAGCACTGTTGCTACAAAGCTGTGTTAGTTTCCTTTTGGCTGTTTCAACAGGGGCTCTTAATTTACTTTTGGGAGGGTTGACTAATTAGTCCTTTAAAATGCCTCTTAATCTAGGCTACACTTTTAATTGGTGATAAAACCATGTGTAGCTGCCTCCATAGGGGTTGCAGAAGGCAGATTCAGCCCACCACCCTTATCCCCAGCCTTAATGACTTAAAACTTTACCAAGACTTTTTTGGGGACACCCTGAATAGGAGGCGTTTTTTAAAACCTCAGCTGTCCAGTATGGATGTGTAGAGATGACTTTGAGAGACAGAGAGAGAAAGGAATAGGGCTTCCCCGGTGGCTCGGGGGGTAAAGAATCTGCCTGCAGTGCAGGAGACACAGGAGATGCAGGTTCAATCCCAGTCGGGAGATCCCCTGAAAAAGAAAATGGCAATCTGCTCCAGTATTCTTTCCTGGAAAATCCCATGGACAGAGGAGCCTGGCAGGCTGCAGTCCAAAGGGTCTCGAAGAATCGGACATGACTAAGCACGCAGGCACGTTGTGCTCTTGTATAGGTCACACATATCAGTTTAATGTGTTTTTTGAGAACCTGTTGTAGCAGACACACTGTGCCCTTGGTCTGTTTTTCTGCTATTCCTAGTCCCTAGACGGAGAAGGCAATGGCACCCCACTCCAGTACTCTTGCCTGGAAAAGTCCCATGGATGGAGGAGCCTGGTAGGCTGCAGGCCATGGGATCGAGAAGAGTTGGACATGACTGAGCGACTTCACTTTCACTTTTCACTTTCCTGCATTGGAGAAGGAAATGGCAACCCACTCCAGTCTTCTTGCCTGGAGAATCCCAGGGACGGGGGAGCCTGGTGGGCTGCCGTCTATGGGGTCGCACAAAGTTGGACACGACTGAAGCAACTTCGCAGTAGCAGTAGTCCCTAAAGGGACCAGACTTCCTCTCACACTGTTCTTAGAGCAAAGGCCCAGCAGCCTCACAAAGAGAATCGGTTCCACAAACAGATGGTGGGGGCACCATCTTACAGAGGTGCTTCGGAAGAGACCCTGGGAGAGGGTGTCGACTGAGTTGTGTTCTCCTTGGGGCCGTGCAGCGCAGCTCTGCTTCTTCATTTTATGAAGGGCCGCGTCCTGACCCAGCTGAGCATCGCACCGCTTCCACACACGTCTTCAGAGGAGATTCTCTGACTGCCTTCGGTTTGGGTCATGCCACATCACAGATTAACCGGTTACTCATTAAATTCTTAGGAGTTGTGGGAGAACCAGTATTATGCATGAGCTCTTCAGAGGTTGCTTGGCAGTTACAGGCAGGCCAAACACAGCGTTTTGTTGAATGTGAAATGAGTCAAATACTTCATTAGATCCAATGCCAAGAATACATGCCCAGCTTGTTATAAGGGACCCACTTTATCCTTTAAAGTGGTAGGAAAAACCTGTTTTTATTTCTGAGCTACGTTTGAGGGCATGCTGCAAAGTGTAAAGGTCATTAAACAATGATGTAAGGTGAACTCAGCCTTTAAAAACATTACTGGGCAGTGTGTTGGGATCAGTATGCCTGCAGCAGATAGGTACAACACAAATGAGAGCTGTTATATTATTGAAGCTTCTTCCATCCCCAAAGCTCCTCCCTCCCACTTCCCTGCTAAGCCAGGGAAGAGGACTATATAACCAGGTTCTTTATTTTGAATTTCAAAAGTTTAATACTCCATTTATACTCAGTTTCTCTTTAATTTCCTTAACTTGCTACATGCCCTTTCCTGTTTTGACATTCTAAATAGTTCAAGCCAGTTTGTAGAATATGAATAGCACATTTCAAATGCCTTTAATTGGAAGGTATTCAATTCAGCCAACACTTATTTATTCATCACCTGAGTGCCAAGCCTTGTGTGAGGCACCTGGCCTGCAGAGTTCTTGCCTTTTAAGTTGTCACAGGAGTCACTTTATCTGTGGCGCTTCAATAGGCCAAAGCCAGCATGTGAGGGACACAGGCAGATACCAGATTTTCAAGTACTATGAATGAAGTTGTGAGCAGCTACAATGTAGCAAGTACTGGCTAGATGCTGACTTCAGTGGAGCAGCTTCATTCACTGCCCATTAAACCTTCTTTAACTTTTCATGAGGATAGCAGGAAATGCTATCCTTGTGAATGTTTTTGTTTCAAGTGTTTTGTTTTTATCTGATGACATTTTAAAAATATTTATTTGGCTGTGCCAGGTCTTAGTTATAGCATGTGGGATCTAGTTCCCTGACCAGGATTGAACCCAGGCCTCCTGCATTCAGAATGTGGAATTTTAAGCACTGGACTATCAGGGAAGTCCCCTCATGCATGTTTCATATATACTTTACAACCTTGTTAAATAACAGTTAAAAACATGATCTCTAGACTAAGCTGCCCAGCTTTGGTTTCCAACCCTAGCTGTGTGACCTTGGACAAGTTCCTTAACCTCTGAATCAGTTTCCATGGGCTGTGTGGTTATTACAAGCGCAGTTCCTAGGACAGTGCCTAATAGCACATAATAGCTTAAATTTATTGAATGTTTACTGTTAGCTATTCCCATAAGGTAGGGAGGGCAGGGGTTAACTATTTTTGATAAACGGACAGACAGGTTTAAGTAACTTCAGTCTGACTCATTCCTATTCCACTACAGTTGTAAGTCTCAAAGTTACAGGAACTAAATCAGAATCGCCTGGGAAGCTTTTAAAAATGTCGCCTGGGTCTCCTAGTCTTAGCATTTTTCAAAAGGAGCAAAGAGGACTCGGGGGGAAAAATTTCCATTTCCCCACATATTTGGGATTCATGACTCTCACCAGGTATACATGAAAATTACAAGGTTATTTCCTATACTGGCTCAGCCACAGTTTAAAGAGGCTATCATTTGCAGATCTATATTGTGAACTCAGCCAAAGACATTGTTCACACCAGGCCCACTCTCCCATTTCCTGAAGCCTGCCCTCATATTTGCTACGTTGTTTAAGATGTGTTCACCTTAGGGAGGAAGCTGCTGCTGGTCCACTCTTAGAGCCAAGTCTTAATCGCTTGTTGCCCTATTGTGTTCCCTGGCCAGTGAGAGAGGAGGTGAAGCTCAACATAGGCCGTTCTGCTCTGTCAGTGGCTCTGATTTTGTAAGAAAGGTAGTTGCTGAACATCTGGCTGAGGAGTATCCTGTAACTCTAGATTCTTTTCCCTCATTTTAATGAGTTTCTTCCCTGGGTTCTTTTTCGAGGCCAGTGGTATCACATCAGTGCCAAAGTGCCAGCCATGAAGGGTTGACCCTTTGGTGGACAAACAGCATGGGTTCAGTTGGCACCCGAGTACCAAACTGAGCTACTGCTGTTGCTGTTCAGGACCCTGGTTTCCAGTTTACAAGAACTTTCTCTTAGTAGGGGATGGCATCTCCCTCTCTGTGAACAGTCCTCCACGCCAGACCCCTTCATGGGTTTGTGCCAGAGTTAGCAATTTGGATAAAGATGTTAAGAGTTTTGAAGTCAGAGTCTAAAAGTAATTATACAAATGGACCCTTCCTTAGTATATTACTAGATAATACATGTTACTAGAACAGCAAACCATAAATAAACCTTCTGGCCTTGCTATATTGATATGAAGTTAGCAAATATTGTCATACATCACTCGATAATCATTCAACACCAGCCTTTCTCTCTTTAATTTCCACCTTTTTCCCCATCACCTATGGTGTACTCAAACACAACTTTCCAAGAGTTATTTGAAAAGAAGCATTATAGGATTTATTAAGTGTAACACCTAAAAAAGGTACACAAACTTAACAATTAAAATCCAGTAGGCATTGTTGCCCCTTATAATAGCTTAACATTTGGCCCAACACAATGTCAAGTCGGAAGTGCTACTGCCATAAAAACCTTATTGAATTTTTCTGGCTTTATGTGGAAGTTAAGATTCTGAGTCCAGAAACCAATGTCTTCCAAAGGGGTTGACTAGCAGACAAGTCAAAATGAATATTAGTAACTTTTCAGGGGAGGAGAGGATGTTCATAATAAACATTTCTCAGCTCCCTAATTAGGTAATGAGGTATTGGCCTTTAAGTGTTGCAGCTATAATTAAGTATTTGGTTTTGGAAAACTACCTCCTAAAACCAGGAAATGTCAGTGACAGTGTAGAATTCTACATGGAGTGCCTGCAGGACTAGAAGTAGAATGTGGTTTTTTGATGATTAAAAATGGTTTCTCTCCCAGCCAATTCTTCTGTTCAATAAATTACACACAGGGAGGATGCTGTTCAGAGCTGCTTAACTTGAGTTACCCTGTGGTGTCCTTACGCCTTCCTGTTGACTGTGACAGCATTTCACTGTTTCATGTTATTTTGGCCAGCTGAATAGTAGATGAAGCCAGGGTTGTGAGTTTGATTCCCAACTGGGCCTATTCACTTCACTCTGTTCTGTGGCCACAGGCAGCGAGCGTGTCACAGGCTTTCCCTAGCCAGCCACCCCACAGAGAGGGCTGGATAGTGTTGAGGCTCAGGATAAACAGACTCAGAGTCTGTATCCTCAGTGCACACATCCTGAAGGCATTCTGAATTCTGGTCTTTCCTCAGTTCTATCTGAAGAACAAGTTTATAAACCTCTTTTAATCAAACTTGTAGACTATTTCATGCAATACACGAATAAGTGACTGTAATTGTTATCCACATTTTGACGGATCCACATTTAGGCAGAAACTAAAGCACAAAAGTTCAGTAACTTGCCCAAAGACACCAAAGCCAACAAGTGGCAGCTTGTAGACTGGGCTGACTCAAATGCCCACAGTACTAATTCCTGTATTATAATGCATCAGAAAAAAGCCTGACTCTGGCCCCTGGAATACCAGACCACCTGACCTGCCTCTTGAGAAATCTGTATGCAGGTCAGGAAGCAACAGTTAGAACTGGACATGGAACAACAGACTGGTTCCAAATAGGAAAAGGAGTACGTCAAGGCTGTATATTGTCACCCTGCTTATTTAACTTATATGCAGAGTACATCATGAGAAATACTGGACTGGAAGAAACACAAGCTGGAATCAGGATTGCCGGGAGAAATATCAATAACCTCAGATATGCAGATGACACCACCCTTATGGCAGAAAGTGAAGAGGAACTACAAAGCCTCTTGATGAAAGTGAAAGAGGAGAGTGAAAAAGTTGGCTTAAAGCTCAACATTCAGAAAACGAAGATCATGGCATCTGGTCCCATCACTTCATGGGAAATAGATGGGGAAACAGTAGAAACAGTGTCAGAGTTTATTTTGGGGGGCTCCAAAATCACTGCAGATGGTGACTGCAGCCATGAAATTAAAAGACGCTTACTCCTTGGAAGAAAAGTTATGACCAACCTAGATAGCATATTCAAAAGCAGAGACATTACTTTGCCTGCAGGGGGCGCTCCCCAGAAAAAGAGAGGCAGTGGAACTTCCCTCAGCAAAGCCGAAGGGTCCCAAGGAGAGGTGAGCCTGCTGTCTGTCAACCCAGCCCCTCAGCAAGCGAGAGACAAACAGACCCAACAGGGGTTCCATCTGAGCAGTTTGGCTTTATTGCCACAAACTCTTGGTTTATATAGGCAAGCAAGGGGTTTTGCGAGGGTTGGACCAATCACGTTAAAGGTCAAATTGTAATATGCCATAGTTGTACCAATCATGTTAAAGGTCAAATCTTAATATACCATAGTTGCACCAATCATGTTGAAGGTCAAGTCGACATGCGCTTCATTGTAACAAGTCAATGGTGATCACGCACTGTCCACGTGCACGGAAATCAAGAGCACCAATCAAAAGTTTTAAGAAACAACTTAGTCCACGCCCTCATCTCTTCCGCTAGGTGCCATCTTAGCTCTAAACCGCAAAGCTAGCCCTTCTTTTTTCAAGGTTTCCCATTTAGGGCCCCACATTTGCCGACTAAGGTCCGTCTGGTCAAGGCTATGGTTTTTCCCCTGGTCATGTATGGATGTAAGAGTTGGACTGTGAAGAAGGCTGAGCACTGACGAATTGATGCTTTTACACTGTGGTGTTGGAGAAGACTCTTGAGAGTCCCTTCGACTGCAAGGAGATCCAACCAGTCCATTCTGAAGGAGATCAGCCCTGGGATTTCTTTGGAAGGAATGATGGTAAAGCTGAAACTCCAGTACTTTGGACACCTCATGAGAAGAGTTGACTCATTGGAAAAGACTCTGATGCTGGGAGGGATTGGGGGCAGGAGGAGAAGGGGACGACAGAGGATGAGATGGCTGGATGGCATCACTGGCTCGATGGACATGAGTCTGAGTTAACTCCAGGACTTGGTGATGGACAGGGAGGCCTGGCGTGCTGCGATTCATGGGGTCGCAAAGAGTCAGATACAACTGAGCGACTGAACTGAAAGGAATGAAAATGAGATAGTTCTCTAGAGGAGACAGGCAAGAGGTGGGGAGGAGGAAGTTCTAGATAGACTGGAAAATAACAATTACACAAAGGGAATGAGCTACTAGGTGAGCCTGGGAGACCTCGATACTTTCTAAGGAAAAAGGAGAATCCTCTGCTCCCCTGAGGCAGAAGGATGAAAAGAGTTGCTTCTGCAGGTGCTGTGAGGATTCAGTATATTCGTTCACTTTACTGGAAAAGAACTGAGACTTCAGCAAACAGTGCAATGGCTCCAACATGGGCCTGGAGTTTTCATAACTGGGACTGAGCCAAGAGTTAAGAGAATCCAGCAGCATTGCAGCCTTTAGCTGCCTGAAAAAATGAAGTCGCTCAGTCGTGTCCAATTCTTTGCGATCCCATGGGCTGTAGCCTGTAACAGGCTCCTCTGTCCATGGGATTTTCCAGGCAATAGTCCTGAAGTGGATTGCGATTTCCTTCTCCAGGGGATCTTCCCAACCCAGGGATCGAACCCGGGTCTCCCGCGTTGTAGACAGACGCTTTACCCTCTGAGCCACCAGGGAAGTCAAATTCCATGCTATATACATTTCTTCCTTTCTCCTTCCTCAATCTTTTGTTTTCTTACTTTTCCCATGGTCAGTCATCAAATTAAGACAGAAATGGGTCATAGAAGTCAAATTCTTATTTTAAAGATATAGAAACTGGCCTGGGAAAGTGAACCAATTTGACCAGCATCACAAAACTAGATAGTGGCAGGATCCATTCTGGTATCCCACTTTGTTTGCATGCCAGTCCTTCTCATCTGTTAGCCAGTCCCCTGAATACTTGACTGTCCCGCCTGTGTTCAAGGTGTTTCCTGTGACTGGAATAGTTTTCACCCCCTTATGCCTGCCTTTAATATCCTCTTTTTTTTAAAGGTCCAATTCAAACACTTTTCTCTATACTTCTAAGGGAAGTATATACTTTTATGGGAAGCATTTATAGATTTTCATAATTAAGTCCGCCTTCCACTGAACCCCCAGCACCTTTTTTAGACACTAGTATTTATCACATTTATCTTAGAATTATTTCCATATTTTGATGTCAAACTGGACTCACTCATTCCTGTCTACCTAGTGGTGTGCTAGAGCTGACTCATGAAAGCCAAGTATTAAATATTCAAGAATTTTGTGAGCTGGTTGTTAAAATGGTAGCCTGAATCACTGGTGAGAGTATTTACACTATGGAAGAGACAAAAGCTACAAATCAGGGCCCTTTTTTTCCCTAGAGAGACAGCACATCAAGGCATATTTCCCATCACCACTACCACCAACCCTGCTTGCTATACTGCCCAGCAGAGCAGTTGCAAAAAGCATGAGGAAGAAGGAACCAGTGGAAGCACAGACCAAATTGTAAAGAGAATTCCAGAAGTGTCTGCTCAGGAGCCCGGAGAAGAGAGATCTTTGAGAACTGGGTCGTTGACTGCTGCAGAGAAGTTGACCATAAGGCCAGCAAGTCTTTGTCCTCCAGAGTTATCCCAGTAGCGTCACAGGGATGAAAGGTGTCTGGGATGGGAAAAACAGGAGTGGTTAGAAAAGAAGCAGTCAAGGTAGGTTCCTCTCAAGAGAACCTAGTCTTTCTCCTAGTAAATAGCTATTTGCTGAACACCTAAGGCTTCCCAGGTGACACTTGTGGTAAAGAACCTGCCTGCCAATGCAGGAGACACAAGAGATGCAGGTTTGATCCCTGGGTCAGGAAGATGCCCTAGAAGAGGGCACAGCAACCCATTCCAGTAAAATTGCCTGGAGAATCCCATGATAGAAGCCTGGAGGGCTGCAGTCCATGGCGTTGCAAAGAGTCGGACATGACTGAAGTGGCTTAGCACATGCTACGTGTCAGGCATTGCGCTAAACAGAAGTGACAAAGGCCTGTCCTCAAGCTGCTCCCAGTCTCCTAGGGCAGACGAGAATGGACATGATGTGCTAAGGTCTCTGCTGAAGGCATGATGGGTGAGGGCGCTGGGGCACATCCAGCCAAGCCTGGACATCAGGGAAAGTTTTATTCAGAAGCTAATGCTGAGCCCTGGAGAAGAAAAAATTTCCAGATGGTAAATGAAAAAGGAGCATTCCTTATAAAGGAAATAGCAAATAACATCAACAATGGTCTGAGGGTGTGAGGAAGAGTGCCTGTTGGGGGAACTCAAGTAATTCCAGTTTCCCTAGGGCTGGAGTCTGAATTTGGTAGTAAGGAGTTCATGATCTAAGCCACAGTCAGCTCTTGGTCTTGTTTTTGTTGACTGTACAGAGCTTCTCCATCTTTGGCTGCAAAACAGTCTGATTTCGATGTTGACCATCTGGTGATGTCAATGTGTAGAGGCTTCTCACTGTGGCTTAGATCATGAACTCCTTATTACCAAATTCAGACTTAAATTGAAGTAGGGAAAACCGATAGACCATTCAGGTATGACCTAAATCAAATCCCTTATGATTATACAGTGGAAGTGAGAAATAGATTTAAGGGCCTAGATCTGATAGATAGACTGCCTGATGAACTATGGAATGAGGTTTGTGACATTGTACAGGAGACAGGGATCAAGACCATCCCCATGGAAAAGAAATGCAAAAAAGCAAAATGGCTGTCTGAGGAGGCCTTACAAATAGCTGTGAAAAGAAGAGAGGCGAAAAGCAAAGGAGAAAAGGAAAGATATAAGCATCTGAATGCAGAGTTCCAGAGGATAGCAAGAAGAGATAAGGAAGCCTTCAGCGATCAATGCAAAGAAATAGAGGAAAACAACAGAATGGGAAAGACTAGAGATCTCTTCAAGAAAATTAGAGATACCAAGGGAACATTTCATGCAAAGATGGGCTCGATAAAGGACAGAACCTAAGAGAAGCAGAAGATATTAAGAAGAGGTGGCAAGAACACACAGAAGAACCGTACAAAAAAGATCTTCATGACCCGGATAATCACAATGGTGTGATCACTCACCTAGAGCCAGACATCCTGGAATGTGAAGTCAAGTGGGCCTTAGAAAGCATCACTACGAACAAAGCTAGTGGAGGTGATGGAATTCCAGTAGCGCTATTTCAAATCCTGAAAGATAAATGCTATGAAAGTACTACACTCAATATACCAGCAAGTTTGGAAAACTCAGCAGTGGCCACAGGACTGGAAAAGGTCGGTTTTCATTCCAATCCCAAAGAAAGGTAATGCCTAAGAATGCTCAAACTGCCGCACAATTGCACTCATCTCACATGCTAGTAAAGTAATGCTCAAAATTCTCCAAGCCAGGCTTCAAGCAATACGTGAACCGTGAACTCCCTGATGTTCAAGCTGGTTTTAGAAAAGGCAGAGGAACCAGAGATCAAATTGCCAACATCCACTGGATCATGGAAAAAGCAAGAGAGTTCCAGAAAAACATCTCTTTCTGCTTTATTGACTATGCCAAAGCCTTTGTGTGGATCACAATAAACTGTGGAAAATTCTAAAAGAAGTGGGAATACCAGACCACCTGACCTGCCTCTTGAGAAATCTGTATGCAGGTCAGGAAGCAACAGTTAGAACTGGACATGGAACAACAGACTGGTTCCAAATAGGAAAAGGAGTATGTCAAGGCTGTATGTTGTCACCATGCTTATTTAACTTATATGCAGAATACATCATGAGAAATGCTGGACTGGAAGAAACACAAGCTGGAATCAAGATTGTCAGGAGAAATATCAACAATCCCAGATATGCAGATGACACTACCCTTATGGCAGAAAGTGAAGAGGAACTAAAAAGCCTCTTGATGAAAGGAAAGAGGAGAGTGAAAAAGTTGGCTTAAAGCTCAACATTCAGAAAACGAAGATCATGGCATCTGGTCCCATCACTTCATGGGAACACTTCATGTTCCCCAGTGGAAACAGTGTCAGACTTTATTTTTTTGGGCTCCAAACTCACTGCAGATGGTGACTGCAGCCATGAAATTAAAAGATGCTTACTCTTTGGAAGAAAAGTTATGACCAACTTAGATAGCATATTGAAAAGCAGAGACATTACTTTGCCAACTAAGGTCCGTCTAGTCAAGGCCACGGTTTTTCCAGTGGTCATGTATGGATGTGAGACTTGGACTGTGAAGAAGGCTGAGCGCCGAAGAATTGATGCGTTTGAACTGTGGTGTTGGAGAAGACTCTTGAGAGTCCCTTGGACTGCAAGGAGATCCAACTAGTCCATTCTGAAGGAAATCAACCCTGGGATTTCTTTGGAAGGAATGATGCTAAAGCTGAAACTCCAGTACTTTGGCCACCTCTTGCGAAGAGTTGACTCATTGGAAAAGACTCTGATGCTGGGAGGGATTGGGGGCAGGAGGAGAAGAGGACGACAGAGGATGAGATGGCTGGATGGCATCACTGGCTCGATGGACATGAGTCTGAGTGAACTCCAGGAGTTGGTGATGGACAGGGAGGCCTGGCGTGCTGCGATTCATGGGGTCGCAAAGAGTCGGACACGACTGAGCGACTGAACTGAACTAGGGCTGGAGAAGAGGGAATGTGTCAAGAACAGCAGGAGATGAGGCTGTGGGGGCAGGCAGGGGGCAGGGCGTGAAGGCCCCTACTGCGCCACTAGTTTGGACTCAGACACAGCCCCTGAGTGACTAGGTGGGAAACAAGCACGAGTTGGTTTTTCTTTTAGAAAGATGATTCTGGTAGCAGCTGGTAAAAAATCCGCCTGCAATGCAGGAGACCTGGATGCGATCCCTGGGTTGGGAAGATTCCCCGGAGAAGGGAAAGGCTACCCACTCCAGTATTCTGGCCTGGAGAATTCCACGGACTGTATAGTCCATGGGGTGACAAAGAGTCAGGGCTGAGCAACTTTCACTTTCACTTTTCTGGTAGCAGAGTGGAAGGTAGATCGGAAAGTCGACCCCGTTAGGAGGTATGCAGTAATCTCAGCAGTAGGAGGAATGGGCCTGAAGGAAGCAATGGCAGTGCGAGCGAGAGGAGAGTGCTGATTTGAGAGAGGTTCCTGAGACAGCAGTCTGGTGGTTTTCTAAGTGGGTAAACAAGAGAAGGAATCGAATGAATCCCAGGATCTGACACTGGCAACTGGTGGATGGTATATCATGTGGGGGGAAGGGATACAGTAGAAAGGACAGGATTATGGGAAAAGACTATTTTCCCTGTAAAGCCCTGATGAATAGTATCAAGTAGAGATGCCCTGTAGAAGTTCCAGAGAGCAGTCTGGGCTGGAAAGAATTTAAGGAGTATTAGGTGTGAAAAGAATAGTTAATGTGGAGCTTTAGAGAGGAAAGGGCTTCCCAGGTAGCACTAGTGGTAAAGAACTCTCCTGCCAATGCAGGAGACATGATACGTGAGTTCGATCCCTGGGTCAGGAAGATTCCCTGGAGGGAATGGCTACCCACTCCTGTATTCTTGCCTGGAGCGTCCCATGGACAGAGCAGCCTGGCAGGCCGCAGTCCATGGGGTCGCAGAGTCAGACAGTGCTGAAGCAACTTAGCACTAGCAGCAGAGAGGGAGAACGTGTCGAGTGGTGGTTCTCAAGCTTAGGTGAACACTCCACCAGCTTTTAATTCAGGAGATCTGAGGTGGGGCCTGAAAAGTTGTACCTTGAACAAGAGGCCAGGTTGATGGTACTGGTCTGAGGACCATGCTTATTTGTGTGGAGAGAAGCCCCCATTTGAGGATGAGTAGAGAAAGAAGCAAGCTTCCCTGGTGGCTCAGATGGTAAAGAATCTGCCTGCAATGTGGGAGACCCAGGTTGGATCCCTGGGTTGGGAAGATGCCCTGGAGGAGGGCATGACAAGCCACTCCAGTATTCTTGCCTGGAGAATCCCAAGGACAGAGGAGCCTGGCCGGCTACAGTCCATGGGGTCACAGAGTCAGACACGACAGCAACTAACAGGGAGAAAGAAGAGCTGACAGGAGAGACTGAGAGGGAGCCATTTAGGAAGAGATGATTCAAGATATAGTTTCAAGGAGTAAAAACAATGTTGGGCAAGATGGAGAACAAATAATGCCAATTGCATTTGACAATTTAGAGGGTAATACTGGAGTCAGATGCCGTGTCAGGGAGGAGATGGGAGGTAGCAAACACAGTCTCCTTTTCTGAGGGGTTTGGCTGAGAAGGGAAGAGAGACGGTCCGGACCCTGGGCGCAGGGGGAGGGTCGTGGTCAGGACGAGATCTGCGGAGAGGCGGTGCATGTGTGGGCCAGGAGATAGGAGGCAGGAAAGAGGGAGAGTTTAAGGACGGGAGTGGGGATAACTATGATGGAGGCACGAAGGAAGAGGATCCAGAACACAGGGAGCTTAGCCTTGAGGAGGAAGAGCCCTCCCTGTGAGGCCAGAGGGGCCTTCGGGATGCCAGGAAAGGCCAGAAGAATCAAGGGGGAGAGTTTTGAAGGCTAGATGTGCTTGGAGGAGGTTTGTAATGTTTGTAAGCCAACGGCAAGGGGCCTGCCCAGAGGCAAGGGGCCATGCTCTGGCTCAGGGTCCCGGAAATGGAGTCTTAGGAAGGATGGCATCAGGAACAGAGACAAGGATGTCATTTAGGAAGCTCCCAGAGATGCCGCTGCAGTCACCACAATGCTATGTATAATCTTGAAAAAATAAAAATAATATGAAAATTGTGACTATGTTATAAACCCGAAACATATAATATTGTACATCAGCTATACCTCAACCTTTTAAAAGTTTAAAAAAATAAAAATATTTTCCAGCAATCATAGGATGTTGGTTAGATAAATTAAGATATGAAAAGTGAAAGTGAAGTCGCTCAGTGTCTGTGACCCCATGGACTGTAGCCTTCCAGCCTCCTCTGTCCATGGATTTCCCAGGCAAAAGTACTGCAGTGGGTTGCCATTTCCTTCTTCAGGGGATCTTCCTGACCCAGGGATCAAACCTGGTTCTCCTGCATTGTAGGCAGATGCTTTACCATCTGAGCCACCAGGGAAGTCTCAAGATATGAAAGGAAAGATGCTATTGTAATGACAGAAAAAAGATAGGAAATAATATAAATTACCAAATAGTAGATGTAACATCTAATTTTGCTTTTCAAGGTGTAAGTGAATTTGAATGTTTGTAAAGGTACTGTAGTAATGGTAGTAGTCAGCACTGGAGAGTGGACTCACAAGTGATTGACTTATTTTCCAGATCTTTCTGTAAACATTCAAAAATTTTTTAATCTTTTAAAAATTATTTGATTTAAAAAAATTTTAAGTTATTTTGCAATATACTTTTTAGTTGAATCTAGGGAGGAAAAGAGTTACTTGTTTCTCAGAAGCAAAAGGAAAAGAAAAAATAAAGGGCAGAAATACAGAGAAGATTTGTAGTTTTTTTTCTAAGATAAGTAATTATATAACAAACATCTTTGTGTGTATGCAAAAACATTTCATATAGACTCTTTTATATAGAATATTCTATAACATATCAGGACTTCCATGGCAGTCCAGTGGATAAGACTCACTTTCTAACACAAGGGGTGAGGGTTCAGTCCCTGGCCAGGGACCTAAAACCCCCCAAGCCTCATGGCCAAAAAACCAAAACATAAAACAGAA
Source organism: Capra hircus (assembly GCF_001704415.2). Classification (NCBI taxonomy): domain Eukaryota; kingdom Metazoa; phylum Chordata; class Mammalia; order Artiodactyla; family Bovidae; genus Capra; species Capra hircus. The sequence continues at coordinate 70,060,638 of NC_030823.1, read as the reverse complement.
GCAAGATTGTAACGAATTCAATAAAGACTTTAAAAATGGTCCACATCAAAAACCAGATACATAAAACATATGTAGTATAATTATGTTATAGAATTTATATGTAGAATACATATACACATTTCCACTACTTCTTTATGAAAGATTCCCAGAGATGGAATTACTGTGACGGAGGGACTGGAAAACAATGAGATCCCTGCCTAAAAAAATGAAAAATAAGATCCCTGCCTTACAAGTGCCGACTTACTTTCGAGAATGTGGTGCTGTAAAAGAGACTTTCGATAGAGATATAAGGACGTTGAAGTTCACCCAGAAAGAAGGTTTCAGAGTACGGAGAATGAAGAAACAAAGTGGGTGTGGGAAGAGAGGGAAAGGAACGAACATGTGCCTATTTGTGACCCAGTCTATGCTAGGCTGCTTGATAAATACAACCCTACAAGGGGATTGTTGTTATTCCCATTTTACAGATAAACTGAACCTCTGAGTTTAAACCATTTGCCCATGAAAGCTAGTGAGTAATGAGCAGAGTTCAAAGTGCTGACCTCCGGAAGCTCATGTGGGCACTGATTCAGTCAGACCCAGACAGAGAATGGAAGAATACCCCAACATTCCAACCCATGCTCACTGGAACTCCCAAAGCGATGCCTTTGGTCCCTGGTTCCCCCTGACCAAGAACGATAGCATCAGACTTGAAGTATTCATACCTCCAATTAAGAGTAAACAAGGGATGATTTATAAGACTGTTGAACTGCAGGAGGAGCTCTGATGAAAGTCAACAGACTTTTCCCAGAGTTTACAGTCATCTTATGATGAGATATAAGATAATGTCTCACCCAGATTCCCTAATCTTGACTCTACCACTTGGTAATTCTGTGACATTATGCTTTACTTAATCCTTCTGAGCCTGTTTCTTCATCAAAAAAATTACAGAAGTATTAACAGTAATTCTCTCATTGTCATTGGAGAAGTCAATGAGTTGGATTGTGTAAAGTCCTCAAATTAAGGGCCAGGCAGGTAATAAGTTTCTGCTTCTTTTTAATTTATTTTTAATTGCTTTATAATATTGTATTGGTTTCTGCCATATAGCAACAGGACTCATGTTGATATATGGCATATATATCATACCATAGGTAGACATATGGCCCCTCCTGAACCTTCCTCCCACCTCCCACACCGTCTTTTCCAACTGCTCTGAGGGGCCAAAATTCCTACCTTGGAGAGTGAATAGTAGAGGGGAGAGTCAGACACACGTGGTCTTTTTTTAAAAAGTATTTTATTGAAGTATAGTTAAAATGTTGGGTTAATTTTCTGCTGTACAGCAAAGTGACTCAGATATATATAAAATTCTTTTTCATATTCTTTTCCATTATGGTTTATTCCAGGATATTGAATATAGTTCTCTGTGCTGTACAATAGGACCTTGCTGTTTATCCATTCTATATTATAATAGTTCGCATCTGCTGATCCCAAACTCCCAAACCACCCCGTCCCCCTTAACAGCCAGAAGTCTGTTCTTAATATCTGTAAGTCTCTTTCTGTTTCACAGATAAATTCATTTGAAGACACGTGGTCCTTTTGTTGCTATTGACTGCCTATTACTATTTATTTATTAATAAGTATTCAGCATGTATTTCTTAAGAACATGAATTCCTTTACATGACCGCAGTATAATTATCATACTCAAGAAATTTGACATTGATATAGTAAATACAGACCCTTAAATGGAATGTTTTTTGAGGGCTCAGACATCACAGAAAGCTTGTAAATTTCCAGGAGAACTCAACAATATGGGAATAGAGGCAAAGACAGCTGAGTTAGGGATTACCTGCGATGGCGAGTTAGCCGAGAAGGACCCAGAGAAGAATAAACAATGCGAGATCAGTGAGCAGCCTGGAGACAGCAGCTCAAGGGGTCCAGGCTGGGAATGGAGGAAACAAGAGTTTCCGGGAAGGGTGACCAGGTGAGGAAGGAAATACCCCCACAGGCAAAAAGCGTTCGATAGGTCGCGTGCAGAGTAGGTTGTGAGAATTTGTGATGCCATGGGCCATTCTGATCCCATGTCCAGGTTATGTTCACAGTGGGAGAGTGCTGGAGATCCATAGACAACTGAATGGGGTGGCCAGGGAGATGGGACGGTCTGCTCTGGAGAGGACCAGAGAACAGGGCCGGCCACGTTTTCACTGGGAGAAGAAGATGGAAAACGTGTATGTGGAAAAGATGATGGAAGTGAGGAAGTGTGTTCACCGGCTCACTGCAAGAAAACACCTTCAAAGGCCTAGGAGCTCTGTGAAGCTCCGTCTTGTGATAGGATTGCTGCCTAACAGGAAGTGAAAGTGGGAGACCAGGACATGGCCCCTCACAGCCTGGCCTGGGCCCCCCGTGCCAGGACAGGACCTGCCGGAGGAAAAGTCCAGGGCTCCTGGGTCAGCACACTCAGCCTATTTCTGAACATTCAGGCTGCTGAGTAATGGCCCCAGAGGAAGTGCCAGCGTCTCACAGGGCGCAAGGAGAAAGTGAGAACTCGGGCTTGGCACCTTATTTTGGGAGCTGTCGTCAAAAGCCCAGCCCTGCGGTTTGTGTGCCTGACACCCCACTACAGCTCTCACAGGGAGTCTGAATGACCAGCCCTGCTCACACAGGTGCCCAGAGAGACAGGCACTGCAAGAAAAGAAGAGCTCTGTGGTTTCCCTGAAGATAACAAATTCTGAGTGCTTGCTTCCTCAAGGAGAATCAACAGTCAGTCCAGTTGGGCAACTAGCCAGTGAAACCTGTTATTTCTCCCTGCACATGCGTTCTTTAAAATGACTGCAAGATGACCATGCCATGCGGGACACCTACAGACACTCTGCTCCAAACCTGAGAGGTCGAGGTGTGTAGTTTGAGTTAGAGTGAATTTGAGTTTGTTTCCAAAGATGGGAATGCCAGCCTCACTCTCCCAGCCAGTCCCCTCTGCTGGTGAGGGTTACTGCTCAGCCTAACGTGGAGACAGTAACACACACAGGGTCAAATCTCTGACCCCATAGTACCCAGAGCTAATTGGCCCTGAGAGCCTCTGGGACAAGCCTTTGCATTAGTTGCTTCTGAATGCAAAACTCCAAAGACTGCCCTGGGAACACTCGTGGCTCTGTGATAGTTCAGTTCAGTTCAGTTGCTCAGTCATCTCCAACTCTGTAACCCTGTGGACTGCCGCATGCCAGGCTTCCCTGTCCGTTACCAACTCCCAGAGCTTGCTCAATTTCATCTCCATCGAGTCAGTGATCCCATCCAACCATCTCGTCCTCTATTGTCCCCTTCTCCTAACTTCAATCTTTCCCAGCATCAGGGTCTTTTCCAGTGAGTCATCTCTTCACATCAAGTGGCCAAAATATTGGAGTTTCAGCTTCAACATCAGTCCTTCCAGTGATTATTCAGGACTGATTTCCTTCAGGATGGATTGGTTTGATCTCCCTGAAGTCCAAGGGACTCTCAAGAATCTTCTCCAACACCACAGTTCAAAAGCATAAATTCTTCAGTATTCAGCTTTCTTTATGGTTCAACTCTCACATCCTTACATGACTACTCCAAAAACCATAGCTTTGACTAGATGGACCTTTGTCAGCAAAGTAATGTCTCTGCTTTTTAATATGCTGTCTAGGTTTGTCATAGCTTTTCTTCCAAGGAGCAAGCACCTTTTAATTTCATGGCTGAAGTCACCATCTGCAGTGATTTTGGAGCCTAAAAAAGTAAAGTCTGTCACTGTTTCCATTGTTTTTCCATCTACTTGCCATGAAGTGATTGGACCAGATGCCATCATCCTCGTTTTTTTAATGTTCAGTTTTAAGCCAGGTTTTTCACTCTCCTGTTTCCCTTTCATCAAGAGGCTCTTTAGTTCTTTTCTTTCTGCCATAAGGGTGGTGTGATCTGCCTATCAGGTTATTGCTATTTCTCCCAGCAATCTTGATTCCAGCTTATGCTTCATCCAGCCTGGCATTTTGCATGATGTACTCTACATATAAGTTAAATAAGCAGGGTGACAATATACAGCCTTGACGTACTCCTTTCCCAATTTTGAACCAGTCTGTTGTTCCATGTCCAGTTCTAACTGTTGCTTCCTGACCTGCATACAGATTTCTCAGGAGGCAGGTCGGGTGGTCTGGTATTCCCATCTCTTGAAGAATTTTCCACAGTTTATTGTGATCCACACAGCCAAAGGCTTTGGCATAGACTAAAGCAGAAGTCAGACATCTTGGAATGTGAAGTCAAGTGGGCCTTAGAAAGCATCACTACGAACAAAGCTAGTGGAGGTGATGGAATTCCAGTTGAGCTGTTTCAAATCCTGAAAGATGATGCTGTGAAAGTGCTGCACTCAATATGCCAGCAAGTTTGGAAAACTCAGCAGTGGCCACAGGACTGGAAAAGGTCAGTTTTCATTCCAATTCCAAAGAAAGGCAATACAAAAGCATGCTCAAACTACCGCACAGTTGCACTCATCTCACATGCTAGTAAAGTAATGCTCAAAATTCTCCAAGCCAGGCTTCAGCAATACTTGAACCGTGAACTCCCTGATGTTCAAGCTGGTTTTAGAAAAGGCAGAGGAACCAGAGATCAAATTGCCAACATCCACTGGATCATGAAAAAAGCAAGAGAGTTCCAGAAAAATATCTCTTTCTGCTTTATTGACTATGCCAAAGCCTTTGTGTGGATCACAATAAACTGTGGAAAATTCTTCAAGAGATGGGAATACCAGATCACCTGACCTGCCTCTTGAGAAATCTGTATGCAGGTCAGGAAGCAACAGTTAGAACTGGACATGGAATAACAGACTGGTTCCAAATAGGAAAAGGAGTACGTCAAGGCTGTATATTGTCACCCTGCTTATTTAACTTCTATGCAGAGTACATCATGAGAAACGCTGGACCGGAAGAAACACAAGCTGGAATCAAGATTGCCGGGAGAAATAACCTCAGATATGCAGATGACACCACCCTTATGGCAGAAGGTGAAGAGGAGCTAAAAAGCCTCTTGATGAAGGTGAAAGAGGAGAGTGAAAAAGTTGGCTTAAAGCTCAACATTCAGAAAACGAAGATCATGGCATCTGGTCCCATCACTTCATGGGAAATAGATGGGGAAACAGTAGAAACAGTGTCAGACTTGATATTTTTGGGCTCCCAAATCACTGCAGATGGTGATTGCAGCCATGAAATTAAAAGACGCTTACTCCTTGGAAGAAAAGTTATGACCAACTTAGATAGTATATTCAAAAGCAGAGACATTACTTTGCCGACTACGGTCTGTCTAGTCAAGGCTATGGTTTTTCCTGGGGTCATGTATGGATGTGAGAGTTAGACTGTGAAGAAGGCTGAGTGCCGAAGAATTGATGCGTTTGAACTGTGGTGTTGGAGAAGACTCTTGAGGGTCCCTTGGACTGCAAGGAGATCCAACCAGTCCATTCTGAAGGAGATCAGCCCTGGGATTTCTTTGGAAGGAATGATGCTAAAGCTGAAACTCCAGTACTTTGGCCACCTCATGCAAAGAACTGACTCATTGGAAAAGACTCTGATGCTGGGAGGGATTGGGGGCAGGAGGAGAAGGGGACGACCCAGGATGAGATGGCTGGATGGCATCACGGACTTGATGGACGTGAGTTTGAGTGAACTCCGGGAGATGGTGATGGACAGGGAGGCCTGGTGTGCTGCGATTCATGGGGTCCCAGAGTTGGACACGACTGAGCAACTGAACTGAACTGAAAGCAGAAGTAGATGTATTTCTGGGACTCTTGCTTTTTCAATAATCCAGTGAATGTTGGCAATTTGATCTCTGGTTTCTAAATCTGGCTTGAACATCTGGAAGTTCTCTGTTCATGTATGATAATAGGTCTGGTTAATTCTCAAGGTTAATCCTATGATAGTAGGTCTGGTTAATTCTCAAGTTCCCTTAAGTCTTTTAGGGGTTCCAAGACTAGATCTGAGATGAATCTCCTGTCTCGACTTCCTATATACCTCCTTTTCTTAAAAAGTAAACTCTCTTAATTACTTGGGACTTCTTAGGAATTCAAGTTCTCTCTTCTTAAATAGCCCAATGAATAATTGGGATCCAACAGGGTTGAGTGGTTTGCGTGGAATTGTGTGAACCCTAGGGGGCCTCCCTGGTGGTCTAGTGGGTAAGACTCCACCCTCCCAACACAGGGGGCCTAGGTTCAATCCCTGGACAGGAAACTAGATCCCACGTGCTGCAGCCAAGTGTTTGCTAGCGGCACCTAAAGATCTCGCCTGCTATAACAAAGATTGGAGATCCCAAGTGTTGCAACCAAGACCCAATGCACCCAAATACACACATAAATAATAAACAGAAAGAACTCTGCAGCACAGCTGTGACTGAAGCTCAGTGGGGTCCCTGCCTCTTTCAGTTGGCCCACCTCCGCCTGCTTGTCTCTGGTTGGTGCCAGTCTAAAAACCAAACCACGGATGGCTACAGGCATAGGCTCCTCTGCAACTGCCACCTGTCTCTCTGGGACAGTCTTGGACATCACTACATCAGGTAGCAGATTATAAATACCCTAGCAAACCTGACACGTACCTTTCGGTGATAACCCCTGCTAGGTGGAATTCTACTCAGCTCAAATATTATTGTCCTGTAGTCATGGCTTCTGATGTGGTTTTTTTCTGTCATTGATCTGTCGATGACTCCCCTATAGTCAGAATGACTGTCTTGTGCACAGAAGACCTGACCTGTGTTCTGAATTTCATTAGTTTTCTGTGGCTACAGCCAGGACTTAATTCATTTATCAGATTAGATGCGATAGTGTTGGGAGCATAAGTTTCTACACTTGTCCTCTGAAAAGTTCAAGGATTTCTTAACTGTTTGGGGATTATCCACATTTGGAGGAATCTTTGAAATCCAGAGACACACACTACAGAGAAATTCACATGATACTTATATACAAAATGTTGCTTGTAAGAGTATGGTTGTGGGTCTGCAGGTTCATAGACCTAATGAGGCCCACTGATGACCCTCAGAGGCTCTGCAGGTCTGTGTTTAAGGATGCCTGGCTCAAGCTGCTGCAGAGCAGTTGAGCTCCAGCCCAACAGTAGTGGAACAGGGTTCATGGATTTAGTCCCTCTGTGGGTGAGTTGACTTTGCACACAGAAGCTCTTATCTCAGAACCGCAGAATAATCTCAAAAGTTCAGACCTGGAAACAGGCTTAGTATGTGCTTAGTTCAACCTCCTCTTTTTATAGATTAAAAAGGAAAAGAAAAGCACAGAGAAAATTAGTCATTCACTTGAGGTCACATGGCAATTACAGGGCTAGAACTAGAGCCCAGGCCACACCACGTAATACCAAGTGAATGGCTTTAAATGGTGAATCAGGGATATAATTTTGCATATGATGGAAAGCACATGATTATAGTCTCCTCATTTTTAAACACACGAACTGAGATAGGCAGCCAATATTTACTTAGTGTCTATCATACATCTGTTCATTTCTTCAGTTATCAAAAAAATATGTATCTAATGTACACTAAGTGCCAGGCACTATGCAAGGCACTATTTACCATCAAGGTCATGCTTCCCTTAACATAGTATTAACAGACACACAACACACAAAATTGGTGCCAACATCCCCTTCTTATGTTGTATTTTTTTTTCGTCGCACACAGATAGCAATTCAGATGCAGTCCACACTCAGGGCTTCCACTGGTCATGGCTTCAAGGTCCTTTTCCTATTGTGAACTGAGTTGGAGGGAGGTGATTTTCCTGTACTAAATGTAGGCAGAACTATCTCTTTTACATGCTGAGCAAATGTTCTGATTAGCAGCTTATTATAGATGGGGAAACAGTGGAAACAGTGTCAGACTTTATTTTTTCGGCTCCAAAATCATGGCAGATGGTGATTGCAGCCATGAAATTAAAAGACGCTTACTCCTTGGAAGGAAAGTTATGACCAACCTAGATAGCATATTCAAAAGCAGAGACATTACTTTGCCAACAAAGGTCCATCTAGTCAAGGCTATGGTTTTTCCAGTGGTCATGTATGGATGTGAGACTTGGACTGTGAAGAAAGCTGAGTGCCGTAGAATTGATGCTTTTGACCTGTGGTGATGGAGAAGACTCCTGAGAGTCCCTTGGGCTGCAAGATCCAACCAGTCCATTCTGAAGGAGATCAGCCCTGGGTGTTCTTTGGAAGGAATGATGCTAAAGCTGAAACTCCAGTACTTTGGCTACCTCATGCGAAGAGTTGACTTATTGGAAAAGACTCTGATGGTGGGAGGGATTGGGGGCAGGAGGAAAAGGGAACGACGGGATGAGATGGCTGGATGGCATCACAGACTTGATGGACGTGAGTTTGAGTGAACTCTGGGAGTTGGTGATGGACAGGGAGGCCTGGCGTGCTGAGACTCATGGGGTCTCAAAGAGTTGGACACGACTGAGTGAACTGAACTGAACTGATAGTTTAGTTTATACTTTTTAAAATTTTAATTTTATTTAGGTATAATAGACATATAAAATGTAATATATTTAAAATGTACTTCATGGTGATTTATATGTGTATATATATACACACACGTACACACTGTGAAATGATTGCCCCCTCATTCTAGCTAAGTAACTCATCACCTCACATATATCAGTTTTTTAATGTAACATTTAAGTTATATTCTCTTAGCAAATTTGTTTTACAATACAGTATTATCAACTACAAGGATCATGTTTTATATTAGATCCTGTGCTGTGCTTAGTCTCTCTGTCATGTCCAGCTCTTTGCAACTGCATGGTTCAGTTCAGTTCAGTCACTCATTCATGTCCAATGCTTTGCGACCCCATGAACTGCAGCACACCAGGCCTCCCTGTCCATCACCAACTCCCAGAGTCCATCCAAACCCATGTCCATTGAGTCGGTGATGCCATCCAACCATTTCATCCTCTGTTGTCCCCTTCTTCTGCCCTCAATCTTTCCCAACATCAGGGTCTTTTCAAATGAGTCAGCTCTTCGCATCAGGTGGCCAAAGTACTGGAGTTTCAGCTTTAGCATCATTCCTTCCAAAGAACACCCAGGGCTGATCTCCTTCAGAATGGACTGGTTGGATCTCCTTGCAGTCCAAGGGACTCTCAAGAGTCTTCTCCAACACCACAGGTCAAAAGCATCAATTTTTTGGCGCTCAGCTTTCTTTATAGTCCAACTCTCATATCCATACATGACCACTGGAAAAACCATAGCCTTGACTAGACAGACCTTTGTTGGCAAAGTAATGTCTCTGCTTTTGAATATGCTGTCTAGGTTGGTCATAACTTTCCTTCCAAGGAGTAAGCGTCTTTTAATTTCATGGCTGCAATCACCATCTGCAGTGATTTTGGAGCCGAAAAAAATAAGAGTCAACCACTGTTTCCCCATCTATTTGCCATGAAGTGATGGGGCCAGATACCGTGACCTTCGTTTTCTAAATGTTGAGCTTTAAGCCAACTTTTTCATTCTCCTCTTTCACTTTCATCAAGGGGCTCTTTAGTTCTTCTTCACTTTCTGCCATAAGGGTGGTGTTATCTGCAAATCTGAGGTTACTGCGACTGCATGGACTGTAGCCCAAAAGGCTCCTCTGTCCATGGGATTCTCCAGGCAAGATTACTATAGTGGGTTGCCATGCCCTCCTAGAGGGGCTCTTTCCAATCCAGGGATCGCACTCAGGTCTACTATGTTGCGGGCAGATTCTTTACCTTCTGAGCCACCAGGGAAGCCCAAGAATACTGGAGTGGGTAGCCTATCCCTTCTCCAGGGGATCTTCCTGACCCAGCAATTGAACCAGGGATTCTTTACCAGCTGAGCTATCAGGGAAGCCCACATTAGATCCTAAGACCTTATTAATCTTATAGTTGAAACTTCATGCCCCTTTATCAATCTCTCCTTATTCTCTCACTCTTCAGACCCTGGCAACCACTTTTCTACTCAATTTCTCTACATCTCATTTTGTTTTTAAGAGTCCATATGTAAATGGTAACACACAGTATTTGTTTTACTCTGTCTGGCTTATTTCACTTAGCCTAATGCCCTCAAAGTCCATCCATGTTGTTGCAAATGACAGGATTTCCTTCTTTCTCGTGGCTCAATAATATTCCGTTGTATATGTGTGTCCCCTTCTTTATCCATTCCTCTGTAGATGGACACTTAGCTTGTTTCCATATCTTAGCCATTGTGAGTAATGCATGCAAGTATCTCTTCAAGAACCTGTTTTCATTTCCTTTGGATATACTCTGAAATGGGATTGCTGGATCCTGTAGTAGTTGTATTTTAAAATTTTTGAGGAACCCCTATGTTGTTTTCCGTACTGGCTGCACCAATCTGCATTCCCACTAAGAGTGTACAGAGGTTCCCTTTTCTCTATATTCTCCCCAAACTTGCCATCTTGTCTTTTTGATGATAGCCATTCAACAGTATTGGTATGAGGTGATATCATCTTGTGGTTTTGATTTGCATTTCCCTGATAATTAGTGATACAGAGCATGTTTTTATTAACAGGTCCCTGTTGGCCATCTGTATGTCTTCTTTGGAAAAATTGTCTATTCAGTTCCTCTGCCCACCTTTTGATTGGATTGTTTGGGGGTGGGTTGGCATCAATTGAGATGATGGTGTGTTATTAATATTATTTTTTCACTCATTCTATTACTGTGGTGCATTGATTTTTTTTCTTTTTTTTTGGCTGTGCTGGATTTTCGTTGCTGTGCTTGGGTTTTCTCTAGTTGCGGCGAGTGGGGACTGCTCTTCACTGAGGTACATGGGCTTCTCATTGTGCTGGCTTCTCTTGTTGCAGACTATGGGCTCTAGGCGGGTGGGCTCAGTAGTTGTGGCACACGGGCTTTGTTCCCTCATGGCGTGTGGGATCTTCCCAGACCAGGGATTGAACCCATGTCCCCTGCATTGGCAGGTGGGTTGTCAACCACTGGACCACCAGGAGAGTCCCTGTTTGGTTTTTTGCTACTGTGTTTTGTGAGCTCTTTATTTATTCTGGATTGTGATATCATGATGTATAAGCTTATTCAGAAGCCCAAGATATATTTCTCATATATATTTTGTCTTCATGTACAGTTCCTGGCTCACAACTCTCAAAACCCTTGGGATTTCCTAAGTGTTGAGAGTGATAAAGGTGCTTTTTGTTATGTGAAAGAGATAACTTTCAGAAGCACCTAAGGGTGGGGACTGGTGGCCAGGTAAACCAACCCTATGACTATAGGACCCTTCTGCTCCATGCCCTGATTTCCAGAAAGGAGAGAGCTGTTTGAGGTTCAATCAAACACCTTTGGCCAATGATTGAGTCGATCATGTCTCTGAGGATGGCTTTTTGGTCCTTTTTGGAGAGCTTCCACTTTGGGGAACCAGAATGCTTCCATGTGCCACCATGTCAGGCGCCACATTCCGTGAGGACAGAAGCACCTTTGTTCAGGACCTTGCCCTATGTATCTCTGCATTTGGCTATTGATTCATAATCTTTATTGCCCCTTCATAATAAATTGGTAATCTAGTGAGTAAACAGGTTTTCCTGAGTTCTGTGAGCCATTCTAGCAAATTAATCAAACCCAGGAGGCAGTAGTGGGAACTTCTTAGTTTAGCCAGTAGGTCAGAAGAACAAATGACAACTGAGGTCGAGAACGGCTCCCTCGTGGGACTGAGCTCTTTACTTGTGGTTTCTGATTCTATCTACAGGTAGGTAGTGTCAGAATTGAGTTGCATTTTTGGACACATTGCTTGTTGGTGAGGAGAAGCCTGCCACACACATTGGAACTGGTTCCAGGAGGAACTCTGCAGGATATTTACCCCTTAACAGACGTATGAATTGCAGATATTTCCTCCTGTCTCACAGGTTGCCTTTCATTTTGTTGATGATTTCCTTTGCTATGCAGATATTTTTTAGTTTGATATAATCATGTAGTCCCACTGGTTTGTTTTGCTTTTGTTGCCTTTACTTTGGTGTTATATCCAAAAAATCATTGCCAAGAGTGATGTCAAGGGGCTTACCCTTTATGTTTCATCTAGGAGTGTTATGGTTTCAAGTCTTACATTTAAGTCCGTAATCCATTTTGAGTCGATTTTTGTGTATGGCGTAAGATAGGAGTTTCATTCTTCTGCAAGTGGCTGCCAAGTTTTCCCAACATCATTTATTGAGACTATCATTTCCCCATTATATATTCTTGGTTTCTTTGTCAAAAATTAATTAGCCATATTTACATGGGTTTACTTCTGGGCTATTCTGTCTCAGTGATCTTTGTTTCCAGTTTTATACCAATATTGTACCGTTTTGATTACTATAGCATCATAATATAATTTGAAGTCAGGGTGCATGATACTTCCAGCTTTGTTCTTTCTCAAGATAGCTTTGGCTATTTGGAATTTTAGAATTCTAGAATTTTACAAACATTAGAATTGTTTGTTCTAGTCCTGTGAAAACTGCCATTGGAATTTTGATAGGGATTGCATTGAATCTGTAGTTTGCATTGGATTGTATAGATATTTTAATAATATTAATTCTTCCAGTCCATGAGCACAGAATATTTTTCCATTTATTTATGTCTTCTTTAGTTTCTTTCTTGAATGTGTTATAATTTTCAGTGTACAGATCTTTCACCTCCTTAGTTAAATTTTTTCCTAGGTACTTTATTCTCTTGATGCAATTATACATGAGATTGTTTCCTTAATATCTCTTTCTGATAGTTCATATTAGTGTATAGAAAGGCAACTGACTTTTGTACCTTGATTTTGGGTCCTACAACTTTACTGAATTTGATTATTAGTATTAACAATGTTTGGTGGCCTTTTTAGGGTTGTCTACACATAATAGCCTGTCATCTACATAGAGGGACAATTTTGCTTCTTCCTTTTTGATTTGGAGGTTTTTTATTTCTTTGTTTTGCCTGATTCTTCTGGCTCGGCCTTCCAGTACTATGTTAAATAAAGGTAGTGGGAGTGGGCATCCGTTTTGTTTCTGATCTTAAGGGGAAAGCTTGCAGCTTTTCACCATTAAGTGTAATATTAGCTGTGAGCTTGTCATCTATGGCCTTTATTACGTTGAGGTAGGTTTCCCCACGCCCAGTTTGTTGAGAAGTGAAGTGGCTCAGCCATGTGTGAGCAATCCCATGGACTGTAGCTTACCAGGCTCCTCTGTCCATGGAATTTTCCAGGCAAGAATACTGGAGTGGGTTGCCGTTTCCTTCTGCAGGGGAACTTTCCACCCCAGGGATTGAACCCAGGTCTCCCACATGACTGGCAGATGCTTTACCCACTGAGCCACCAGGGAAGCCCAAGTTTGCTGAGGGCTTAGTTAATCTTTGCAATAACATGGCAAGGAGGTGCTTTTATTATCTCCATCTTAATGATCAGGAAACTGAAGCTTAGAGAGCTCGAGTAGCTTCCCCAGTGTTTGCAAGTGCTGAAGCCAGAACTAAACTTTTCAGTCTGACCCCTACACAGCTCCTTCTAAGAGCCGAAGTAGCAGGACGCCAAGGGGAAGCAAGCTGTATGTGTGACTCCTCCAGCCTCCAGCGTGCTGAGAGTCATTCTGGGGTGTCTCTGTTACTCATTAGACCACGATGGTACTGCATCTTATGACATATTGCCCTATGTATGTGGGTTACTGTTTTTTTATTTTTAAAGATGTATTTATTTATATTTGTCCATTTATTTGGCTGTGTTGCATCATGCAAGATCTTTCATTGCATTTCATGGACTCCAGTTGTGGCTCCCAGGCTCCAGAGCGTGAGGGCTGAGTAGTTATGGAGCGTGGGCTTAGCTGCTCTGAGACATGTGGGATCTTGGACCAAGACCAAGGATCGAACCCATGTCCCCTGCACTGAAAGGTAGATTCTTAACCACTGGACCACCAGGAAAGTCCCTGGGTTATTTTTTAAAAATACATTGTGAGCTCCTTGAAGATAGAGATCGTGTTCCACCATAGCACTGCACACATGCCAAGCAAATAGTTTGGCAAGTCCTTATCCACTGGGCTCAAAATTCCCTGAGGGTAAACCTTAGGTATAGCAATTCAGAAAACTACATCTGAAAGACCTCCGAGGCTTCCAAGTCTCATTTAAGAGTTGAAGAAACCGAGGCCTAAAAAGTGGAATCAAAGCTAGTCTCAACCCTTTCTTCAGGGCAGGGCCATCCTAAAGTATCCTCTCCTCCTACCCCCACCAGCCTTGTGAGCAGTGCTGAAACTCTGTGTGTAATTATCCAATAGATGTTAAGACCTTGGGATCCAGTGACCATAAGACAAGAAAACTCTGATGTCATTGCTGGTCAGTCAGGTTTGTAGCTGGAACCGAAGGAACCTAGCGATCATCTTGTTTAGTTGTAAGGGAAGTAACAGGCTCAGAGATGGCAAGGGACCTAGGACTCATCAGCAGGCCGAGGGTAATCAATTAAATGGCACTCCCCTGCCCAGAGGGAGCTAGGACACAGGAGACATGTGTGGCCTTTCCCTGGCTGGAGTGTGTATGTCTAGGTGGGAGTGGGGTTGCTCTCTTCCCAAGTCTGGCCAGCTTAGGGAACACTGTTCACGCTTCAGCAGGTATGTCAGTGACTCGGCCCTGTGTTCACCTGCTCTCCTCCATACTCCAAACAGTAGACGCCACCCCTGAGGCCTGGGTGCAAGCTGCAACCTAAGTCCACCACTCTGGCCCAGTGAGCAGGTTAGGACTGTCACACATGCACAGATTATAACCTGGCTGCCCTGTGTCTCCTCCACAGGTAAAACACCCAGAGTGGAGGGACAGAAGCATCTCCACTCTGTATCACTCTCTACAGAAGCCAAGGGCCAGAGGAAGCCGTTGCTTCCTTGAAGGCAGTGTGGGCACCAGACTGTTGAGTTAATTGAAGCATTAAAGAGAGCTGTGTAGTCCTCACTAGAATTGCACAGTAACCTTCCTCAGGGGTCAAACCCTGTCCCTCCCGTGCACTCACAAGCACAGTACGGATCAAAGAACAGCACTTTCTGAAAGCTGAAAGGGATAGTTCCCAACAAGCCTGCTGAGACAGTGCAGGGAGGCTGAGCTCCACGCGGGCAATCAGTCAGGCTGTCCCAGGGGCAGGAAGTTTGGGAGGTGAACTGCAGGGAAGCTCACTCTGTGGAGACAGAGGACCCCTCCCCCGAGCTGTGCTTCCACAGAGAGCTGGGAGCTAGTTATTCCCGTCCCCCAGGCCTGCAAACAGGGGAGGGGAAAGATTCTCACCTCTCCTCGATGGCTAAGTCCAACCCCTGAAGAACTGATCTCTCTGCCTCCTTCTTGTCTGCACTCAAGACCCCAAACACCACTGAGGAAAGTCTTACCATCAGGCAGATGGCTCGTGCTCGTGTCCGCCTCTGTGACCCCGTGGATGGTAGCTGGCAAGGCTCCTCTGTCCATGGGGATTCTCCAAGCAAGAATACTGGAGTCGGTTGCCATGCCCTCTTCCAGGGATCTTCCCGACCCAGAGATCAAACCCGCATCTATCTTGAGTCTCCTGCATTGACAGGCAGGTTCTTTACTACTATGCTAACTTGGAAGCCCCCAGTCAGATAGGTTCCACTGTAACTTAGGAGGATCATCAACCCTACATGCACCAAAATTGGTTGACAATTTTACCGGATTTCTGGTACATTCTGTCAACACTGTTCCTATCAACATTCCTACAACACCGTTCCAAACCTTCTCCACTCCCCTGAGGGCCCTCACCTCCACCCTCCCTTTCCTCAGAAGTCATCATCTTCCAGTTCCTCCTCTTTTGTGTTGAAATTGTTAATCGCTCTGGCATGTCTAACTCTGCAACCCCACGGACTATAGTCTGCCAGGCTCCTCTGTCCATGGAATTCTCCAGGCAAGAATACTGGAGTGGGGAGCCATTCCCTTCTCTAGGGGATCTTCCCGACTCAGGAATCAAACTGGCATCTCCTGCATTGCAGGCGAATTCTTTACCATCTGAGCCACCAGGGAAGCCCACCAAATGTTTCAGCCTACCTAGACTTCCCTTCCTTCTTGCTCCCCATTATGCTGAAAGAGTTTTCCCGTCTACTCTCTAACCAAGAGCCATCCCACCACTTGTGTATTATATCCCATTCTCCACCTTCCTACAGTGAATCTTAACTGTAATTTAGCCAATCTTTCTGTTGTATATTTAGTCTCTTCCTCTGTACTCAGTCTGTCTCATACTTTTTTTTTTTTTTAATGTATTTACTTAGCTGTCCCAGGTCTTACTTGCAGCATGTAGGATATTTTAGCTGAGACGTACAAACTCTTAGCTGTGGCATGTGGGATCTGGTTCCCTGATCAGCGATTGAGCACGGGCCCCTGCACTGAGAGCTAGGAGTCTTAGCCACTGGACTACCAGGGAAGTCCGCTTCTGGTGGTTATTTAAACAAACTCACATCTCTCTCATTAAAAAAGAGATTAACATACATGCTTTTCGGTCTGCGGCCTTCTTTCTCTATTCCTGTTCACAATCTAATTCCTCCGTTTAACGTTCAGTACACTCCAGTCTGACTTGCACTGTTATTACTCTCCTGAAGCAGCTTTTTCAATGGTCATCGGGGATATTCATGATTAATACAGTGGCCATTTTTTCAGTCCTCATCTTGCCTCTTCAGCATTGGACTCTGTTGAGTGGTTGTACATGACCATTCTCTCTCTTAAAAAAAAAACCTTCCCTTATCCTCCACGACACAACAGTCTCCTTGTTTGATTTCTCTGTCTTTACCCGCCTTGCTCAGTCTCCTTTACAAACTTATCCTTCTCTACCTAGCCATTCATGGTTAGAGTTCAAGGCATAAAGTTCTCTTCAAGTCTCTTATTGTAAAAGTGCTTTTGCACACTACACTGAACTGCCTTGTGAAAATGTTAAAATCAGCTTTTTATCATAAACATCTTCCCATATCTGCAAAATTATTTTAGTGGGGGCATATTATGCATGTACTCTAACTTATTTACTCAAACTCCTACTGTTAGTCATGTGTGTGCGTGCTAAGTCACTTCAGTCGTGTCCGACTCTTTGCGTCCCTATGGACTGTAGTCTGCCAGGCTTTCCTGTCCGTGGGAGTCTCCAGGCAAGAATACTGGAGTGGGTTGCCATTTCCTACTCCAAGGGATCTTCCTGATCCAGGGAGCGAACCCAGGGTCAATTGAACCCTGCGTCTCCCATGCCTCCTGCATTGGCAGGCAGGTTCTTTTCCACCAACACCTCCTGGGAAGCCTGTTGTTGGTCACGTAGGTCCTTTCTAATACTTCTGCCTCCATAAGTACCACTGTGACAATCACCCTTATACGACTCTTCTTGCATGTGATTAGATGAGAGATGCTAATATTAATGACTACTATCCAGTCAGTAAGAAACTGCTATGTGGACTGGGAATTTGGGGAAAATGTACACTTCATTTTTGAGATCAGTAGCATGGAAGAAGCTACCTAGGTAGCCCACAGAACAGTACTGAGAAGGACAGACTCTTAGGAAGGAAAAAACCCAGCTTGGTCAAGTGTGTGTCTGTGTGTGTGTGTGTGTGTGTGTGTATGTGTATATCTGGAAGTTACCACCTCAGATGAAAAGAGGTTCTGGGCAAGGCATTGCTCACACTGGGAGCCAGGGGGCATTGGCCTTATTCCCACATTAGACTTCAGCAGGGGAGCCAGTCCTAATAGAGCTAGATGGATCTTAACTGACCTCAGAGGCCTTTGAGGACATGGATGGACTGGAGAGGTCTGCAGGGCCTGAGGTGAGTCCTGGACCTGATTTGTCAGGCCCAAAGTTGGATGGCTGCAGGACAAGTAAGTCAGCAAAAGTCAGTGCCAGAAAGGCAGCAAGAATATGCTGATAGCAGACAGGATGGGGCATGGCCTTGAGAGCGAAAGAGAATTGTGGGGAAAGGAGGAGGGTTGGCACAGACAACGTGGGCTCTTCTTCATCTCCCCAAATATTTCCTATCAGAGAGCCCCAGGGCCCAGTCCTGAACTTCCACCTGCTCTGTCCATCCTTCCTTAGTGATCTCACCCAGACCCACAGCTTTGAGTATTAACACTATCCGTACAGAGATGATCCCCAACTTTACACCTCTAGCCTGACTTCCAGCCTGATCACATGACCAGTGCATCCAAATGAAAAGTTGACATCCCCACTTGGATGTCTAACAAGCATCTCACGTTTAACACAAAGCTTAACTCCTAACTCTACGTCCTCGCCTCCCCGGCTAAATCTGATTTCAACTCAGGTAATGGCAATATCACTCTTCCGGTTTCAAACTAAAAGCTTCATTCATTTCTTTATTTTGTCTGTGCTGGGTCTTTGTTGGGGTCCACGGGCTTTCTTAGCTGAGGAGCACAGGTGCTAGAGCACTCGGGCTCAGCAGCTGCAGCATGTGGACTCCCTAGGTGTGGCGTGTGGGCTTAGTTGTCCTGCTCCATGTGGGATCTTAGTTCCCTGACCAGGGTCAGAACCCATGTCCATCGCATTAGAAGGCAGATTCTTAACCTCTGGACCACCAGGAAAGTCCTCAGGCCAGAAACTTGAAGTCATCCTTGACGTCCTCTTTTTCTCACAACCTGCATCCAACTCATAATCAAATCCTGTTGGCCTGATCTTCAAAAACAGATTCAGGTTTGCCTTCATCCATGAAAAATGGGACTTAACTATCTCTCTATAAACAATGGAAAAACTGGATCAAAGATATGGAACAACTATTTCCAGACATTGGATCAGAGGCAAGACAGGACTGTGATCCCTCAGGAAAGGGAAGCAAATGAGGTGAGCCCTCAATCGTGGAGGCACAGGCAATTTTCAGATTGCATGGCCCCCAGTACAGAACCATTTTTCAAGGACAAGAACCAGCCACTTGTGGGAAGCTGATTATATTTGTTCTTCTTCACCATGGAAGAGATAACAGTTTATCTTGACTGGGATTAAAACATATTTCATTAACTCTGGGAAGAAGCCATACTCCCAGAATTATAGTACCTGTGACATACAACAGGTAATTACCATTTTAACTCACTCCTTTTCACAAGTTTTCAACTATATCCATACAGAAAAATGTCTCTGTAAGTCCTCAGTTAAGTCCTAATGGAAGTCAATATTAAAATGTTATTTGCTTTCTGCCTCATTTTATAGAAAGATACTTATTCTCTGTCAAACAAGAAAACACTGTACAATGGAGGACCTCTGTATTCCCAAATGCCCTGCATTAGTTCACTCTACAAACATCTGATGAGTGTCTGCTATGTATCAGGCAAAGAACACTAAGGACAGAGGGATCAATGGGCAAACAGGCTCCAAAGCAGGCACTAATCTACTGGACTACCCAAAATCAAGGACCAAGTTTCATTTCAGACACCTGATGGTAATTTTTTAGGGGTGTGCCTTCAAGCAATCAGTTTAATTTGCATATTAAAGAAGTCCAATTATAAGATCACTTATGATTTATATTAGTTTATTATTACCAATATTTAATATTATTAGCTATTATTATTTACAGTTTCAATTCAAGAATAAAAAGAAGAAAAACTAAATAGTATGTTTATTTGATGTTAGAATAACAACATATAGAAATTTTTGAAGTCTGTATCTGTATAATAAAGTATACTTTTTAAATGTCTGACTTAACCCGGTCTCCTGCATTGCAGGCAGACTCTTTACCGTCTAAGCCACCAGGGAAGCCCCAACTTAAAAAACATATTTCATTAACTCCAAGTGGATCCTGGACTTATTTATAAAATGTAAAGGTATAAAATACTTTAAGGAAAAGAAAACAGAGGAGAAAGTCTTTGAGATCTAGGGCTAGGCAATGAGTTCTAAGAATTGACCCCGAAAGCTTGATCCATACAAGGAGGAGGTGATAAATCTGACCTCACTAAAATTAAGAGCTTCTGCTCAATCAAAGACTGTGAAAAGGATGAAAGAAGCTATTGGGAGAAAATGTTTGCAAAGCATATACCTATCAATGGACCAGTATCCAAAATACATAAAGAACCCTTAAAACTCAATAGTAAAAAAAAAAAAATAAGTCCAGTTAGAAAATGGACAAAAGATACAGACATTTCACTGAAGATATACAGATGGAAAATAAACACATGGCCAAAAAGTCCCATAGCATTAGCCATTGAAGAAAAATAAAACCACAATGAGATGTCACTACACGTTTACTGAAATAAATAATTGTGACATCAAATGCTGGTGAGAATGTAGGAAAACTGGCTCCCTCACATTGCTGGCAGGAATGTGAAATGGTATAGTGGCACTGGAAAAGAGCTTGGCAGGTTTGTTGTTATTGTTTTTAATAAAACTGAACATAAAATCGCCTTATGACCCAGCAATTGCGCTCTTGGGCATTAATTCCAGAGAAATGAAGACTTCTGTTCACACGAAAACCTATACACAAATGTTCATAGTTGCTTTATTCATGACAGCCAAAGGAAAAAAAATGGAAACAGTCCAGCTGTCTTTCAGTGCTTGAAAAGGTAAACAAACTGTACATTCATACCGCAGAATACTCAGCAATAGAAAAGAATGAACTATTGGTGAACGCAACAACTTGGATGACTCTTCAGGGAAGTATACTGAGTGGGAAAAGCCAATTCTAAAAGGTTATGCTTTGAATGATTCCATTTATTAAGTCTCTGTTTTGAGGGACTTCCCTGGCAATCCAGTGGTTAAGGTTTCACCTTCCAGTGTGGGGGATGCAGGTTCACTTCTTGGTCAGGGAATTAAGATCCCTTGACAGCATGCTTGACAGCCAAAAACCAAAGCATTAAAATGAAAAAAAAGAGGCCCAAAAGCAATATTGAAGGAAATTCAATAAAGACTTTAAAAACGGTCCACATCAAAAAATCTTTTTAAAAAATTTAGAGGTGATGAAACATGGAGAACAGATGAATGGTTGTCAGAGGCTAGGGACTGGGGAGAAGAGAGGGAGAAGCAACAGTCAAGACAGGGAATCCTGTGGGGCTGGAACTGGTTTGTATCTTGACTGAGGAGGTGGATAAACAAACCTACACACATGGTACAATTGTATAGAAAGAAGTACATACACACAGACTCACAGACACAGAAAGACGGAGAGGCAAAATTGGAGCAATCCGAATTGTAACGGGCTTCCCTGGTGGCTCAGATGGTAAAGAATCCGCCTGACACATGGGAGACCTGGGTTTCATCCCTGGGTCAGGAAGATCCCCTGGAGAAGGGCATGCCAACCCACTCCAGTATTCTTGTCTGGAGAATTCCATGGACAGAGGAGCCTGGTGGGCTACAGCCCATGGGGTCACAAAGACTCAGACATGACTGAGTGACTAACACACTGATCTGTAATCATGTCTGTCTCCCAGCTGCAGCATTGTACTTTTGTAAGATGCTACCCTTGGGGGGACACTGGATAAAGAGTACATTAGATCTCTCTGGAACTGTTTTTTCAATGGCATATGCATGTATAATTATCAAATAAAGGTTTAATTTTAAAACGACATCTTCCTGGTTGCTATTCTAGGTTTGGATGGGCTTTTTCTGCCAGGAGAGCCTGGGCCAACACCACAATCCAAAGGCTTGTTAGAGTGTTAGGTCCACTGACACAGGACTGAGTGTAACCTCGCTTTGGAATCTGGGCCTCACTCTTCAGCAACGGTGGGAGTAGGTACATGTCCTGGGATCCCCTGGTCCTAGCTCACATCCAGAAGCTGACAGTGGTGAAGTGGCTGCTTAATGAGGCAGCTGAGACACCAGCTTGGAGCTGATATCACGCTAATCAACCACCATTATATTCTGCTGTGAAGACTGATGCTGAAGCTAAAACTCCAATATTTTGGCCACTTGATGTGAAGAGCTGACTTACTGGAAAAGCCCGTGATGTTGGGAAGGGTTGAGGGCAGGAGGAGAAGGGGGCAACAGAGGATGAGATGTTTGGATGGCATCACTGACTCAATGGACATGAATCTGAGCAAACTCCAAGGGACAGTGAAGGACAGGGAAGCTTAGTGTGCTGCAGTCCATGGAGCAAAGAGTCGGACATGACTTAGCAACTCAACAACAACGATATACACTACTGTGTCCCTAACGGATGGAACACATACGTCCAGGAACCATGGTAGACCTGGACATGGTAGACTCCAGTGACCTTGTGGAATTTCTACATCCAGTCCCTGAAACTTTAGGCTCTATGTATGGGTCTAGAGGCCCTGATTCTCATAGGGAGAATGCTTCCACCAGGAGGAGGCATAGCAGGCGTTCCGGTAAGTTGTAAGCCATGGCTGCTGCCTGGTAACTGCAAGTTCCTCATGCTAAGAGACCAGCAGACAGTGAAAGCATCACCAGGCTGGCCGAGGTCATTGACTCTGATGATCAGAAGGCTGTGTTAAACTGTGGAGACAGGGAGGAATACCTCTGGCATTCCTGTAATCCATTGGAGCCTCTCCTGATAGTCCTCCTTCCGATCATAAAGGTATATGGAAAAGTGTAGCGGCCTCAATCTAAGGAGGACATGGTAACCCACTGCTCACATCCCTTGGGAATGAGGGTCTGGGTCACACCACTTGGAACAGCAGAGGTGCCAGCCAAGGGTGAGGGCACTCTGGAATGGGCAGTACAGGAGGGAGATGCTGCATATTCATTATGGTCTCAGGACTGCAGTACTGGGGGGAGAGGTCGGGGGTGACTCATTCATCTTGCTAAACTTCCTTAAGTTCCTCCAGGGGAACAGACTAGCCAGAATCCCGGAGAAACTCTTCCCCGATGGAGTGGATTTGAACGTCACAGGAGGTTGGTGTGTAACAGACAGGACAATGCTCAGTCCCGGTCCCCCCTTCAGGACTGAGACTTGCATTCCCTCCGCATCCAGGAGTGTTGCCTATGATGGCTCACGGCTGTGTCCCTCTCTGAGCAACGCTGTCAGCTGAAAGGAACTTCCTTGGCTCATTTCTGCACACCCTCGCCGGGGGAGCCCACAACCAAAGACCTGTCAGTGTGGGGCTGCAAATCCTTGCTCAGTGCTTCAGTATGGGGTATCTATCCAAGAACCATCTCAAAATTAACTTGTTCAAAACCAAACTTTTCCAAAGAAAAAAAGAAACCAAACTTTTTTTTTTTTTTAACATAAGTGGATTTATTTAGAGAGAAACACACTCCACAGAGTATTGGCCATTTCTGAAGGCTAGAGTGGCCAGCAACCAAACTCCTGGAGTCCTCTTGAAACATGTCCACTTCTCCATTTCAGTAAATGCCAAGCACATGCCTCCAGTTGTCCAGTCCAAAACGTTGGAATTTTGACTTCACTCTCTCTGTTTTCCTGAACATCTAATACACCAGCAAATCTTGTTGCCCATAGGTTCATGGCCACAATTTGACCGGTTCTCAGCACTACCACTGCTAACCGTCTGCTCCAACTCCCTGTAATCTCTCACCACAACACACCACAGCCTCCTAACTGGCCCCCCGCCTCCGTGCCTGTCCCTTTCCTTTCTTCCATGCAAGCGGACAAAATGATCATCATGTCTCTAACAAATTCTCCGAGAGGCTTCTTATCACACTCAGACTACAAGTTAAAACCTTTGCAACAGCCTGTACCACCTGTCTGACCTCCAGTCCAGCCCCTCCATCCCTCCCTCTGCCTACTCCAGCCTCTGTTCTATGCTGTTCCTCAAGCTCGCCAAGGATGCTCCTGCCACAGGGCCTTTGTACTTGCCTCTCCCCTGCCTGGAATGCTGTTCCCCGAGATAGCCACACCCCTCAGTTTCCTTGGGGCTCCACTCCGATATCACTTCATCCAGCACATGTTTCCTGTCCATCTTACACGTAACAGCAAAACACCATCCCCACCTTATCACCACCCCGCTCTCCCAACCCTCCTTGTTTGGTCCTTACCAACTGACATCAATTTGATTGTTTATCTACGTGCCTCCAGTAGAGGGAAAGCTACATGAGAAAGGGAACTTTCTCTTTCGTTTGTTTACTGCACCATCGCTCTAGTTTCTATAACGAGGCTTGGAATATAGTAGCTACTCAAAAAATATGTTTGTGGGATGAACCAATCAAGTTTCAGGGACTTTATAATTGAAGCTTTCACACTACCCACCCCTGCACTCCAGAATAACTACATCCTGAAATGCAGACACACCAGGACCACCACGGGAGCGCCAGGCATCATGTGCAACACACCCTCTCAGTGACTCAGTACACACCTCAAGTGGGAGTGCCTCTCAGATGTGAATTCACTGTCCCGAACCATCTGGATCACAGTGAGACTCAAAGATTCCAGAAGAAGGAAGAGACTCGAGCTTGCAAGAGTTCCCTTAGTTGATCCTTAGCCACAGTGGGAGGGGGGTGTTCATGAGGCATGATACTTTTCAGTTCAGTTCAGTCGCTCAGTCGTGTCCGACTCTTTGCGACCTTATGAACTGCAGCACGCCAGGCCTCCCTGTCCATCACCAACTCCCGGAGTTCACTCAAACTCACATCCATCGAGTCAGTGATGCCATCCAGCCATCTCATCCTCTGTTGTCTCCTTCTCCTCCTGCCCCCAATCCTTCCCAGCATCAGGGTCTTTTCCAGTGACTCAGCTCTTCACATGAGGTGGCCAAGGTGCTGGAGTTTCAGCTTTAGCATCATTCCTTTCAAAGAATACCCAGGGCTGATCTTTAGGATGGACTGGTTGAATCTCCTTGCAGTCCAAGGGACTCTCAAGAGTCTTCTCTAACACCACAGTGCAAAAGCATCAATTCTTCAGTGCTCAGCTTTCTTCACAGTCCAACTCTCACATTCATACATCACTACTGGAAAAACCATAGCCTTTTAGGGACTCACAAAAATACTTTAGCTGTAATTCCTTTTGGAATCAGAAGAGAGGTGAGTATAATAATAATTAATATTTGCTAATAAATCCAGCTTGGATTATTATATCAATAGTCATGAGATGGAATTTTTAATATTTTCTTATGGAGGAAACAACCCAGAAAGGTGGAAGGGACCCACAAAAGCCACAGTGTGGCCCCACCTGACACAGCACGCCTTTAAAGCTCTGGCTAATGTCAAGAGCCAGATGCATCACCAACTCGATGGGCATGAGTTTGAGCAAGCTCCAGGAGTTGGTGATGGACAGGGAAGCCTGGCGTGCTACAGTCCAGGGGGTCACAAAGAGTCGGACTGAGTGACTGAACTGAACTGAACTGAATGTCAAGAGCCAGCAGGACAGGGAGACAGAGGGGAACTGACATTCAGCAGGCTTTCTCATTGGGTTGTCTCCCCAATCCATCTTTTCAGCCCTATGCTATCAAAGGGGAAACTGAAGCCCTGAACAGTGAAGTGATTTCACCTGTTGCCATCAAGACAGTAAATGGCCGGGCTTCCCTTGTGGTCCACTGGTTAAGAATCTGCCTTGCAATTCAGGGAACAATTCGATCCCTGATCTGAGAAGATCCCATGTGCCATGGGGGCAACTAAACCTGTGTACCACGACTACTAAAGCCCTGTGCTCTGCTGCAAGAGAATCCACCGTAATGAGAAGCCCACGCACCGCAACCAGAGAGTAGGCCCTGCAAAGCAATGGCAGCCCACTCCAGCACTCTCGCCTGGAAAATCCCACGGACGGAGGAGCCTGGTGGGCTGCAGTCCATGAGATCACTAAGAGTCGGACACGACTGGCAACTTCACTTTCACTTTTCACTTTCACGCGCTGGAGAAGGAAATGGCAACCCACTCCAGTGTTCTTGCCTGGAGAATCCCAGGGATGGTGGGCTGCTGTCTATGGGGTCGCACAGAGTCAGACACGACTGAAGCGACTTAGCAGCAGCAGCAGCAGCAGCCACAACTAGAGAACGCTCGGGCACAGCAGCAAAGACCCAACACAGCCAAAGATGAAGATAAATAAATAAAAATAAATTCTTTTAAAAAAGTGAAAAAAACAGTCAATAGCTCAGTTCTGAGCCTAGGACAGTGGAGACCCATCACCAGGCTCCATAACCCCTGCAGCTTCCAGAGGGTGCCTACACAGCTGCAGGCACCAATCGTGGTTAGATGCTGTCCTCAGCTCTGCCCCTGCCAGCCGGAAGCTGCCCTGCACCCTGCCCCCTGAGTCACCCCAGCTCCACCCGGCCCTACAAGAGCCTGAATATTCCTCTTCTGCCCCAGCCCCAGTGCCACAGCCCTGCCCCACCTTTGGCTCCCGGTCTTAATCATGATGCCCCACCCTATGCCCGGGCAGGCCCGGCTGCCTTCTTGTACCTGTCAGTCCTTCCAGAGAACAATAACTTTGTCCTGAGGAGGAAAAGAGCAGCCTGGGAGGGACTTGTGCTTATGACCCCCAGTGCAGTCTGGGTGCCAAATCCTTCCTCCTGACACCCAGGGAAAGGTCTGCAAAGACGGTAAAGGCCCCTCCTGTCTGCACCTAGCCCTCCCCAGCACATGCTCAGGGGTAAGTAGGTCCTTCCCGAGCCCCAAGCAAAAATTCTCTAAAGGGAGCCACCTTAGTCTCCATCTCCTGCCCGTTTGTGTGTGTGCACAATCAGTCATGTCCGCCTGTTTGTGACCCCATGGACTGAAGCCTGTCGCTCCTCTCCCGGTGGAGTTTTCCAGACAAGAATACTGGAGCGGGTTGCCTTTTCCTACTCCAGGGGAGCTTCCCGACTCAGGGGTTGAACCCGCATCTCTTACGTCTCCTGTATTGGCGGGTGGATTCTTTACCACTGTGCCACTCCTGTCTGGTGGCCTCCGAAAAGGAGAAAGTGGGTAGAATTCACGATCCAGAAGAAGAGCTAGAAAGAGAAGTGTGGACTTGGGAACAGAAGGGCCTAACTGAATTACAGCCTGTGATTTACAGCCTGAATTACAGCCTGAGAAGTGATTTCACTTCTCCAAATGTAATTAAAACTTGCTAAACACGAAAAGAGAGACAGGGACTTCCTTGGTGGTCCAGTGGCTAAGACTCCAAGTTCCCAATCCCTGGGTTCAATCCCTCGTTAGGGAACTAGATCGCACATGCCGCAACTAAGAGCCAGTGCAGCCAAATAAATAAAAATTTTCTTAAAAGAGAACAAAATGTTCTTAAAGTGGCTAGCACAGAATCTGGAATCAGGTTGTGCCAATAAATGTTAGTGAAGTTTTATGCCAAGTGTGCCTTCCACCCTAATTTGCCTGGTTTTGTGGTTGTTATACTTCTGGGTTTTCTCCCTAATTCATTACACATTTACTGAATCCATCCATGTTGGCCACTATGTAAGCTTTGGAGACACAATACTGAGTCGAATAAATCTTTGCCTCTGAAGATCTCATGCTCTAGTGGGGGCTGCAGAGAAGCAAGCCGTCAACGACGGTACACTGTGGGAGTTGTTCAGCTCTGGATCTTAAGTCAGGGTGCTGCCTTCAGGGAACCAACAAGTCAGATGGTAGAGAAGCACTCAGCCTTTAATTGGGCAGTGTGTAAACAAAAACAAGAAACCAAATCATGTTGTAAACAGGAAGGACCAGGATGGGTAACAGGAAAATGAGACCTGGCATTTGACCATTCTGTAAAGTCGGAGGTGTAAACCTAGCTGTTCTTGGCTATTCTTCCAAAGAGAGAAGCCCCAGTAGGGTTCCCGGGGGTTTGCCTTACGATTTTTCTAAAATGACAATAGGAATATTTGTATTGGCTTTATGAGTAGGTGGGTAGGTTGCCACCCACGTGTGTGCTCCGAGAGAAACGAGGGGGTGCCTCGGGGGAATGCCAGAATACCTCCTTGTGCCACTGTCCCTGGAAGTCCAGCATCACAGGCGGTCCTCAAGGACCCTTTGAGCGGCAAAGCCTTCCTGTAAAAGCATTTGCTCTAGAGAGGGATGCTCCTTTGCCCTGGCTGCTCCTTTCCACACCCATGCAAAGCCTGTTTGAAGTCGTCCATGTCCAGAGCGCTTCCTCCGGGCTCCTCTTCCAGCCTGTCTTCCTCTTTGGAAGGACTCATACTGCTGCTGTGAGACTTTGATCCGGCAGATTTGGTCTCGTGTGGCTTCTTGATTGGATTCTGTGTGTGTGTTGTGTGTATTTGTGTGTGCGTGCTCATACGCTTCCTAATCAGCGTGTCTGTCAATTATAGGTACCCCCACTTTTCGAAAGCTTTTACGAAGGGCCTGCGCTAGTACCTGTTTTCATTCACCAAAAGAAATCCAAAGGGGTTTTCACTTTTATGAGAAATGATCATTGCTTCTTCACTTTATACCATCTCCGCTTAGGAAAAGCTTTGTAGAAGCACTCTGTTTTTGGATAGTGGGGGAAACCTGTATCTATCTTGTTGCACTACAAATTACCCCAAAACTTAAAACAACTGTTTATTTACTCACAACTCTATAATACAGGCTAGAATCAGTTGGTGGATCTTCTGATGATAGGCTTGATGTCACTCACACAGCTGTCATTGTCTGGAGGATCAACTGTGATGGAAAAACCCAAGAGGACTTCATTCATGTGTCTGATTCTCAGTTGAGGAAATTAGAACAGCTAGGAACTGGCTGGCCCCTCTTTCCATATAGTGTGTTGTTCTCCAGGGCCTCTCTTCATAACCTCTTCTCCAGCAGGTCATCCTGGGCTTTCTAACAGTATGGCAGCTGAGTTTCAGAAGGCAGCATTTCCAGAAGTAGAGCCCTGATGTGCAAGCACTTATCTAGTTGCTTCATATTTGTTAATATCTCACAAGGAAATCACACAACCAAACCCAGAGTCAATGAGGGACAGGACTCATGGGCAGTATGGTTTGGGGGGAAATGTGTCCACCAATATCTAACACAGTCTATAAACAGAGTAGAGACTGTATTTTTTTTTTTAATGTTCACATTTACCAGCATAGTCTAGAGTATATTGGTAGATGCTCCATAAATACTTGGTGACTGACAAATGAAGAATGTGGTTAACTGCAAGCAAAGCTCTGTAGGATGGGCCTTGCAGGGAGAGGTGAAGTTGCTCCATGAAGAAAGTAGAAGCCTGAAATTCGGAAAGGTGATTGAACACCAAACAGAAATGAGTGGATTTTGGTGAATTTAACTATTTCCTTCCCTAGTGATTTCAAACCCAGAAAAATCGAAGCAAGAAATATCAGAAGAAACCAAAATATGCTCAGCTCAGCACTGTGTTCAGCCTCATGGAGGAGATGAAAGAAAAGAGGGCCTTTGAGGTCACTGGAGAAACAAGAAATAAATACAGGAAAACTCAAATATCACAAAGTCTAATAATGTTTGTTTATTTACTTTTGGCTGCACTGGATCTTTGCTGCTGTGCACAGGCTTTCTCTAGCTGTCACGACCGTGGGCTACTCTCTAGCTGCAGTGCGTGCGCTTCTTACCACAGCAGCTTCTCTTGTTGTGGAGCACAGGCCTTAGTAGCTGTGGCTCATGAGCCTAGTTGCCCCATGGCATGTGGAATCTTCCATGGGCCCTGCATTGGCAAGCATATTCTTAACCACTGGACCCCCAGGAAATTCCCCTAACGTCTTTAGCATAGTTCATATCACATAATAGACACTCATGAAAAGTTGCAGGAAGAACAAGGTATGGTCAGGAAATGAAAAATAGGTTAGTCTAAGGTTCAGCAAACTACAACCCACAGGCCAAATCCTGCCCTCTGTCAGTTTTTATAAATAAAGTTTAATTTGAATAGAGCCATATCCATTGGTTATCTGTGGCCATTTTTGTTCTATGACAGCAGAATTAAATAGTTTCAAAAAGACCAAAAGACTTGCAAAGCCTAAGATAGGCACAGCCTGGGCCTTGACAGAAAAAGTTTGCCAACCCCAAAACTCAATAAATGCTCCCCAGACTCTCTAAAATTGGTACAACTTCCCTTGATGGAGGAGAAGGTAGATTAGTGCTCGGTTAGGTGGAAGATGAAGTACTTTGTACTCAAAACTGTAAATGGCTAAGCCTGAGAGGAAACGGTTTGGGCGGGGGGGGGTGGGGGGGGGTGGGGCAGGGAGGGGACTGCAGCTAGGAAGGATCTGTGTTGATTTGCAACACTGTCAGGCCCTGGGCCCCTGTTTAGACTAGCATTCTCCCCATCTCCTGGCATTCTCCCCATCTCCTAACCCTGTTTGTCCATCCTCCTCCACGCTTTTATCTTGAGGTTGGACAAGGTATCCAGATATTGAAGTTGGACATCAGATACACTTTCCATTTGGGTATATATCTGAGTCCTTAGGAGGAAGGGAGGCATCTAACTATATATAGAGAGAAAGGGCATGGTACCTTCAATCTCATTCGTTCAGCTCCATGGGTCTCAAAAGATCATTTTAGTCATTCCCTTGTGTCCAGACTGGATTAAAGTCTTCTCCTTGATCCAATAAACACACACACATGCCTCACTATACCAAACTCCCACATGCTTAAAAAAAGCCCAGTCTCTCCCCAGGGCCAACTGATCCAAAGAGAGTAGGCGCAATGCTAAAGGCCTGTGATATTTTAAGGACCAACACAAATATTTTAATTTTAACTTATTTTAATACTAGAAGGAAAAAGGAATGTAATAATAGTGGATATATAGTAATGATATATATATATATAGAGAGAGAGAGAGAGAGAGAGTGATGATATATATACAATACTTTGGCCACCTGATGCGAAGAACTGACTCATTGGAAAAGACCCTGATGGTGGGAAAGGTTGAAGGTAGGAGGAGAAAGGGGCAACAGAGAATGAGATAGTTGGATGGCATTATTGACTCGATGGAGATGAGTTTGAACAAACTCTGGGAGATAGTGAAGGACAGGGAAGCCTGGCAAGCTGCAATCTATGGGGTCACAAAGAGTCGGACACAACTGAGCGACTGAACAACAGCATATTGTAATGAATCCAGCCTAGATTATATTCTTTATACAAATTATATATAAAATATAATTTAAAATATATTTTAATGGAGGAAGTGGGCCACAAAGGCAAAAGTGTCAACGGGCCAGCAAAAGCCATAATGCAGCCTTGTCTTCCTTACATAACAGCTTTTTCAAGGTCCATAAACCTGATGGAGAATGGCTTCTTCTCAAGAGCTGAGCAGAATTCCTTCTGCGATCATGTTCTTCCTTGGCCCAGTCCTTTGGAGAACTAAACACAGCTGCCTTTGACCTTTGAGTCAGGATAAAAACAAAAAAAGCTCTCTGGAAGGAAGTGGAGGCTGGCAGCTAGGAAAGAAAGGTGCTGGTGTTGATTCAACTGGCCCCGGGGCCTGGCAAGGCCGGACTGCCCAGCAGTGTCCCTGCCACCAGCGTATCTGCTCTGGGCAGAGCAAAACCCAGCTCAGGCCCTTCATGAATAAACATTGCTTCAGGCCCAAGCGTGTTGACCGAAGAAGCTGTGGTTCCTTCACCTCTCCCTGGCTCAGATTGCTCTGCGGGGGCCGCAGTCCAGTTAAAAGGTCTTTGAGGAATCAGCCCAGCCTGGGATTTGCTTTCCAGCTCTGATCACTGCTGCTCAAGGGGCTCCATTTCTCAGGAGCCAAGGATTAACCAGATGCTATAATTCTCCAAAATTCTCCACCTGCCTCCCACCACTTCTCTTCCTTTCTGCTTCATAGCGTTTCTTCTTAGAAGGGTGGAAGAATAAAATTTGCTTTTCTTAAAATCAGGGTAGCTGGTGCTACTTAAAATGCAACTTAAAACTTACCTAGATGGGACTTCTGGTGGTCCAGTGATTAAGGATTCACCTACTAATGCAGGGGACTCGGGTTGGATCCCTGGTGAGGGGAGCAAAGAGCCTCCCTGCTGTGGAGCAACTAAGCTCACGCACCACAACTACTGAGCCCATCCGCGCCACAGCTAGAGAGCCGGTGCAGCGCGACGGAAGACGCAGTGAAGACCCTGCGTGCTGAAACTAAGGCCCAAGGCAGCCAACGAAATAAATAAACATTTTTTTAAATGTACCCAGATCTTTGTCATGGGCTGAATTGTGTTCCCCCTACCCACAAAGAAAAGATATATTGAAATCCTAGTTGTCAGTGAAAGTGTTAGTCTCTCAGTCATGTCCGATTCTTTGAACCCCATGGACTGTGGCTTGCCAGGCTCCTCTGTCCATGGGATTCTCCAGGCAAGAATCCTGGAGCGGGGTGCCATCCTCCTCCTGGGGATCTTCCCGACCCAGGGCTCGAACCCGGGTCTCCTGCATTGCAGGCAGTTTCTTTACCGTCTGAGCCACCAGGGAGGTACTCAGCTCAGGTACTGAGCCACCCTCAGTACCTCGAAAAGTGATATTATTGAGAAAAAGTCTGTACAGATGAATTCAATTAAGATAGGGTCAGACTGGAGGAGGCTGGACCCCTCATCCGATATGGCTGGTTTCCTTACAAAAAGAACACCAGGTGAAGAGGCAGAGACAGGCAGAGTGGAGATAGCCATGGGAAAACACAAGCAGAGAGAGGAGAAAAGCTGTCAGAAGCCTAGGACAGCCTACGGCCACCAGAAACTGGAGGAGGCGCAGAAAGATCATCTCCTAGAGGCTTTGGAGGGAGCGTGGCCCTGCCAGCATCTTATTTCAAACCTCGCCTCCAGAACTGAGCGAACACATTCCTGTTGCTATAAGCCACTGGTTTGCGGTTTTCCATTCCAGCAGCCCTAGGAAACTAATACTGTTCAAAGCAAACAATCCACACAGCTGGAGCATCAAGAATCAACTGACAGACACAATAATCACTCCAAGCCCTTGTTTAGTGTAAAAATTTTACTTCTTGAAGTTCTTTCCTCTCGGTTGTCTCATTTTAGCCTTTGTGACACAGGGCAGGTTTTATTATCCCTCATTTTATAGATGCACAACATGAAGGTCAGGGTGTAAAGTCACTTACGCAGAGTCAGGGGTACATGTTTCTCGGAAGAAAGCAATGCGTGACAGGAATGCAAACTCAGCTCCGCCCTGGCGAGGTGTGCACACGAGCAGCCGCTGCGGAGCAGCCCAAGCCCTGGCATCCGCACACTGGAATTTCAAGTACAGTCGTTACTTTCCTTTTAAGAGAGTTAAAAATCACCTGCCATCTACCATCAACATCACTTCATAGAAGAAAAGGCATTTTAACAGTAAAACAAGGCAAAATCAGAATACCAGAATAAAGGGGGTGTCTTTTAAATTAAATAACTTTCATTTCTTTTTTAAATTCACTACTTTTGGATGGCATCACTGACTCAACAGACATGAGTTTAAGCAAACTCTGGGAGATGGTGAAGGATAGGGAAGCCTGGCGTGCTGCAGTCCATGGGGTTGCAAAAAGTCAGACACGCCTTAGCGACTGAACAACTTTGCTTTTTTTGTTGTTTTTTTTTTTTGCTTTTCAGAAGACTGGCAGATACCAGGATCCGTATTTGGGACCAACTTCTGAAATCTCTCTGGCCTTATTTATCAATACCTTATCAGAGGGTATTGGATTTCTCCTTGAATCCCTCCACCTCCGAACATTTAATGATTCTCTGACTCCAGCCCAGATTCTCTTTCTACTAACAGCTGGAAATAGAAACCCCTGGACTGGCAGTGTTGGCCAGAATGCCCTGGTCAGAGGAGCCAGATGTGTGTCTAGAATCCATCTGAAGACCACACCACTCCCTGCAATACCCCGAGGGAGAGAGTGACCAGGAGATATTTCAGTGGCATCACGTCAGTCATGGAAAGAACTGACTTCCTTTTAGAAAGTGACTCCTTTGTATCTGAGGCCAAACAGCTTGGGATTTGATGTGCAAACTGCAGTCTGCTTTCTCGCAGTACCTCCTGCCATCAGGCTGGTTCTGGCTGGCTTAGCGTTCACCCTGCGCAGCAGGACAGCCTGGGGGCCCTTCAGGCTGTCAGTACCCCTGCTGCTCTCGGTCAGAGCCGGGGAAAGCATCCTGGAAAATCCAGTGCTTCTCACACAGGCTGCCACTGGGCAAAGCCTGAAGCTTGAATGTGCCCCCCTGCTACAGTCAATGATTTTATTATCATTAATGATGAGAACAGTCTTCTGCATATCGTTTTAAAATAATTTTTAAAAATCTGATATCTTTTTAGCATAACATCGGTGCTCAGGGAAATCTCTATGAAAGAGATAGGACTGAAAGGGTACTCTGAACAGGTGACGTCCTTGAACAGGGAGTAAGGATGGGATGGAGCCTATTGAGGAGCAGGGGAGGTGAGAGCTGAGAAGAGCCCTGCCTGAAGGGGGCACTGAATTCCCAGAAGGAGAGAGATGGGATGAGCTAGCCACTCACTTTCACTTTTCACTTTCACACATTAGAGAAGGAAATGGCAACCCACTCCAGTGTTCTTGCCTGGAGAATCCCAGGGACAGGGGAGCCTGGTGGGCTGCCATCTATGGGGTCTCATAGAGTTGGACACAACTGAAGCGACTTAGCAGCAGCAGCAGCAAGGATGGGCTGGGCTTCCCAGGTGCTGCAACAGTAAAGGGCTTCCCTGATAGTCCAGGGAAATCAGTCCTGAATATTCATTGGAAGGACTGATGCTGAAGCTGAAACTCCAATCCTCTGGCCACCTGATGCAAAGAACTGACTCATTTGAAAAGACCCTGATGCTGGGAAAGATTGAAGGTGGGAAGAGAAGGGGATGACAGAGGATGAGATGATTGAATGGCATCACCAACTCAATGGCCATGAGTTTGATCAAGCTCTGGGAAATGGTGATCGACAGGGAGACCTGGTGTGCTGCAGCCCACGGGGTCACAAATAGTCAGACATGATTGAGTGACTGAATTGAACTGAACTGAACTGGTAGTTCAGACAGTAAAGAATCTGCCTGCAATGCAGGAGACCTGGATTCAATCCCTGAGTTGGAAAGATCCCCTGGAGGAGCTTGGCAACCCACTCCAGTATTCTTGCCTGGCAGATTCCATGGACAGAGCAGTCTGGTGGGCTACAGTCCACGTGGTCGCAAAGAATTGGACACAACTGAGGGATACACACTTTCAGTTTCAGGAATGGGCCAGGTGTATGGAGATCTCACAGGCTTTTGTTTTGGCTGCATCAGATTTTCCTTGCATCATACGTACCAGTTTTGGCCCATGGGCTCAATAGTTGCAGGACGTGGGATCTTAGTTCCCTGACCAGGGACTGAACATGTGTCCTCTGCATTGCAAGGCGGATTCTTAACCGCTAGACCACCAGGAAGTCCCTTGCACAGCCTTCTGAGGCAGACAGACTTGGTCAAGCCCTAGCTCAACCACTTACCAGTGGTATTATTCCCCTTCATCCTGCAACCTCACTGGGAGGGAAAGCTCTCCAAGGCTAGAAGAGTTAAGTGGTCTCGAGGGGTGGAGAAAGGGAAGGAACAGAATGAGTCTGACTGGAATTCTGTCAAAAAGTTGTTCAAGGAAACATCAAACAACCTCCACCCTCTCGGTCTCTTCAACTGGTTGCTTTGGGGCCTCCTTTTCCTTGAAAGTGAAGTTCCAGGGAGATAAACATCCACGGAAAGCAACAGGTCTGGAGGCAAATGTGACCCCACCAGCCGAAAAACAGTCCTTCCTGCCCTGCTCTCAGGCGGGGTCTGTAATAAGGACTGAGGAAGTGACCTTTTCTCAGGAAGTGGGTGGACGAATGACCTAGAATTCAGCCCTTCCCTTCGTGGAAGAAACCTATTGACTAAAGGAGGAAAGTTGGCGAATGTGCTCCTCTCAGGGCAGAAGGAAAAGGGAGTGGCAGGAACAAGTTACTGTCCAGCAGTAGGTTTTAGAATATATTAACAGAAGAGAAACGTTTTCTACAAATGGGCACCTGTTTCCTCTGAGGCGAGAACTGGCCCCTTTAAAGAGGAGGCTGAAAATTTTCTCTGGAAAATGTAGCCTCTACTTTTATCATTGTCCCAGTTGGACACCAAGAGGGATTTTTTCATATGTGATATGGATGTGTTATTTATTGACTATGTTTGGTTTTCCATCACCTTCTATTGAAACTGTCGGGATTCAGACTCAGTAGGGTGTGAAGACCCCGGACCAGACTGAGAGTGGCGAGACTGATGAAGGAGCTGACCTAAGGACTGGAGGAAGATTGGGCACGAACAGCTAACTCAATTGTGTTTGACTTTCTATGACTTTATTTGAATTTGCAGTTTTATTATGAAAGGAATATATGTACCCAGTCAACTTGGTGTTTATATTATA
Organism: Capra hircus; assembly: GCF_001704415.2. Classification (NCBI taxonomy): domain Eukaryota; kingdom Metazoa; phylum Chordata; class Mammalia; order Artiodactyla; family Bovidae; genus Capra; species Capra hircus. The sequence continues at coordinate 70,024,617 of NC_030823.1, read as the reverse complement.
AAATTAATTTAAATATCCAGTATATATATTACACAATGAATATAAGAACCTCGTGTGGAGGCATTCCAGCATTCTCTCCAGATCTGTGATCAGCTCCTTACATGTTCTTATGAAAAAGTGTCTATGCATAGGTAACTAGGAGAGTGTATCATTTCTTTAAAAAACTCGCACAGAGCTTCCCTGGTGGCTCAGTGGTAAGGAATCCACCTGCCAATGCAGGAGACGCAGGTTCCATCCCTGATCCAGAAAGGTCCCACATGCCGAGGAACAGCTGAGCCTGTGCACCACAATTATGGAGCCTCTGCTCTAGAGCCCAGTAGCCACAGCTGTCAAAGCTCACACGCCCTAGAGCCTGAGCTCTGCAACAAGAGAAGCCCAAAAGCACAGTGGGGAGTAGCCCAGGCAGCAACGAAGACCCAGCACAGCCCAGCATAAACAAGCAAACATTATTAAAACAGAAACAAAGACCTCACCCAAAAAGAAAAATCCCACACAAATGGAGTCATGCTATGCACACTGTGATACATCATGCCTTTCTTACCTAAACATCTTCCTTGGAGATCATTCTTTTCATTGGAATGGCTGTATGTCCCAGTTTGCCTGGGACAGTCCATCCTGTATAATTATCAACAGATTCCCCCTCTCAAAGCATCCTGGTTTGGATAAATTTCTCTACTTATCAGGTCAAATAGATTTCATGCCTTGCTTTTAGTAAGTTTCATAGAATGTCACACCATGGGTACCTCAAATACTAATATAACTAATCACCCATCTATCAGTTCAGTTCAGTTGCTCAGTCATATCCGACTCTTTGCGACCCCATGGACTGCCCCATGCCAGACTTCCCTGTTCATCACCAACTCCCAGAGCTTGCTCAAACTCATGTCCATCCAGTCAGTGATGCCATCTAACCATCTCATCCTCTGTCGTCCCCTTCTCCTCCAGCCTTCAATCTTATTCAGCATCAGGGTCTTTTGCAACAAGACAGTTCTCATCAGGTGGCCAGAGTACTGGAGTTTCAGCTTCAGCATCTGCCCTTCCAATGAATATTCAGGACTGATTTCCTTTAGGATGGACTGGTCTGATCTCCTTGCAGTCCAACGAACTGTCAACAGTCTTCTCCAACACCACAGTTCAAAACCATCCACCCATCTATGGGCACAGGATATTTCTTATTTTACCTATTAGAAACCATTCAGCTTCCTTGTACATTCATCTTTGAACATCTATTTCTGCTTTATTGACTATGCCAAAGCCTTTGACTGTGTGGATCACAATAAACTGTGGAAAATTCTGAAAGAGATGGGAATACCAGACCACCTGACCTGCCTCTTGAGAAACCTATATGCAGGTCAGGAAGCAACAATTAGAGCTGGACATGGAACAACAGACTGGTTCCAAATAGGAAAAGGAGTACATCAAGGCTGTATATTGTCACGCTGCTTATTTAACTTATATGCAGAGTACATCATGAGAAACACTGGACTGGAAGAAGCACAAGCTGGAATCAAGATTGCCGGGAGAAATATCAATAACCTCAGATATGCAGATGACACCACCCTTATGGCAGAAAATGAAGAGGAACTAAAAAGCCTCTTGATGAAAGTGAAAGAGGAGAGTGAAAAAGTTGGCTTAAAGCTCAACATTCAGAAAACGAAGATCATGGCATCTGGTCCCATCACTTCTTGGCAAATAGATGGGGAAACAGGGGAAACAGTGTCAGACTTTATTTTGGGGGGCTCCAAAATCACTGCAGATGGTGACTGCAGCCATGAAATTAAAAGACGCTTACTCCTTGGAAGGAAAGTTATGACCAACTTAGATGGCATATTAAAAAGCAGAGACATTACTTTGCCAACAAAGATCCATCTAGTCAAGGCTATGGTTTTTCCAGTGGTCATGTATGGATGTGAGAGTTGGACTGTGAAGAAAGCTGAGGGCAGAAGAATTGATGCTTTTGAACTGTGGTGTTGGAGAAGATTCTTGAGAGTCCCTTGGACTGCAAGGAGATCCAACCAGTCCATCCTAAAGGAGATCAGTCCTGGGTGTTCATTGGAAAGATGATGCTGAAGCTGAAACTCCAGTACTTTGGCCACCTCATGTGAAGAGTTGAGTCACTGGAAAAGACCCTGATGGTGGGAGGGATTGGGGGAAGGAGGAGAAGGGGACGACAGAGGATGAGATGGCTGGATGGCATCACTGAGTTGATGAACATGAATTTGAGTGAACTCCGGGAGTTGGTGATGGACAGGGAGGCCTGGCGCGCTGCGATTCATGGGGTCGCAGAGTCGGAGACAACTGAGCGACTGAACTGAACTGAGCTGAATTGAAAAGGTTACATGTGCAGGATAAATTCCTGGCAGTGAGACTTGCTGGGTCAAATTGTGCCTTTTACATTTTGTTCTGTGAAAATAATATTTACATTTACTTTTTAATGGAGGCATAATAGTCTGTGGTATGAATTTGGTACCAGTAATTTATCTATCTTTTACATCTTTTGAAAACGTGAGCAAAATTCCTCTCCTAAAAGGAGAAACTGCAGGCAGAGGGACTAGCCCAGAGCAGTCTTTCAGGTACCTCTCTCACTCTCATAGCCCAGACACCCCACACCTCTGGACTCTCATTGGGCTAGACCACTGTCCCCTCTCACGATTACAGCAGATTCTTCTCTGACTCCTTCTCTCTCCTGTAGGTGCCCAGCCCTCTTCCAGGAGGCACGGCCTGACTGCCCCCTTACCGACCCCCCTAAGACTGGGCTGGGGCCTCTTGTGCGTACTCTCACAGAGTTCGATACTTCTGTCCCTGCACTCATCCCATTGAACCTTAATCCCTTTTTAACTTCCGTCTTCTGAGTTGAGCTCTGGATTCATTTCCTATTGCTGCTGTCACAAATCACCACAAACAGTGACTGACAACAACACAGATTCACTATTTTATAGTTGTGAAGGTCAGAAGTCTAAAATGGGTTTCACTGAAACCGAGGTGGTGGCACGACTGGGCTCCTTTTGGAGGCTCCAGGCAGAATCTGGTTTCTTGCCTTTTCCAGTTTCTAGATGCTTAGCACATGGCTTCTTCCATCTTCGAAGCCAGCAGTGGAATTCCCTGACAGTCCAGAGGTTAGGACTATGAGCTTCTAGTGCGAGTGGCCTGGGTTCAATCCTTGGTCAGGGAATTAAGATCCCACAAGTCACGTGGCATGGCCAAAAAAAAAACCCAAAAAACTGAAGAGCCAGCAATGGCTGGTTGAGCCTTTCCTGTGTCGCTTCACTCAGACACCAGCTCTCCTGTCCCTTCCACGTTTAAGGATCGTGCGACTACAGAGATCCCACCTAAATAAGCCAGGATACCCTCCCTACTTTAGGGAATTCCCTGGTTGTCCAGTGGTTAGGACCTGGTGCTTTTGTTGCTGCGACCTGGGTCTGATCCCTGGCCGGGGAACTAAGATCCCACAAGTCACGTGGCATGGCCAAAAAAAAAGTCAGTTGGTGAGCAATCTTAACTTCCATTTGCGACCTTAATTCTCTTTGCTGGGTAGTAGAGTATGTCCACAGCGTCCACGGATTAGGACACGGACGTCTTTGGGTGCCTCTATTCTGTCTACCACAGACTCCAAGCTCTGCAAGGGCAGAAGGCAGATCATAGTCTCTATCGTATGCCCAGTACGTGGAACATGGTAAGTATTCATTAGTTAATTAGTGTTAGTCGCTCAGTCGTGCCCGACTCTTCGCGACCCCATGGACTGCAGCCCACCAGGCTCCTCTGTCCATGAGATTTTCCAGGCAAGAATACTGGCATGGGTTGCCATTTCCTTCTCCAGGGGATCTTCCCAACCCAGGGGTCAAACCCGGGTCTGCTGCTCTGCAGGCAGATTCTTTACCGACTGAGCTACAAGGGAAGCCCAAGTATTCATTAACTATGTATCAATCCACTGCTCCTTACCCTGCATGATTCTTGCAGGTCAGATAAAACGGGGTGCCTGAAGGGTTCCGCCAGAAGGCATACTGTTGTCTGCTCATCAAAGTGAGCAAGAAAACCTCATGGTGGAGACTAGAGACTCCTTTTCCAACACAACTCTTTTTATCCTGAGGGAGTTGAAGACCAGGTCAGTCACATATGTGGTTCAGAGTAGAGACCATTTCATCTGTCTGCATGTTCCCCAACCCAGAGCCTGGCACACTTTAGAACTCAGTGCATTTTTGTGGAGGGGTCAGGGTGGGTGAAAGCCCAACTGGGGCAGAAAAACTGACAGCAAGGATTCCACTAGGGTACTGGTCAGAGTGGGAGGCTTAGAGGCCAGCTGGGGTGAATGTGTGAGCAAGGTTTCCAAAGCAGACAGTGCTGTATCGGTCAGGCCCCAAGAGCCAGCGTGGAGAATGAGGTCAGGCAGGAAGTCGGACAAGGCAATGCAACATGGATGGCAGGGGAGAGGGCAGGGGCAGGGCTGGGTTCAGGAAGCTGGGAGGAGGTGGAGGTTAAAACTGAGGGGCACATCAGGAACCTGGAGGAGACTAGGAATGAACTTGACCACACCAGCTTCCTGCACCGTGCCCCAGTTTTGCGTTGTTTCTGTGATAAGAGTCAGTTCAGCCTGGCCAGAGGGCCCTGGTCAGCGGATGGTGCCCCAGGTCTGGGAGCAGGAACAGCAGCTGTGAGGGACCATAAACCAGACATGGGCAGGAGTCAATAGGAAGCTGTCACAGTAGATACAAAACTGTATATGACACAGTCATCCTCCTTGGGAAATTAGAGTCCAGGGCAATAGTCAGGCACTGCCCAAATTTTATATAAGGTAGGAGATGAGAATGAAGGGTGATTAAACAGACAGCTTTTTAAAAAAATCCTCTTTAACCTTCCCAGTATGTATAGTAAATGTTATTCCTTCCATTTTATAGATGAGAATTGTGAGGCTCAGAGAAGGTAGGTAATTTGCCCAAGATCACACCACTAATCAATGGAAGAGCCAGGATACAAACTCAGTATCCTGTGAATTTGTATCCTTGTCTTACTCTTTAGAGGCCACACTTCTAAAGTCTATCCCATAAAAGCAGAGGCTGTTTTTCTCTATAGCCAAGCATGTGCTTAGCAGCTCAGTCGTGTTCGACTCTTTGCGACCCCGTGGACCGTAGCCTGCCAGGATCCTCTGTCCATGGGGATTCTCCAGGCAAGAATACTGGAGTGGGTTGCCAATAATGCCAGGTATATAGTAGGCATTCAGTAAACGCTTATTAAATGAATGACACTTCTGAAGTAAATTTAATTCTTACGCTCCTTTACTCTACACACGTTTCTGTTATAACTCTGAGTTAGTACTAAGGCCTTGGTAGAATAAACACATTTCACTCATTCCAAACAGAACTTGAAATAGAATAGGTATGTGGTTCTGAGCTTGCTTTCCTGTCAAGCTGTGAGCTCCTAGGAGACAGGAACTATACCCTACCAACTTTTTCACCTAGCACACAGTAGGTGTTCAGTAACTATGAGTATGAACAAGTGAAGGTTAACTTGGCAGTGTTGCAATCAATGAACTGGAGAGGGGACAAAGAGGATCTGGGCTGAAACGTGGGGCCCTCTTTTCCTTCCCAGTATTACTCTAGTTCTAGTTGCAACAGTAGAATCCTATCTACTCTGGGTAGTTCTAGAGGCAGCAGAGATATTATATTACATTCTAGGGACCTCTCAGGCCAAAGAATTTCACACTATGTCTACAGAATACCCCTGTCTCCAAAGAAACTGCAGTTCAGTTCCAAGTAGTTGTACCACAATCATAAACACAACCACAGAGGAATGGAAACAAACCACCAGAACACGATGAGTGGGAGGCCCAACTCCTCTCACCCAGTGGAGAGTATTTCTAAACAAAGGGGGATTACACCTGCTCCAGTTCCTGCCAAAAAAATAGAAAGCAAACCCAAGAAAATCGGACTGGCACCAAGTGAGAACCCAATGGGGCCAAATAGGAGGAAGTTTCCTGGAGGAGATTAATGTAAGATTCCAGGGATTAATGTAAGAGGTAGGAGGTTGACCTAGTTACACTGTCTTCAAGGAATATGATTGTAAAGTCTAATGGGTTGTCCAATTCAGGCCTATTATGTAACTGTAATCAGAGATAATAACAACTGACTTCCATTGAGTGATGATTATTGAATACCAGGCGCTGTGCTAAGTATTCTTTATCATTAGCTCACAGCAGCCCTGAGACCCGCTAAAACCAGGCAGGGAGGTAATCAAGTCACGAGAGGCATCCAGGTAGGTGAGAGAACAGATACGATCCACACAGTTGAGGACAGAAAGTTCAGAGGTCAGCAAAGAGATCCAGCACAGGTGCCTGCCTCACCTCCAGCCATTTAAGCTGATGATTCCCAAACACAAACCAGAGTCATCTCGGGAAATTTCCAAAAGATGGCTTTCTGGGTCCCACCCAGACTGCCTCAATCAAAATTTCTAAAAGCAGGGCCCAGAAATCTGTATTTTAATCTATATTTAAAAATCTCTATATTTAAAAAAATCGCTCTGGGACCTCCCCAGTGGTCCAGTGGCTAAGACTCCACACTGCCAATAAAGGAGGCCCAGGTTCAATCCCTGGTCAGAAACTAGATCCCACACACTGCAACTAAGATTTCCCAGCGACTAAGATCCTGCAAGCTGCAACTAAGATCCAGGCAAACTGAATCTAAAAAATTGTTTTAATCACCCCGAATTCACACTCATTCACGTGTATGTATTCAACACGCATGGACTCTTAAAGGAAAATGCAAATACTAAAATAACTCAGGACCCTGCAATGGACATGAGTCTGAGCACGCTCCGGGAGTTGGTGATGGACAGGGAAGCCTGGTGTGCTGTGGTCCGTGGGGTCGCAAAGAGTTGAACACGACTGGGTGACTGAACTGAACTGCACTGCGTTGGCTTGTTCCCAAACTGCTTCCTTATAATCCTAGATCTGTTCTCAGTCTCCTCTGACTCTCTGTGACCCCATGGACTGTAGCCCACCCGTCTCCTCTGTCCATGGGATTTCCCAGGCAAGAATACTGGAGTTGGTTGCTATTTCCTGCTCCAGGGGATCTTCCCAACCCAGGGATCGAAACGGCATCTTTTGTGTCTCCTGCATTGGCAAGCGGATTCTTTGCCACTGAGCCACCTGGGAAGCCCCAGTCTTAAATCTACCTGGTTACAAATTCTTGGCTCTGAAATCCTAGCATTCTGGGGCTGGTGGAGCTGGTGTTTCTCTGGATGACATTCAGTCTTTGAATCTGAATCTGTCCCTAGATCCCTCAGATTAACTTGACTCCTTTGAGATTTTGTGCCATCTGATGCTGGGAAAGACTTAAGGCAAAAGGAGGAGGGAGTGGCAGAGGAGGAGATGGTTAGATAGCATCATCAGCTCAATGGACATGAGTCTGAGCAAATGCCGGGAGATACTTCAGGAGATAGTGAAGGACAGGGAAGCCTGATATGCTGCAGTCCAAACAGTCACAAAGATCTGGGCACAACGTAGTGACCAAACAACAACAACAAAAATCTCAGGTGGTTCTTCCTCCCACCCCAGCTGTCTGCATCTGGCCAAAGCAGTGCAGAGTCCCACAAGAGAGGATGGTGGTGAGGATACTTCTCAGGGTACCAGCAATGAGAGCATCACACAGTAAGATGAGGGCACTACATGACCAGGCCCAACCAAAGGCTTGATATCTGCTTTCTATCTGGAGAGGAATCCCACAGCAGTCCTGAGCCCACAGATGAGGAGGTGCAAGTGAGGAGAATCAGAAGTCTGAGCTTGCAGGTCAAGCTAGGATCATCTCAACAAGCTTCTCAGGTTCTGAATCCTTCTCCTGCATCAGTAGTCATCTCCACCCGTCCCTGTCTGTTTTTACCACAGGCAAACACCTCTGCTCAGTCTTGGCAACCGTCCACAACCCACAGACAAAAATAGCCCGGCTGGCCTCTGCAAGCACTTTGCTTTCGCTGATGAGAAACAAACGCCCATTTGGTTTACTTTCCCTTCAAAAGTCCAGGAAGCCTCTTGACAGAAGATATTGGGAAGGTTTAGTGAAGGCCAAGGGTTTAAGTTTTGAAACCTAAACCATTTGACAGGCCCTGTGAAGGTGATGAAAGCCGAGAAACTTATGGTCAATTTGAAACTCTTGCACTTTCTCATTCACTACACGTGGTAAGACATTCATCACGGTTGCTTAGACGCAGAAAAAAATCTAACTCCAGTGAGGCACTGGAATAAAGAACTTTCTAGTAAAGACTTCCATGGGATGAAGAGTTGGCCCTGGGAAATGCGAAATCATTTCCACTGGATGTGACTCTGACTCATTATTTGTCAGCCTTGTCACAGATACGAGGTTGGAGCCTGATGACCTTTGAGATAGCTTGCAATCCCTAATTCCATGACTCTGATTATTATCACTGTAACCTTTAAAGGCTTGCGGTAAAGGATAGTGGCTTGTGATAGAGCACAGAGAACACGTGAGCTCAGAAAAGGCATAGTGAGAACCAGAACTAGTCATGTTCTAAGGGATATTCCTGCAAAGCTCTGAGGCCATAATAATTTACTAGAATATAATCCTAAGAATATTCCTGGATATTTCAGTGAGAATCCAGACAGCTTCATCTCTGAGCTTTCCTGATAGCTCAGTTAGTAAAGAATCCGTCTGCAGTGCAGGAGACCCCGGTTCGATTCTTGGGTTGGTAAGATCCCCTGGAGAAGAGAAAGGCGACCCACTCCAGTATTCTGGCCTGGAGCATTCCATGGACTGTATAGTCCATGGGGTTGCAAAGAGTCGGACACAACTGAGCGACTTTCACTTTTCACTTTCATCTCTGAGCAGTGTCTACTAATCAGCTCTCTGTTTTTAAAATAGTCCAAGTCAGTCTTACACACACTCTTCTCTCTGAAACACTCTCACCTATCTGCACATCTTGTTCCCTCTTCTCCTTCAGGTATTTGCTTAATTGTCACATTTGTGGTGAAGCCTTCCTGCTGCTGCTGCTAAGTTACTTCAGTCGTGTCCGACTCTGTGCAACCCCATACGGCAGCCCATCAGGCTCCCCCATCCCTGGGATTCTCCAGGCAAGAACACTGGAGTGGGTTGCCATTTCCTTCTCCAATGCATGAAAGTGAAAAGTGAAAATGAAAGTGAAGTCGCTCAGTCGTGTCGACTCTTAGCGACCCCATGGACTGCAGCCTACCAGGCTCCTCCATCCATGGGATTTTCCAGGCAAGAGTGCTGGAGTGGGGTGCCATTGCCTTCTCCAACCATTCTATTTATCCAGCCTGCCTGTTAGTTGTAGAGTTTAGACTATTTATATTTAGTGTAATTATTGACAGAACTGGCTTCTAAGTCAACTCTCTTGCTATTTATATTCAATTTACCCCATTTGTTCTCTGTTCTATTTTTTTTTCAATCTCTCTTCCTGCTTTCCTTTGTATAGAGCAAAAAAACAAACTTTTTGAAGTGTTCTATTTTGTCTTCTCTATTGACATTTTAGCTATTTCTCCTGAGATTTTTGTTTATTTTAGTGGTTGAAATTACAATATGCATGCTTAACTTTTCACAGGTATCTCTTGAAATCAAGATATTATATATTATAAATATTATATCACTTCATGTATAAGGTAAGAAACATACAATGATATATTTTACCCCTCCTGGCTTTTGTGCTATTGTAATACGCTTAATTATTTCTACACAGTTTATAAGCCCCATAAATTGTTTATTTGTAGTTAAAAGTCAGTTGTGTAAGTTCATGAATTTCTATTTTATTCAATGACTTATAATCTATTACTATTACTATTTTTTATCTTTAAATTGTCCATACATATGACCAGTAGCAATTTCTTCAAGTTATCTCCTGTGTCCTTATGATTTGACTCCATCATTCTCTGAGTATTTTCTTACTTTTAGTAACAGGATCTAGAGTCATCTTATACTCCTTGCCTTGGCCCCTAAAGTAGCCATTTCTCTGAGGAGACTTGACTCCTTTTAGCAGAAGGTGATATTCATAAGTCAGGATCTGGGTATTTAGTGTGCTCATTGCTGCTGGAGAGTCATTTATTACTTCTAAGGCCCCCGTCCTTGCAATAGACAGAATTAGGAAAAGATAAACATATACACACATGCACATCTGTATATCTATTTCCATGTCTGCCTACTAAAAACCATGAGTTCTCACCAATACTTCCAGTTTCAATTTAGTATCACAGGGTTTCTCTTAGCCTTACCTTTCTCATATTTGGAATTCCTTTCACTAACAATGAGTCACTTTTATTATCCTTAATATATTACATGTTGGCTCAATTCTCTTGAATGTAACCAATACCCTGGCTACTCTGGGGCCAGTTCTTGGTCCTGCAGTCACTGATTCCCATCAGTGGGATCCTTCCCCTCTAATCCCTGCTGACCATGTTGGAGCAAAAACCCAGGCCCTGATGAAGGGCTCAGTAGGCCTGACATAGAAGCAGAGGAAATGGCTAGATTAATCCAAGGCTGATGATAGATAAAGAAGAAGTGACAGGAAAATCTGGGAGCCTGGATTCTAAGAATGCCAGAGGATAGGCCATGAATTTCAGGCAGGATATAGAAGGAAGATACACCAGGAGGGGTGCTGAAGTGGGAGAAAATGGAGAGGTGGAAACACCAGAGATCCCGATAAAGTCAGAGAATACATATGAGGGAGATCATTCTGAGGACCCAGTCGTTTCCAGCTAGCCAGTCAAATGTCTGATCATATCTATACGTAAACGGGGCTACAGTGAGACCTGACTCCATTAGAACTCTTATTGTCAAGCGAGTCACATCCGGGAGACTTGCCGTTAAGCAGACATTTTTCCAAACAGGGATTACAGGTGCTTCCCCTCCAGCAAATTGAGTCCCCTGGAGCAGAAGTGAAGGAAGCACATGTACGCTCACACACAGACTGAGTATAATCCTGGCCCCCAATCAACACCATCAGGAAGCCAGAATCCGAGGCAAGCCCCTGTCCTAAAATGACTCTTTCGTGATCAGATTCCACAGGTTCTCAGAGAGAAAACACCCACACAGAGCTTCTGCAGGTTCCTGAGCCCAGAAGCCACACGGTCCCCAGGGAGAAATCCAGGACAAGCCACAAGTACGCCAAAACCGCGTGACACACGTGGTGTGTACACTGTCAACGCTGCCTTCTCAGATCCTCCCACTCTCTCCTTCCCCCACTGCGTCCACAAGTCCGATCTCTAGGTCTGCGTTGGCTCAAGAGGGAGGGGATATGTATGTAGTTACGACTGATTCATGCCGGTGTTGTTGTACGGCAGAAGACACTGTAAAGCAATCATCCTCTAATTAAATATATATATATATAATATATATTTTTAAAAAATAAAGTAAAAGAATACAGACCCAAAAATAAAAAAACAGTCTGACGGAACAGTGGGTACATCTGCTACATGGGAGCAGGTCAGGGCCAAGGCAGAGTCACGTCTCCATTCAAAGCCAGGCACTTGGTACCACTTGGCAATGTCTCCGAGTGCCCCTTTCCTCCTTCATTCCCTACGGTGGCTATTCAAGACCTCTCTTAGAAGGCAGCCTTGGGGCTTCCCAGGTGGTCCAGTGGTTAAGAATCCACCCTGCAATGCAGGGGACATGGGTTTGATCCCTGGTCTGGAAACTAAGATCCCATGTGCCACAGAGCTACTAAGCTTGCACACCCAAGTTCATGTGCCACAACAAAAGATCCGCATGAGGAAATAAAGATCCTGGGTGCTGCGACTAAGACCCAACAGAGCCAGATGAATACACATTTTAGAAAGTAGACGAGGACAGCCTTGCTGGCTTCAGTAACAGACACCAAGACTATCAGTCATGAACTTTCTCCATCTCCTCTCTCTCTCTGCACCTACAAATTATTGCATTTATACTTACTGAACACTTCTCTCCTTCCCCAGTCACAGGAAGACATGTCCTGTCCAAGGCTAATTCCTCACACTGCTCTCATACTCACCTCCCTTCTCCCTCTCGGAAACATTTGCCGCCGTTCTCACCCACAAACCCTTTCAGACTCTTTCCCAAAAGCCTTGAACAAGCAAACCTCACGAGCGCATGAAACCTCAGTTTCAGCTTTCCTCATTCTTCTCTTATCCCTGTTTTCTTTTCTCAGGTTTCCTGGTCCTCTGGTCCTTAGTCCCCTGTCGGCGTCTTTACTAGCGTTTTCTCGGCACTGACTGTGCCCTGGAATCATCTGCAATATGTGCCTAGAGATTGTGATTCAGCCTGAGCTTCGGCATCAGTATTTTGCAGAGGCTACACGTCCTCCACTCAGTCACTTTTCCTCCTTTGTTGCTCGTTTCAGGAATGGCACACCTCTCCATCCACTCATTTAATCTAGAAATCTTGCCTTCTCCTCTTCCAGTCAATCACTACATCCTATCAATCTACCTCCTTGGAGTGCATGCATGTATGATCATTCATATCTGACTCTGCGAAACTGTGGACTCTTGCCCACCAGCCTCCTCTGCCCACAGAATTTTCCAGGCAAGAATACTGGAGTAGGTTGCCATTTCCTACTCCAGGGGATCTTCCCAACCCAGGGATCAAACCCAAATCTCTTGTGTCTCCTGCATTGGTAGGAGATTCTTTACCACTTGGGAAGCCCCAAATGTATCTCCTTACTATTTCTTACTATGTCTTTCTACATCTCTCCATCTCCGATTGTCATTACCTCCTTCAACCCATCGTCATTTCTTACTTGGATGATTGAAATGCCTTTGTAGTTGATCTTGCCTCCAATCTTGCCTCACTCCAGTCTTTGTATTATTTTTGTTGTTCCACAATGAAAAAGGGCTTCCCTGATAGCTCAGTTGGTAAAGAATCCACCTTCAATGCAGGAGACCCTGGTTTGATTCCTGAGTTTGGAAGATCTGCTGGAGGAGGGATAGGCCACGCCCTCCAGTATTCTTGGGCTTCCCTTGTGGCTAAGCTGGTAAAGAATCTATTTGCAATGTGGGAGACCTGTGTTTGATCCCTGGATTGGGAAGAGCCCCTGAAGAAGCAAAGGGCTACCCACTCCAGTATTCTGGCCTGGAGAATTCCTACAGTCCATGGGATCACAGAGTCAGACACAACTGAGCAACTTTCACTTTCACAATGAAAATAGCATTGTTGTTTTTTCCCGATTATATAAATAATACAAATCAATATTGGAGAAGGCAATGGCACCCCACTCCAGTACTCTTGCCTGGAAAATCCCATGGACGGAGGAGCCTGGTAGGCTGCAATCCATGGGGTCGCTAGGAGTCGGACACGACTGAGCAACTTCACTTTCACTTTTCACTTTGATTCATTGGAGAAGGAAATGGCAACCCACTCCAGTGTTCTTGCCTGGAGAATCCCAAGGACGGCAGAGCCTGGTGGGCTGCTGTCTATGGGGTCACACAGAGTCGGACACGACTGAAGCGACTTAGCAGTAGCAGCACAAATCAATATAAAAATTAAAACACTCATACAAACATAAGGAAGAAAGAAATGATCACCTGAAATCCTCCTCCCTGTGATAGCCCCATTCCCCATTAATGTTGTGATGGTCATTCCTATGGGCTCCTTTTCGTATTGATCAATCATGTGAAAGAATGGTCTAAACCTTATCCCTCCTTGGGATTCAGATGGATGGCCCTGAGGGAGGAATAATTTTAAGTAGGAACAAACAGGGCCTGGAAGGAGTGAATATATAATTGGAAACAAATGGAATTATATCATAATGCTTTGTTTTGAATAAAGGACACCTTTTATTTAGATACTTTTTTTGTACCTTCCTTCCAGTCTCTTTCTGTACTTCCTGCACCCCCACACCCACCCCAAGTAATCAATGCTAAGAATGAGTACTTTCATACCTTTTCTTCATTATAATCATAATTATATTTGGTCCTTCATTACAGTGACCAAACTACAGGTGTTTAGTCACTTGAGGTTTTATCCTTGCACGTACAAAGTCCAGGGCTCCATAAAGTGATCAGGGAGCCAGGTTCCATCTGCCTTGTAGTCTTTCACGCTTCATATATTCAAAGCCATAAAATGACTGTAAAAATACCAACTATCACATCCTTATTTCAGATAAGAAAAGGGGAAGACCAGGAGTAAAAATGAACTTCAGCAAACACTCCATCCAAAACTTCCACTTATATCTCATTGGTCACTCCTATCTGCAAGGCGGGCAACACACACACACACACACACACACACACACACACACACACATGGTTTTAGGGTTGTTTTGCTATCAGTGAAGTGAAGTGAAGTCGCTCAGTCGTGTCCGACTCTTTGCAACCCCACGGACTGTAGCCTACCAGGCTCCTCCGTCCATGGGATTCTCCACTCAAGAGTACTGGAGTGGGTTGCCATTTCCTTCTCCAGGGGATCTTCCCAACCCAGAGACTGAACCTGGGTTTAGCCTCTGAGCCACGAGGGAACTGCCTGCGTTCTCTAAAAATTGGATCAGAGTACATATACACCTTTGCATATAGCTTTTCCCACTTAATCACACTTCATGGAAATCCCTCTAAGTCAGTGAGTATAATCTAACATATTCTTAAGGCTAAACAACTCCTCACAGACTGTGTACATCATTATGTTTTCAGTCATTCCCCTAACAGTGGGATTTCACTTTGTTTTCAGTGTTTTGCCAACCATAAACAATATAGCAATAAACACTTCCCTACATATATCCTTTGTCCTTTGCTTTTGCACTTGACACCGAACAATACAGGGATGAGAGACACCAGTTCTCCACGTAGTCCAAAATCTGTATGTAACTTGTGCATTGTGTTAGTCTCTCAGTCCTATCCAACTCTTCACAACCCCATGTGCTTGCTGTAGGCTGCCAGGCTCCTCCATCCATGGGATTCTCCAGGCAAGAATACTGGAGTGGATTGCCAGTTCCTTCTCCAGGAGATCTTCCCGACCCGGGGATTGAATCTGTGTCTCCCGCATTGCAGGCAAACTCTCTACCATCTGAGCCACCATACTTTGTCTGCTATATATATGGGTGCCTGCATGCTAAGTTGCTTCAGTTACGCCCAACTCTTTGTGACCATATGGACTGTAGCCTGCCAGGCTCCTCTGTTCATGGGATTCTCCAGGCAAGAATACTGGAGCGGGGTGCCATTTCTTCTTCAGGGGATCCTCCCAACCTAGGGATCGAATTCACGCCTCTTATCTCTCCTCTATCAGCTGGCCGTTTCTTTACCACAAGCGCCACCTGGGAAACAGCTCCTCTCTATTTGCGGTTCTTCCATATCTGCTGATTCAACCAACCACAGATTGTTTACTACTACAGTATTTACTACAGAAGGAAAAAAAAAACAGCCCATTATAGATCCACGAAGTTCAAACCCATATTGTTCAAGGGTTAACTATGCTTCTATAGGGTCAATTAGCAGCAATGGGATTGCTGGGATAAAGGACATATGTGTTAAATTTTTATAGTCTTTGCCTGATTGCCAAAGAGTCTGTAGCAATTTATATTTCATCTAGCAATGTACAAATATTTCTTCTTTCTTGTTACCAGGAGTAGGTGTTATCTTTCTTAATTTTTACCAAATTGAAGGGTAAAAAGTAAAATTACATTATTGCTTTAATTTTCTTTAGCATATTTTAAGTACATTTACTGGATATTTAGATGTTCTCTTCCATGAATTGCATATTCATATCATTTATCCATTTCTACCAAGTTTGTCTTTTCTTACCAGTTTCTGGGAGCTCCGTGTATATTGTGGATATTAATCACTAATTAGTATAGTGCAGTTAGTATACTAATATACTACATGAAAACTTTATCAGATCCTCTTTGCTTACAGAATAAAGTCTATGTACTTTAACAAAGCCAGATGTGGGGACCTCCCAGACAGTCCGGTGGTTAAGACTCCGTCCTTCCACTGCAGGGGGCACAGGTTCGATCCCTGGTCAGGGAACTAAGAACTATGTGTTGCATGGTATGGCCAAAAAATAAAAATAAAACACTTTCAAAAAGCCAAATGTGTTGTCTGAGCAGGAGATGGTGTTCAGATACCTTTGATAAGAATGGTTGGGCCACTGCCTTCCCTCCATGTATCCATTTACACCTGTTGATTGACACAGAAGTTGAACAGTACAACCTGTGAGAAAGAGTCTGAACCTTATTCCTGATTGGATCAGTCACCTGATGAACTGGGGTGGCACTGAGGGAGGCATGATCATAGGTAGTGAGGCCTGAGAACTCAGCAGTCATAGAGAAGAAGGGATCTGCCTCCCTGAATTCATCTAGCATTTGGGCCCAAGTGCCCAAGGAGGATGGTGTTCCGGAAGTGGAAGCTAGCAGTGGAAGCTAGCTCTAGGACTTATCTCCGCTAGCCGTGTTGACAGCATGTGTGGCTCCCGGAAGAAAGGGGGCTTGTGTGGATGTTTAAAGAGCTAGTTCTGTGAAGCTGAGCAGCCTTGTTGTGGACCCTTATATGAATCGTATCCGGTAAGAGCATTTTCCTTCACACTTTGCTAGGGCAGTGCAGTAATCTCTGTACTTCAGATGCAGCAGTAATGCTCTGATTTCAACATATGAAGCTCCTTAATCTGCTAGGTATTTGTTCCACTCTTGCGTTGGCACCGTTGCAGAAGCACCAAGGCCTGGGACTGCAGTATTGCAGCCTGGCTAGAGATGGTAGTGAGGGATGACCTAGGTTGTTTCACTGAAGCATGGACGTACTCCCCAAAGAGGCCCCTGATGGGAAAGATGCTGAACTCTGACTGCCTCCAAGATCTTGACTTCCTGTGGTCAAGTTAATTGGATGCAGAGCACACGGGAGCTGGGTGTTGACGCCAGTGGGATTGCTTCTATATACACTGACTGCTGCTGCTGCTAAGTCACTTCAGTCGTGTCCGACTCTGTGCAACCCCATAGACGGCAGCCCACCAGGCTCCACCATCCCTGGGATTCTCCAGGCAAGAACACTGGAGAGGGTTGCTATTTCCTTCTCCAGTGCATGAAAGTGAAAAGTGAAAGTGAAGTCACTGAGTCGTGTCCAACTCTCAGCAACCCCATGGACTGTAGCCCACCAGGCGCCTCCATCCATGGGATTTTCCAGGCAAGAGTACTGGTGTGGGGTGCCATTGCCTTCTCCATATACACTGATGGGTAAGGCCCAAAGCTGGTCACATGTAACAGAGTTTGCCCAACTCTCTCATCTCCTGCATTTTCTCTGTTGCTCCCTAAGTTCTGGGTGTGTTGAGCCAGTAGTAAATTCCTTCAAGCCTCATACCTTCTTTGTTGACTATAACTCCACAAGTATTTCTTTCTTTTCCTGAAACACCCATCCCTTCAGCCATATTATTTATCGGCTAGCTCCTGTCAGCCACCATCTCCTTCAGGAAGTCCTCCTTGATTCCTCCAATCCTGGTGTGAGATCTCTGCTTAATGCTCTCCTAACATCCTGTGTGCTGACATACCCCACTCCTGTCAGAAGGGGAGCTAGTTTCTTCATCACAGAGTGCAATGCCTGACATATTAATGGATGCTCAACGATGCTTGTTAAATAAGAGAATTAGGAATGAAAAATTAAATGTCAGTGTGTGCTTGATGCTGTACTCATTTCTTCTAAGAGAAATAAAAAGCATGTATCCCTTGCCCTCCAGTGACTGACAACCCAATTGAGGAGACAGACGGTTTTGTGTTTGTTTTTTTTAAAACTACTAAATAATTGTATACATTTAAGATTAAATGTAAGAGCATAAAAGGAATCAAGATTGGAAAAGAAGAAGTAAAACTCTCACTATTTGCAGATGACATGACACTATACATAGGAAGCCCTAAAGATGCCACCAGAAAATTACTAGAGCTAATCAATGAATAAAGTCACAGGATATAGAATTAATACACAGAAATCCTTTGCATTTCTATACACTAACAATGAAAAATCAGAAAGACAAATTAAGGAAACAATCCCACTCACCATTGCAACAAAAAGAATAAAATGCTTAGGAATAAATCTACCTAGAGAGAGAAAAGACCTGTATGCAGAAAACCATAAGACACTAAAAGAAATCAAAGACGACACAGGTGGAGAGACACACCACGTTCTTGGGTTGGAACAATCAATAATGTGAAAATGACTGTACTACCCAAAGCAATCTACAGATTCAGTGAAATTCCTATCAAACAACCAATGGTATTTTTCACAGAACTAGAAGAAATAACTTCACAATTTGTATGCAAATACAAAAGACCCTTAAACGCCAAAGCAATCTTGAGAAAGAGGAAAGGAGCTGTAAGAATCAACTTTCCTGACTTCAGACTGTACTACAAAGCTATAACTATCGACAATGGGCTTCCCAGATGGCACTAGTGGTAAAGAACCCCCTGCCAATGCAGGAGACGTAAGACATGTGGGTTCGATCCCTGGGTTAGGGAAGCTCTCCTGAAGGAGGGCATGGCAACACACTATAGTATTCTTTCTTGGAGAATCCCAGGGACAGAGGAGCCTAGGGGTCTGCAGTCCATAGGGTCACACAGAGTTGGACATGACTGAAGTGACTTCAGTTCAGTTCAATTCAGTCTCTCAGTTGTGTCCGACTCTTTGCGACCCCATGAATCGCAGCACGCCAGGTCTCCCAGACTTAGCACACATCAAAACAGTATGGTACTGGCACCAAAACAGAAATAAAGATCAATGGAACAAGATAGAAAGCCCAGAGATGAATCCACACATGTATGGGCACCTTATCTTTGACAAAGGAAGCAAGAGTATACAATGGAGAAAAGATAGTCTCTTCAATAAGTGGTTCTGGGAAAACTGGACAGCTACATGTAAAAGAATGAAATTAGAACACTTTTAGTCAAGGCTATGGTTTTTCCAGTGGTCATGTATGGATGTGAGACTTGGACTGTGAAGAAAGCTGAGCGCAGAAGAATTGATGCTTTGGAACTGTGGTATTGGAGAAGACTCTTGAGAGTCCCTTGGACTGCAAGGAGATCCAAGTCCATCCTAAAGGAGATCAGTCCTGGGTGTTCACTGGAAGGACTGATGCTGAGGCTGAAACTCCAGTACTTTGGCCGCCTCATGTGAAGAGTTGACTCATTGGAAAAGACTCTGATGCTGGGAGGGATTAGGGGCAGAAAGAGAAGGGAACGACAGAGGATGAGATGGCTGGATGGCATCACTGACTCGATGGACATGAGTCTGGGTGAACTCTGGGTGGTGGTGATGGACAGGGAGGCCTGGTGTGCTGCGATTCATGAGGTCGCAAAGAATCAGACACGGCTGAGTGACTGAACTAACACCATACACAAATATAAACTCAAAATGGATTGAAGACCTAAGTGTAAGACCAGAAACTATGAAACTCTTGGAGGGAAACATAGGCAGAATGCTCTTTGACATAAATCACAGCAAGATCCTCTATGACTCACCTCCCAGAATAATGGAAATAAAAACGAAAATAAGTGGAACCTAATTAAACTTAAAAGTTTTTGCACACTAGAGGAAATTATATAAAATGAAACAACAATCCTCAGAATGGGAGAAAATAATAGGAAACAAAATAGCTTACAAAAGATTAATCTCCAAAATATATAAGCAGCTCATGCAGCTCAATACCAGAAGAGCAAGCAACCCAACCAAAAAGTGGGCAGAAGACCTAGACATACATTTCTCCAAAGAAGACAAACAGATGGCTAATAAACACATGAAAATATGCTCAACATTACTCAGTACTAGAGAAATGCAAATCAAAACTGCAATGAGATATTACCCCACACCAGTCAGAATGGTCTTCATCTAAATATCTACAAACAATAAATGCTGGAGCAGGTATGGAGAAAAGGGAACCGTCTTGCACTGTTGGTGGGAATGCAAACTGACGCAGCCACTATGGAGAATAGTATGGAGATTTCTTAAAAAAACTAGGAATAAAACTACCATCAGTCCAGTTCAGTTCAGTCGCTCAGTCGTGTCTGATTCTTCACGACCCCAAGAATCGCAGCACACCAGGCCTCCCTGTCCATCACCAACTCCCAGAGTTCACTCAGACTCACATCCATCGAGTCAGTGATGCCATCCAGCCATCTCATCCTCTGTCGTCCCCTTCTCCTTCTGCCCCTAATCCCTCCCAGCATCAGAGTCTTTTCCAATGAGTCAACTCTTCGCATGAGGTGGCCAAAGTACTGGAGTTTCAGCTTTAGCATCATTCCTTCCAAAGAAATCCCAGGGTTGATCTCCTTCAGAATGGACTGGTTGGATCTCCTTGCAGTCCAAGGGACCCTCAAGAGTCTTCTCCAACACCACAGTTCAAAAGCATCAATTCTTCTGCGCTCAGCCTTCTTCACAGTCCAACTCTCACATCCATACATGACTACTGGAAAAACCATAGCCTTGACTAGACGGACCTTAATCGGCAAAGTAATGTCTCTGCTTTTCAATATACTATCTAGGTTGGTCATAACTTTTCTTCCAAGGAGTAAGCGTCTTTCAATTTCATGGCTGCAGTCACCATCTGCAGTGATTTTGGAGCCCCCCAAAATAAAGTCTGACACTGTTTCCACTGTTTCCCCATCTATTTCCCATGAAGTGATGGGACTGGATGCCATGATCTTCGTTTTCTGAATGTTGAGCGTTAGGCCAACTTTTTCACTCTCCTCTTTCACTTCCATCAAGAGGCTTTGTAGTTCCTCTTCATTTTCTGCCATAAGGGTGGTGTCATCTGCATATCTGAGGTTATTGATATTTCTCCCGGCAATCTTGATTCCAGCTTGTGTTTCTTCCAGTCCAGCGTTTCTCATGATGTACTCTGCATAGAAGTTAAATAAGCAGGGTGACAATATATAGCCTTGACGGACTCCTTTTCCTATTTGGAACCAGTCTGTTGTTCCATGTCCAGTTGTAACTGCTGCTTCTTGACCTGCATACAGATTTCTCAAGAGGCAGGTCAGGTGGTCTGGCATTCCCATCTCTTTCAGAATTTTCCACAGTTTATTGTGATCCACACAGTCAAAGGCTACCATATGACCCAACAGTCCCACTACTGGGCACATAACCTGAGGAAACCATAAATGAAAAGGACAGATGCACCCCAGGGTTCATCTCAGCACTTTTACAACAGCCAGGATATGGAAGCAACCTATACATCCATCAACAGAGGAATGGATAAAGAAGATGTGGGGCATACATATGATGGAATGTTACTCGGCCATAAAAAGGAACTCATGTGAGTGAGTTCTAGAGGTGGATGAACCTAGAGCCTATTATACAGAGTGAAGTAAGTCAGAAAGAGAAAGATAAATATCATATATTAATGCATATGTAAGAAGAGGTGGCAAGAATACACAGAAGAACTGTACAAAGAAGATCTTCATGACCCAGATAATCATGATGATGTGATCACTAATCTAGAGCCAGACATCTTGGAATGTGAAGTCAAGTGGGCCTTAGAAAGCATCACTACGAACAAAGCTAGTGGAGGTGATGGAATTCTAGTTGAGCTGTTTCAAATCCTGAAAGATGATGCTGTGAAAGTGCTGCACTCAATATGCCAGCAAGTTTGGAAAACTCAGCAGTGGCCACAGGACTGGAAAAGGTCAGTTGCCAGGGTCCAGCCCCGGTGGATCCAGGGAATTCGAAGGGTGGACGGCGTTGGTGTGGAAAGACTTGGTTATTGATTGATATACGATTAGATTAAGAAACTATAGCGTAGTAGGAAGATGAAGTGGAGGAAGAGGGCTGAATAGCTTGGTTTACGCAGAAGACCAATAAAATTCCAGACAAGGAATTTGCACCATCTACGTTGGGCCACCGGCGCCCGCTTGAATATCTAAGGGTGCCTCGCCTTAAGCTCCCTTTCGCACGGGTCTTAACAGCCAGGGCAAGTAAGTAGACTTGGCGGGCCTCCGCGCCCCAGGTGGAGATTCAGCCTAAAATTAAAGGAAAGAGCAGAGGGAGGGGAAGAGAGAGAGACACAGGGGGAGCCAGAGTCCCAAAAAAACAGGCCGAGAGACTAGTCCGAGAAACTGGTCCGAGAAGCTGGTCCCCTCCTTTATTGTTCGGAAGGCCTCTTATACTTTTGATAAAACATGGAGATCAATGGGTAACACAAAATTATGTAGTGTTCACAACCCAGATTCTTTCCGTATATCATTTTGTATACAAAAGGTCTCAGGTGATTTACATTATCTTCTGGCCAAGAGGCTTGTTAACACTTTTTGGCTCTCTTCCTTAATGAATGTTAATTTTGTTTCCCCTGAAGTGTTTTTCTTTAATCTGCATCTCCTTAAAGCATTAAATTTACATCTCTATAGAACAAAGGTGCAGTGGGTTATAACAAAGAAGGTACTTAACTCAAAGATCTAATGTTGCTAATACAAGGTCTACTACTTGTTTTTCTATATACCAACTATATCTAAAAATAAAGGATATGAAAATTTAGCAGCAAGCATTGACTCAACAAATGAAACTTTTAATCAGTCCTATTCTAAAGATTTTGACTCCTCGGAAGCTCCTACATTCCTAGGATGTTTTAAGCTTCCTGTGCCTCCTGAGGTCAGGAGGCCTCAAACAATCACATGCGCAGCTGTACGAGTCCTGCAGGCAGGCTAGAAAGCCATCAGAGGGGTTTTTGGATTGAAACACTCTTTCAAATGCAGAAGACTAAAGCCCTGAATTGACTTTTTCCAGAAAATGTCAGAAGAGTGGAAAAGCAGAGCACAAAAACCGGCAGATTTTTGTTGGGGTACATGCTTAGGAATTTCCAGAGGGGTCCCTGAAGTCTGAGCACGCCTTGCGTATGTCAGCTTCCTTCCTCATGACCTTGTCACGGGCGGGATTCCTCACACTGGCTCCCGGCAGTCAGTTTGCATTCCAATTCCAAAGAAAGGCAATGCCAAAGCATGCTCAAACTACCACACAATTGCACTCATCTCACATGCTAGTAAAGTAATGCTCAAAATTCTCCAAGCCAGACTTCAGCAATACGTGAACTGTGAACTCCCTGATGTTCAAGCTGGTTTTAGAAAAGGCAGAGGAACCAGAGATCAAATTGCCAAGATCTGCTGGATCATGGAAAAAGCAAGAGAGTTCCAGAAAAACATCTCTTTCTGCTTTATTGACTATGCCAAAGCCTTTGACTGTGTGGATCACAATAAACTGTGGAAAATTCTGAAAGAGATAGGAATACCAGACCACCTGACCTGCCTCTTGAGAAATCTGTATGCAGGTCAGGAAGCAACAGTTAGAACTGGACATGGAACAACAGACTGGTTCCAAATAGGAAAAGGAGTCCGTCAAGGCTATATATTGTCACCCTGCTTATTTAACTTCTATGCAGAGTACATCATGAGAAACGCTGGACTGGAAGAAACACAAGCTGGAATCAAGATTGCCGGGAGAAATATCAATAACCTCAGATATGCAGATGACACCACCCTTATGGCAGAACGTTAAGAGGAGCCAAAAAGCCTCTTGATGGAAGTGAAAGAGGAGAGTGAAAAAGTTTGCTTAAAGCTCAACATTCAGAAAACGAAGATCATGGCATCCAGTCCCATCACTTCATGGGAAATAGATGGGGAAACAGTAGAAACAGAGTCAGACTTTATTTTTGGGGACTCCAAAATCACTGCAGATGGTGACTGCAGCCATGAAATTGAAAGATGCTTACTCCTTGGAAGAAAAGTTATGACCAACTTAGATAGTATATTCAAAAGCAGAGACATTACTTTGCCGATTAAGGTCCGCCTAGTCAAGGCTATGGTTTTTCCGGTAGTTATGTATGGATGTGAGAGTTGGACTGTGAAGAAGGCTGAGTGCCGAAGAATTGATGCTTTTGAACTGTGGTGTTGGAGAAGACTCTTGAGGGTCCCTTGGACTGCAAGGAGATCCAACCAGTCCATTCTGAAGGAGATCAACCCTGGGATTTCTTTGGAAGGAATGATGCTAAAGCTGAAGCTCCAATACTTTTGCCACCTCATGCGAAGAGTTGACTCATTGGAAAAGACTCTGATGCTGGGAGAGATTGGGGGCAGAAGGAGAAGGGGATGACCCAGGATGAGATGGCTGGACGGCATCATGGACTCGATGGACGTGAGTCTGAGTGAACTCCGGGAGATGGTGATAGACAGGGAGGCCTGGCGTGCTGCGAATCATGGAGTCACAAAGAGTCGGACACGACTGAGCGACTGAACTGAATTGAACTGAACTGAATGCATATGTATGGGACTAGAAAGATAGTACTGATGATCCTATATGCAGGGCAGCAAAGGAGACGCACATATAAAAGACAGACTTTTGGACACAGTAGGGGTAGTAGAGGATGGGGTGACATGAGAGAGTAGCATGGAAACATACATTACCATATGCAGAATAGACAGCCAGTGGGAATTTGCCGTATGATGCAGGGAACACAAATCTAGTGCTCTGTGAAAACCTAGAGGGGTGGGGAGGGATGTGAGGTGGGAGGAAGGTCCAAGAAGGAGGGACATATGTATACCTATGACTGATTCATGTTGGTGTATGGCAGAAACCAATACAATATTATAATCACCCTCCAATTAAAAATAAAGAAAAATTGTAAAAAAACATAAAAGCAAGGAAAATTGAGAGAAAAGGACATAATAGGGCCATACTCTTAGCAAAAGAGAGAATACCCTATTGTGCTAGTGAACATCTCTAGATGGTTCAAAAGTAACCTCTAAACTTGAATCAAATATTAAATCTATGAAGGGACTTCCCTGATGGGCCAGAATTCGCCTTGTTTGCAGGGGACGTGGGTTCGATCCCTCACTGGGGCACTGAGATCCCACATGCTGTGGAGCAGCTAAGCTCATGCACTGCAATTACCAAGCCAACGTGCTCTGGATCCCATGCACCACACCTAAGACCTGGTGCAGCTCAAATAAACAAATAAATAAAAGTAAATATACGAAGACCACCGTGCCAGTCACAGAAGCTGCAAGGAGGGAAATTACTATTTTAAGGACTTATTACCTAGACTTATTACCGCTTCAGATTCTGTTAAGAGGTAGGTAGGGCATAGGAAATAAACAAACAGGTCGCAAACATACAAGTGAGTCCCATGAGCGCAATGACAGGACAGGACTGCTACATGGAAATAAATGAAGCAAATCAGTTTTCACTTATTAAAATAGCAAGGATTAAAACAGAGATAATACATAGCTTTGATGGAGCGGGGGAACGGGTGCCATTATGTGCTTCAAGTAGAAGGGTAAATTGGTACATACTTTCTTGAGGGCAGTTTGGCAGCATAGGTCAAGCAAGACTTTCAGAAATGTTCTTACTCTTTTGACCCAGTAGCTCTATTTCCAGTAATTTATATTAAGGAAATAATCAGAGACATGGACACTCATGTACAGGGATATTAATAGCAGTGTTATTTTGAATGGAAAAAATTATAACAGCCTCCATGTTGAACAATAGGGCATCAGTTAAACAATTTGTGATTCATCTGTGTGATAGACCTCATGAAACCATTAAAAATTCTACTTTTCTGAGGATTTTAGCACTATGAGAAAATTTTCCTGTCATAACATTAAGTAAAAAAGTCCACGAAACTGTACACCTAGCACCCACATTGTGTGACTGAGGAAACACCAAAAGGAAGATCACTCAAGTTGTCAGTAATGGTGGAATTACGGAGGGTCTTTTTTTTCTTCTTTATCACTTTCTTTTCTAAATTTTCTACAACAAGTGTGTATTTTCTTATGGTTAGCAAGTGGCTTTAATTTTTTAGTAAAGATTGATTTGACAAGGTCGTTTCTGCTCAAAGCAAGGTGAGCAAGAGACAGTAAACTCGATTCGCGAAGCACGGTTGGGAATCACACCTGCTCCTCGGCTTCCTAGCTGTACATCTAGTCTTGTCTCTGATCACCTTTGCAGTGTGTGAGAAGGGAGAGCATGAGGAGAAAAGTAAGGGGAGGACCTGAGAGGCTGTGTTTCTCGCTTGTGGATTCAAGTGTTTGATGGAGGGTTTGTGGGTGGAGCAACTTGGCGGCCTTGGCCGTCAGCATCCTGTGTACCGTGAGTCTTTCCTCATCTCTTCTTTCATTGCCCTTGTGGAGGGAAAGGCTGGGGCACCAGGAGCTTTGAGAGGATGTGCAAGGCAAGCACTGAATGGCTCCCACACTCACACCAGCAAGTTGTCACGTCACCTCTGTCCCTCAGAGCAGGGAGCCCACAGCCCGATACCGGTCTGTGGCCCGTTAGGAACCGGGCCACACGGCAGGGGGTGAGCGGCAGGCAGGTGACCGAAGCTTCCCTGTATTTACAGCTGCTCCCTGTCACTTGTGTGACCGCCTGAGCTCCACCTCCTGTCAGCTCACAGGCAACATTATGTTCCCATAGGAGTGCGAACCTTAGTGCGCTTGAATCATCCCCAAAATATCCCCTCCTCCCCGGTCCGTGGAAAAACTGTCTTCCATGAAACCGGTCCCTGGTCCCTGGTGCCACAAAGGTTGGGGACCACTGCCTAGGAGTCCTCAACGACTCTTCAGCAACATCCGACCTGCCCCAGGCACGAGTCAGCACTGTCTCAGTTCTTCTGACCTGATGGAGGTGTGAGACCGAATTAAGGACTGAATGAGCAGGGAAGAGGCAGGCCCAGATGTCTGCCGAGATATCACTCGATAGCTTGGAAGTCAACCTGGTAATAACAGATGCTTCAAGCAGTCAAGGAACATTCAACACACAAAAACGAGCTTCCCCTTGCATCACTTTTGCCTCCAGTTCACCAAGGGCTTTTATACTCGTTGTTTTATTTGATCCTAACCACAACCCTTTAAGAAGGCACTAGTTTCCCATTTTAATGAGGTCACTGAGGCCCAACAAGATTAAAGGATTTGCCCAAGTTCTCTCTCAGTTAACAAAAGCTGGAGTTGGAACCCAGAACGTATTATTTCTCTTTTGGCTTGACACATTTAATACCTGGCAGACACAGTCTCATACAAGAACATGCAAATAGGGCGCTTCCTTGGTGGCTCAGTGGTAAAGAATCTGCCCACCAATGCCGGAGACACGAGTTCGATCCCTGGTCAGGGACAATCCCACATGCCTCGGAGCAACTAAGCCCGCGCGCCACAGTGATTGAGGCTGTGCTCTAGAGCCCGGGAGCTGCAACTACTGAGCCCACGTGCCACCACTACTGAAGCCTGCGTACACCCAGAGCCTGTGCCCCGCTGCAAAAGAAGCCTCTCCAGGGAAATCCACACACTACAGCAAAGAGTAGCGCCAGCTCACCGTAACTACAGAAAAGCCCGAGCAGCTATGAAGACCTAACGCAGCCAAAAATAAATTTAAAAAATGTTTTTTAAAAAAACACACAAATAGGGCTGAAATGTACAAAGAAAAATGAAAGTCTATCTACTGGCAGTTTGCCCACATGATCTTAACTAATGTTTCCCCCTTTGAAATTGCTTTTCATTTCTCCACCCTATCGTCTCAACCAAGGAGACGCACCACAGGCTGGGCTGGTATAGCACCTCGGGCTTTAATGTGTGTTTGCGTTGTGTTGCGCAGGCAGGGCCAGAGAATCTGGGCTTAGTGGGGGTTTCCGGGGTGACCCTGTTTGCCAAAGGCAGTGCTGAGGCACAGTTTGCAAGGCTCGTGTGTCCCGGGCCTGTCACAGTTTCTGCGTGGAGGAGTCTCTGGAGTGACGGGCTGCCATCTCGGTAAGGCGCCCTGGGTTCAGGCTGGTTCCCCTCCTCACGGCACTGGATGAGAGGAAAGCACAGTGAGGGCCTCGCGTTGGGCCTGTTCCTCCAACTCCTTAATCCACCTCGATCTCAGGTCCTGCTCTCCCACTGTGTTTCTGACGTGCACGAGAAGCGAAACGGCTGGAGCTACTTTTGGCCTAGGGCTGTATATTACCACATTTATCATATTCTTCAGCCCTGTGGAGTGATTGTCCCCGTTTTATAATCAAGGATTCTGTAGAATCAGAGAGGTCAGCAACACGGTCAAGGAGACACAACTAATAAGTAGCCCAGGAAGGACTTGAACCCAGATCTTTCTGGCAACCCAAGGGCTTTCCTACATAGGATCCAGCCTCCTTGGGCAGTAGGAGCTCAGTAAATGCCCCCCATCCCCAGCTCACCCTGAGCCATCAAGGAGACTCTATCTACCTGGATGCTTAACTTAAAAGCTGTACTGAGGCAGACTGGAACCTGGGACCCTTTGCTGCAGGGCTTGTGTTGGTGTTAGTTGCTCAGTCGTGTCTGACTCTTTGCGATCCCATGGACTGTAGCCCACCAGGCTCCTCTGTCCATGGAATTCTCTAGGCAAGAATACTGGAGTGGGTTGCCATGCCCTTCCCCAAGAGTTCTTTCTGACCCAGGGATCAAACCTGGGTCTCCCACATTGCGGGCAGATTCTTTACCATCTGAGCCACCAGGGGACTTGCACCTGGACAAACATCTCCTCAAGCAACAGAATACAGGGAAAACTTTAAGGCAGAAGTTCCCAGACTTTTTGACACAGGGACCAGTTTCGTGGAAGACAGTTTTTCCATGAAACAGGGTGGGGGGCGGTGTGTGATGATGGTTTTATGGTTTGGGGATGATTCAAGTGCCTTACATCTATTGTGCACTTTATTTCTATTATTATTGCATCAGCTCCACCTCAGATCATCAGGCATTAGATCCCAGAGTTTGGGGACTCCTGCAAATAAGGGATGAAAAGTAACTGCATGCATGAGCTATTGGGGCAATTATGAACAAGAAACAAAAAGACCACAAACCAACTCTGAGGTGCTGGGAGCAAAAGCAGGGTACTGCATATGATCCTGCCCACAGCACCACCAAGCGGGTGAGCAGACCTAAGCCACTCCGCCAATCAGACGCACTGATGCACCCCTACCCTCACCTCATTTAAGGAACCAGCCTGCCCTCCTTAGAGATGGAAACTATCACCTGTTTTCACTCCCCACTGCTGCAGCATAAGTCCCAGTTAAAGCCTTGCCTGAACTCCTCACCTGACCTCATCAGTTTCCACTGATGAAAGAGTCCAAGGACCAGAGCTGGAAACAGTACTGCCGCTGCAGATGCGGTGGGTATACACAGAGAGGCTTGGGCAGATCGTGCAGGAGCCAGAACAGCTCCTTCCCCGGACAGGCAGATCAGAGGACCCCTCTTCTAGGACTTGCCTCGTGGTCTTGTGGTTAGGAACCCACCTGCCAATGCAGGGGACACAGGTCCGATTTCTGGTCAGGAAGATCCCATACGCCGCGGAACAACTGAGCCTGCGTGCT
This sequence comes from Capra hircus, assembly GCF_001704415.2. Taxonomy (NCBI): domain Eukaryota; kingdom Metazoa; phylum Chordata; class Mammalia; order Artiodactyla; family Bovidae; genus Capra; species Capra hircus. Next base: position 69,995,377 of record NC_030823.1, on the reverse strand, counting down.
GCGACTACTGAAGGCCGCACCTAGAGCCCGTGTTCCTCGACAAGAGCAGCTATGGGAGCACGAGGCCTGCACGTTGCAGCTAGAGAGTAGCTCCCACTCGCCACAATAGAGAAAGCCCATGGGCAGCAACGAAGACCAGAGCAGCAAAAATAATAATAGCAACAAACTTAAAAAGAAACCCCATTTTCTAGAACACCTTCCTGGCCCTGCATGACTCTGCTTAGCTTTAGAGCATCACACCTGACCCCTCCCCTAGCTTAACTGAGTAGTGACTTGCCCTTGAGACATTTATAAGTCGTTGTCCCAGAAGCGTCTCAGACCATCCACATGGCAACCACCTGTGTGTCTGCATGAGGGACCTAACTCAGGATTTTGAACCATGGAAGTCAGGGTCCTGGGCCATCTCAATCACTGCGGCAAACCCTACGTCAGCCCTGAATCCCCTGTAGCCCCTCTTCTCCCACCAGCAGCCACCTTTCCAGAGGGAACACCTGAGTCGTCTCCTCCTTTAGGAGGCTGAAACAGTAGCAGAATCTCTCTCCCCAGGAGGAAAGATGAGATATTCAGCCTTGAGTTTAAAAAAATAAAGAGTTCATTTTATGGAGTTTTCCCCTTCCAATCTGTTCCATAACCAGCTCCCCGATATTTCAGCTAGAATCACCTACCTTTTCTTATACCCACACCCTCTGTCTGTGGTGTCGCCTTCAGCCCTGCTGTCAGTGGCCAACAGGATCATGCTCAAGGCAGACAGTCTTGACTGCATCATTGACGTTTCCTGGTGCTGAGCATTTGTGTATTTTCGAAGTAAGTTTATTCAGTCTCCTCCCATAAACTCGAACCACAGAACATTAGGAATGGGAGGGACTCTAATTCACTGATCACCTCCACAGCCTGTTCCTTAAATCTGCTGGTCTTTGGCCTTTGACCCAGAACTCTCCCTGCCTCATTGCAGCAGCTCCTAGAGGAAACACTTCTTGTTTCTCGCCTGGTTTCCTCTGTGATCGGTGTTGCTGTCTGACAAATGCTTCTAGTTCTAATCACCCTCATGGGGGCTCTTGGGCTAGCCAACAGACCTGTGGGCAGCGGCATGGCTGTTTAGCCTGCTTCCGGTGCCAAGGCATGGCAGGCACACTGCTCTAGGAGGTGAGCCAGCCGCAGTTCTCCTTCCTCCCTGCCTCTCTGCCACCATCGTAGCCTCCCTGGACTAAGCGCCTCTGTTGCTGTGAGCTGGGGAAGGAACCTCCAGTCTAGAGGCTTCTATTTTCTTGAGGCGTCTTGGCCCTACACGTCCCACCTGGGAACCTCAGCAGGGCATCTGTGCCTACTAACGGCTAGAACTGGCAATGGTAATGATACCCTGGTGAGGATTATGGAGCCTCCCAGGCCTGCAGGGTGTCTCCACCTGAGAAAGTCATCCAATCCAAAGCTGGGTCTGTCCCCACCATACAGCATGCTCTGCAGTGAGTCAGGGCTTGCAAAGCCTGGAATTACCACCACCACGTTCTTCGGGCTGACTAATTCTCCCAGACATGATCGCTGTAGACTTCCTTCCACAGTAGGCTCTATACCTGTTCTGCAAGTCAGCTTAAGCCCTGGGGTTTCGGGCTTCGGGCTTCAGGTGAGTTTCTTTTTGTGTCAATTCTCAATCATTCTTGCTAAGGAAAGCAGCAATGGTCTGGATAGTCCAAAGGGGTGCGCCATCTAAAAATAATTTAGATAATTTAAATGTGTCTCTGGAATATGTTAAGTGATGTATTTGTTCTAGGCAGAGCATTTTCCTTCCTAACAAGACTTCATTTAGGGTAAGGAGAGAAAGAATTAGCATTCCATCCGCCCAGATTAGTCACACAGGCAGCTCTGCTGGCGGGGGAGTAACAGGGAGCTGGCGGGGCAGGTTATAAAGCAATGTGCTCAGCATTCAGTGGCCGGTGATCTGCGCTCTCACTTCCTGCATGCCCTGGGATGCAGTGGATACACATGCAGGGGTAGGTTCGTGCATCTTGTCATCTTTCCATTGATGTGAAGACGCCTGCCATCTTGGGAGCAATAGAGGAGCAAATTAGGCAGAGAAAGGAGTGCTTCATGAGTTCAGGAAGTTGGGAGCTGTACCCCAAAATTTAAAAGGCTGTGCCATCACGGTCTTTTTCCATCAAGCATGAGAACATCCTTTAGAAAGAGAGTATAGGCTTTCAGGAGTCCAAGGGTGGCCAATGCCCTATTGCCCTTTTTAGGACCTTAGAACTCTTAGCCCTGAGCAGCAGGATGTAAGAAGACTCCGGTGAGCAGAGAAAGGGACAAGGCAGGCAAATAGAGTGTGAGAACTAACACGATGCAGATTCAGTAGAAAAGGATTGCTTCATGTTGGCTATGGGAGTGTGGGCTAGTTATTCCATTGCTCTGACCCTCAATGAACTCATCTCAGTGTACTCATCATGAAAAAGTGAAAACCACAGTGATAAAGAGTAGCTGTCTTACAGATGAGTGGCAGCTAAATGTAGTATTTCTGAAATATTTTGTAAGTTATAGAGTCTGAAATATTTTGTAAGTCTCAGTTATTACCATCATCCTGAAAACTGGCTCAGTGAGACCCATCTACAGTCCTGGAAAAGCAGCTCCAGGACCATGCCACCTTAGAGCTGGGGGGGGTGTGTGTTCAGTACATGAGGGGTATGTTCTAGTGTGTACCTAATCATTGCTATTCTCATTCTGATGGGTAGAGATAGCACAAGAATCCAGAGCAAGTCCAACTGCCTTCCTGCACGTAGTCTTTTCTCATTTCCCTGATGTTTGGTCAGATATGATCGCAGCCTCTTCAGTTGTCAGCCTCTTCAGAAATGGTTGGCAGTAAATTGTCATCTACTTTGGAAGCTAGGTTGACATCTGCCCAGACTCTCAATAAGAGGTGCTTCCAAACCCTCTGCTGGGGTTCCCTTATCTAAGATCCTCTCTTCAAAGGACGGGGAGATGGGGGCCCAGGGAAGAGTAGCAGGGTGAGTGTGTGTGTGTGATAGTCGTCGGGTTTCCCAGGTGGCGCAGTGGTAGAGAATCTGCCTGCTCATGCAGGAGACACAGGTTCAATCTCTATCTGATTTAGGAAAATCCCCTGGAGAAGGAAATGACAACCCACTCCAGTATTCTTGCCTGGAAAATCCCATGGACAGAGGAGCCTGGCAGGCCAAAGTTTATGGGGTTGCAAAGAGTCAGACATGACTGAGTATACACACCCACGTGACAGTCACTGCTGATCTTCAGCTTTCCTGGGGGACTGCCTTCTCCCATAGCACAGAGGAGAGCAAGAATCATGATTAAAGTGTCGGGATCCCTCAAGTTTTCCTCCCCTGGTCTGAACCCTCTTTCTCATTTCTCAATGTGTCTCCTTCTTTCTTTTGACCATTGCTCCCATCCCCGACTTCAGTGTTTCTGTTCTCTCGTCCTCTTATCTTAAAGTCACAGGGCTCCTGGGATCAAACAGCAGACTCCTGGGGGACAATGGGAGGGTGCTCTGGGACCAGTGGGATAACCCAGTGTCACTGAAAGAAGAAACAAGTTCACCTGATGCTCTCAAATGACCTCCTGCTGCTGAAGGTCGAGTCTGGCTCTTCCTAAGTCTTCACAGGCTTGTGTTCCTAACTCCTCCAAACCCAACGGAATCTCAATCCTCATTCCACAGGGAGCCATCAGCTACCGTGAGTCCTTCACCTCCAGACCTTTAGTTATCCTTCAGCTACCTATCTGCGACCTCCCAGTAATTTCTACCCTTCATGGGAACTGTGTACATTTCAAATTGCCTGCAGTGGACAGAGTGTTTCTAAAAATGGAATCTCTTCTTTTTTATATAATTTTATTTATGTATGTATTTACTTATTTTTGGCTGTGCTGGGTCTTCATTGCTGTGTGAGCTTTTCTTTAGTTTGGCGAGCAGGGACTACTCTGTAGCTGTGATGCTTGAGCTTCTCACTGAGGTGGCTTCCCTTGCTGTGGAGCACAGGCTCAGTATATGTGGTGCACGGACTTAGTTGCTCCAAGGCGTATGGGATCTGTCTGGATCAGGGATCGAACCTGCATCTCCTGCGTAAAGTGAAAGTGAAGTTGCTCAGTTGTGTCTGACTCTTTGCAACCCCATGGACCGTAGCCCACCAGGCTTCTCCATCCATGGGATGCTCCAGGCAAGAATTCTGGAGTGGGTTGCTATTTCCTTCTCCAGGGGATCTTCCCAACCCAGGGATCGCACCCAGGTCTCCCTCATTGCAGGCAGATGTTTACCCTCTGAGCCACCAGGCATAAATTAGGAATCTTCAAAAACCTCATTTCCTGTCTTAGACTGGGTTCTCTAGAGGAGAGCCTGATGTGGGGATTCCTGTGCAGGTGGCTTTTAAGGGGAATGTTCTGGAATAAATCTGGGAGGGAGGGAGGGGGAGTAGGGTAGCGACAGGAAAAACTCAGCAAGAATGTGGCTTTGGGAGGATCATGGCTTCCACCGGTCCTTTCAGGAGCTCTGGAGTGTAAATGGCACCACAGAGTTTGTCCTGCATTGAGGCAAGGAGGTGGGAGCTTTTGTATCTGCACACCAGTCAGCCGCTGGCTGTAGGCTTGGAGGGGTGTCATTCCCAGGCACATGGGGAGGTGGCTCCAGTTGTGCAAAGTGTGAAGTGTCAGCAGCCCCTCCGCAGCTGAGGACAGACACCCCTGAATGTAACAGGGACCCCAAGGGCACCATCAGCTCCTGCTGCTACCTCTTGACTCTTTAATTCCAGTCTTGGAATTCTACCATATTGAAATAAATCTAAGTATGGGGATTGTGGAGAACAAAGGTTTTAATTGCAGTGATATTTATGATACGATGTTGTAAAATGCAAAACTCTAAGTTTCACAGGACAGGAATAAGGAAGTCAATATGTAACGACAAAATTAAGTAAATAAATTCTGCCTCTGTACGACATTCTTTGCCCCACAGAGCCTGGCCCCTGCCTACCTCCCTGAGTTCATCTAGTATCACTCTCCCGCCTGGTTCACTGGACTTTCATCAAGCCAGTCTCCTCTCTGTTCCACCAACGCACCAGGCTTGCCACTTTCCTGGGGTTCAGGCACGTCCCTTCCTCTGCCTGGAACAATGCACGTGACTGCCCTGCAGATCCCTCACTTGGTTCCTACATCATACCTTTTGAGAGGGCTTCCCTAAATACAAATCTTCGGCAGCTGCCCTGTCACTCTTTAACATACCACCCTGTTTTCTAGCTCTTATCACAGGTTTATCTTTTACCTGTCTTCCTTCCTCTAGCGTAAAAGCTTTGGGAGGCTGGCGATCTTATCTCAACACACTGCTTTATCCAGAGCCTGGAGCGTAGGAATTACTCAACCAATGTGTTTGGTAAGTGAATGAATGTATACACAGTTTAAAATAATGTTTACCAAAATTATGCAACAAATGGAAAAAATGACCAATATCTACTAAGTAAAAACACCATGACTTGAAATGTGATATGTTATTTCATTAAATCTTCCTTGAGAGAAGTTCAACTTCTGCCCATGATGAAGTAATACAGGCTCCAGAGGTTACTCTCTTACCTTAAGTAACTAAAAATCTGGGCAAACTATGACACAGTGGTTTCAGACTTTGGACAATAGTCAGCACAGGACTGTGGTCCCTTAAAAAAGGGGGGAGAACAAGGTCAGTCCTATGATTGCTTCAGCTTATTTGTTCAGTCACTCAGTTGTGTCCAATTCTTTGGAACCCCATGGACTGTAGAACGCCAGCTTCCCTGTCCTGCACCATCTCCTGGAGCTTGCTCCAACTTATGTCCCTTGAGTTGGTGAGGCCATCCAACCATCTCATCCTCTATCACCCCCTTCTCCTCCTGCCTTCAATCTTTCCCAACATCAGGGTCTCTTCCAGTGAGCCAGCTTTTCTCATCAAGTGGCCAAAGAATTAGAGCTTCAGCTTCAGCATCGGTCCTTCCAGTGAATATTCAGGATTGATTTCCTTTAAGATTGACTGGTTGGATCTCCTTGCAGTCCAAGGGACTCTCAAGAGTCTCCTCACCACAGTTCAAAAGCATCAATTCCTCAGTGCTCAGCTTTCTTTATGGTCCAACTCTCACATCCATACATGACCACTGGAAAAACCATAGATTTGACTCTATGGACCTTTGTTGGCAAAGTAATGTCTCTGTTTTTAAATACACTGTCTATGTTGGTCATAACTTTTTTTCCAAGGAGCAAGTGTCTTTTAATTTCATGGCTGCAGTTACCATCTGCAATGATTTTGGAGCCCAAGAAAATAAAGTCTGTCCCTGTTTCCATTTTTTTCCCCACCTATTTGCCATGATGTGATGGGACTGGATGCCATGATCTTAGTTTTTTTAATGCTGAGCTTTAAGCAGCTTTTTCACTCTCCACTTTCATCTTTAGGTTACTAGTTGGAGGCAGTTACTAGGCTTCAGTCAGCGGATGGGGAAAACAAACAAAGCCTGGTGGTCTCACTGAATTGAGAGGTTGGAATTCAGGGATGTTGAATCACTTGTGTAGGAGAAGACCAGTGTAACGGTAGAACTAGAGGATGGCAAGATCACACCTGTGAGAAAGTCTTCTTTCAGCAAGATTTCCTCATGTGTCTTGTCTGTCTTCTGTCCCATCAGGCACTAGAGAGGTCGAGTCTCCTAAGACCACCATGTACAGTGACTGGAAGGAAGGGCCCATGTCCGTTTGCATGATAGCATGGATTGGGCTTCCCCAGGGACTCAGCGGTAAAAAAGGAGATCCACCTGGAATGCAGCAGATGCAGGTTCGATCCCTGGGTTGGGAAGATTCCCCTGGAGGAGGGCATAGCAACTCCCTCCAGTATTCTTGCCTGGAGAATCCCACGGACAGAGGAGCCTGGCAGAGTCGGACACAACTGAAGCAACTTGGCACGCAGGTGTGCATGGATTAGTCAGTTAGAGTAGCTAGACGACACCTTGGAACTACTAACCTGGGGAGAAAGAACCATACAGCAGTAAGTTTTCTGCACTGAGGTGAAACTAACAATGGTGGGCAAGAAGCTGGTAGCAGGAAGAGGGAACAACACCCTGAAGACCGACACTTCTGTTTCAATTTGCCCTTGGGGATAGTCCTGTTGCATCTTAGATGGCGGTAGGATGGTGGTTCTTAAACTTTTTGAGCTGGAGGCACATCTCTGACTGCTAGAATTTAGGATAGAATATTTGAAAAAAAAATAGACTTCAAAACAACACCATAGTCAGCAGTGATTTCACCTGCAGTCTTTGCTAAAGTCTAACAAGCCCTTACAGTATATACAACCAAAGAGAGTAAACTGGTTTGGGGTCCATTTATATCAACATGCTTTCCTGGTGATTCAAACAGTAAAGAACCCACCTGCAATGCCAGAGATGGCAGTTTCAATCCCGGGGTCGGGAAGATGCCCTAGAGGAGGGCATGGCTACCCACTCCAGTATTCTGGCCTGGAGAATCCCATAGACAGAGGGACTTGGCGGGGTACAGTCCATGGGGTCACAAAGAGTCAGACACGATTGAGAGGCTGAGCACATACACATATCAAACATGCCACTGTTTGGAAAGAGCTTATTTATTGCCCCCTAAAGTCATCCTTACATAATCCTAAGGCAACATCCTCATGTGTCCAGTGAACACAGAACTTTTTTTCTGCTCTGTTTTTCATTTTCTGGGGGTTTAGGGAGGTGGTTAGAGTGGGCGAGGTAAGCATTCTGGCTCCACTTTACACCATTCCTCTTTCTGGAGGAAAGCTTGCATCCTCCTGTATGCCCCTGGCACGATCTGCTTGACTCAGCATTCTGACGTGTCCAAATCCTCAGTTTTAGCAAAAAATTCACTTTATGTATTAACCAATATTTGGCGGTGTCCCTTGAAAGGAGCCACAGCATGTGTGCGTGATAAATCACTTCAGTCATGTCTGACTCTGTGATCCTATGGACCGTAGCCCACCAGGCTCCTCTGTCCATGGGATTCTCCAGGCAAGAATACTGGAGTGGGTTGCCATGCCCTCCCCCAGAGGATCTTCCCCAGCCAGGGGCTCGTCTCCTGCATTGGCAGGCAAGTTCTTTACCATTGGCTCGCCCCATGGAAGGAGCCGCAGAAGCAGAGAGTAAATAGGAAACAGGTTTTCAGCCCCAGGAAGCTCAACTGGATTCAGTCAAAGCTAACTTAACTGCTGCCACATCCAACACCCTGAGTCTGAGTGGGTTGCACAGGCTAGGCTTCTGTCACCAGCAGAAGCTCGTCAGCCTTGAGCCACATCACTGGCTGCGGGCAGGGCCAGTTAAAAGTGAGGAAACCATCATGTACGTCAGAGGTATGTTTTCTTTTTTTTTCCCCTTTGAGAAGATGTTCTTGAGAACTCTTTGCCAGGAAGTTGGTCACTTCCTGCCCCAGTGAGGAGGTTTCCAAAAGGCAGAAATAGCTTCTCTGGCCACATGGAATTGGCTGAAGACGCCTCCCCAGGCCCCAGAAGGCAGACCTCTGGAGGGTGCCTCCCAGTATCAGGAAAGTGAGCGCCTCTGGGAGCCTGAGAACAGGGGCAGCAGCTGCAAGACAAGCGGGGTGACTCAGAGGAGGAGGCTTGAGGGCTGAGGGCAAAGGGCAGAGGGACCCGGAAAAGTAGCAAGTCTGCTGGAATTACTGCCGGAAGAAAGGTGCCGGGAGTGTGGGAAAGCATATGAGAGGAAAGAGTGGAATAAATGATGAGGAAAAGTAAGAAATGTTTGTAAGAATCTGCAGAAAGGACAGCAAAGCTCTAAGAGAAATGCCAGTAACTGGGCAGGGAGGGACTCGGGGCCAGCCACATGCAGGAAGGGGTCAAGGACACCAGAAGGGGAAGAAAAGGACAGCTGTCAGGGCTGAAAGCTGTGCCCCTTACTGGGTCCTGCTAAACTAAAGAACTCCCCGAATGGGCGCTGATACTACATTCAGATTTGTGTTACATCTACATTTCTGTGTGGTGAAAGTACACTAAGTTCTATTGGTAATTTACCCATGCTGTACTTGTATGCTCAGATGCTTAGTCATTTCAACTCTTTGTGACCCCATGGACTATGTAGCCCACCAGGTTCTTCTGTCCATGGAATTCTCCAGGCAAGAATTCTGGAGTGGGTTGCCATTTCCTTCTCCAGGGGATCTTCCCAACCTAGGGATCGAACTCGCATCTCTTGTGTCTCCTGCATTGGCAAGTCGGTTCTTTGCCACTAGAGCCACCTGGGAAGCCCCAGTTTAACCATGGGTGTGATTAAATTAATATCCATTATATCATTTTTTGCCTAGGATATTAGTCTGCCAAGGCAAGAAGGACCCCTACCTTGGACTTATACTTTAGGGCAGTGATCCCCAAGCTTTTGATCCAGGTACTGGTTTCACGGATAACAATTTTTTCAAGGACTAGGGGGAGAGGGGGATAGTTTTGTTATGGTTCAAGTGCATTACATTTATTGTGCATTTTATTTCTATTATTACTACAGCAGCTCCACCTCAGATCTTCAGGCATTGGATCCCAGAGGTTGGGGAGCCCTGCTTTAGAGCTTTATTATTCAAAGTATGGTCCTTGTACCACAGCATTGGCGTCACCTAGGAGTCTTTTAGACCTGTAATCTCAGCCCCCACCCCAGACCCACTAAATAAGGTCTCAGGTGATTCACATGCACGTTCAAGTCTGAGAAATAGGCTTCCTTCAGCTGTGTCTCTCCTCACTGGATGAGGAGTCCTCTGGGCCTGGGAGATGGGGCCACCAGAGCCCACCACCCCTTCTAGACCATGCTTCAAGGAGCAGGGATGCTTCAAGGAGCAGGGATGCTTCAAGGAGCAGGGATGCCCGAATCCTCTGTGCAGAGGGCCTTTCCTGATCCTGCTTCCAGGGCCTGTGTGACCTTTTCCTGGGACTCTGCTTCTGGCACTAACCTCTCTGTCCCTGTAAGATCTTCAGGTGGCCTTGTGGCAGCTGTTTGCAAAAATTGTAGACAGAGTTTGGACCACAGGCTGAGGTAGCTGTGGCCTTGCTCAGGAGGCCCCTCAGAGCCAGGAGCAGAAATACAAGTGGGGACTGAGTGGGGAAACAGTACCCTCTCCATTTCAGCACAGAACTCCAAGGAGATCAAGAATTCTGCGCTTGAAATGGCCTCCCCAGGTCATGATGAAGGTACACTTGTCAAATTAGGAGGATAAAACATTTTATTTAACAGTTTATTCTCTTGATTCATAACTTTAAATATTTAGATGTAGGTACATGGGAGTCCATGTGGGCTTTTGCCTGTGTCCCACAAATGTTCTCATTGTTCCCAAAATACACAGATCTGGGGACAGCCAAACAACCATGCTCGCATCCACTGGTTCCCAGGCAGGACTGTACCTGAATAAAACCTCTCTACCTTGGAGAAGGAAATGGCAACCCACTCCAGTATTCTTGCCTAGAAAATCCCACGGACAGAGGATCCTGGCAGGCTACAGTCCACAGGGTTGCAAAGAGCTGAACATGACTGAGCGACTAAACCATGGCTCACCTATGCAACTGGTGATAAAAAGGAGGAAATATGCCTCAGAACTTGGAAAAGGGGTTATGAAAGAAAACAACAGATTGTAGAAGGCAGAGCAAAAACAGAGCAAGAACCTATCCTTATGCAACTTGAAAAGTGAAAGTGAAAGTCACTCAGTCATGTCCAGGCCAGAATACTGGAGTGGGCAGCCTTTCCCATCTCCAGGGGATCTTCCCAACCTAGGGATTGAACACAGGTCTCCCATTGCAGGCGGATTCTTTACCAGCTGAGCCACCAGGGAAGCTCAAGATTACTGGATTGGGCTTATCCCTTCTCCAGGGGATCTTCCTGACCTAGGAATCGAACCAGGGTCTAAGAAACTGTCATAGCCAAGAGGAACCTAAGGAGACTTGACAGCTAAATGTAACATGGCATCCTGGATGAGATACTGGAACACAAAAAGGACATCAGATGAAAACTAAGTAAATCTGAATCAAGTATGGACTTCAGTTGGAAATAATGTATTAATATTGTTTTATTAATTGTAATAAATGTGCTATATTATTTTCTTTTTTCTTTTTTTTTAATTAATTTTTTATCTGAGTGTAGTTGCTTTGCAATGCTGTGTTAGTTTCTACTATGCAGCAAAGTGAACCAGCTATACATTTTTCCCTTCTCTTTTGGATTTCCTTCCCATTTAAGTCACCACAGAGGATGGAGTAGACTTCCCTGAGCTAAATGGTAAGTTCTTATTAGTCATCTATTTTGTACATAGTAGTGTATAGATATCAATCCCAATCTCCCAATTCACCCCACACCTCTTTTCCCCTCTTGGAATCCATACATTTTTTCTCTACATCTGTGTCTCTATTTCTGTTTTGCAAATAAGACCATCTCTACCATTTTTCTAGATTTCACATAAATGCATTAATTTACAATGTTTGCTTTTATCTTTCTGATTTACTTCACTATGTATGACAGTCTCTAGGTCCATCCACATCTCTACGTATGACCCATTTTTGTTCCTTTTTATGGCTGAGTAATATTCCATTGTATATTTGTACCACATTTTCTTTATCCATTCCTCTGCTGATAGACATTTTGGTTGCTTCCATGTCCTGGCTATTTTAAATAGTGCCACATGCAATTTTTCTGTAAATCTAAAAGCTAACACTTTTTTTTTTTTTTGAAGATACTAAAAACATTTATCTTTTCTCCCCTACAGTCGATTTTCCTTTAAAAATGATGTTTCTATACAAGCATGTTATGGAGAGCATACCAGCCTGCTCTGGGAGCTTAAGGGAGGCAGCAAGACTAACCAATCAAGAGTCATCTCTCATCAGGCATCCTGTGATTTCAGCATTCATTCTTACGCTGTTCCATGTTTATTGTGGCCTAAGCATTTACACACCATTCCTTAAAATTCTGTGCTGGGCAGGAAGGTGAAATATAGTGATTGTCTAAGTCTGCTCAGGCTGCCGTAACAAAATAGCAAATAGACTGAGTGGCTTAAGCAACAGAAATTTATTTCTCACAGTTCTAGAGGCTGGCAGTCCAAGATCAAAGTATCAACAAGGGTAGGTTTCATTCTGAGGTCCTTTTCCTGTTGTAGGCGACTTCCATCTTATTGTGTGCTCACAGGACCTCTTCTTAATGGAAAGAGAGACAGAGAGTTTTCTTATGTCTCATCTAATAAAGACAGTAATCCAGTCAGGGGTTGGGGGGTTAGGTGGGGGGGCCTCATGACCTCATCTAAACCTGGTTACCTCCCAAAGGCCCCATCTCCAAATACCATTACACCGAGGTTAGAACTTCAGCTTACATGTTTTGGGGGAACACTGTCATTCAGTTCACAGCAGCAGTCAAGGCCTCTGGACTCTGGAGTCCAACTACTTTGGTTCACATCCTGACTTTACCCCTTATTACCTCTGTGACCTTGAACAAATTACTCTGTGATTGTGCTTCTGTTTCCTCAGCTGTAAAATAGGAGATATAGTCAGCCCTCAAATCCAGCATCTGAGGGGAATTGATTCTAGGGTTGCCCATAGATATAAAAATCCAGGGTTGCTCAACTCCATTATACATAAAACAGTGTGGTATTTGCATATAATACACACATCCTCCCATATACTTTAAATCATCTCTAAAATGACATACTATACCTAGTACAATGTAAATGCTATAGAAATAATTATAAATGCAATGTAAATACTATGGAAATAGTTGCTGACATGCAGCAAATTCAAGTTTTTGGGGGAACTTTCTGGAATTTTTTTTCTTGAGTATTTTCTGTCCAAGGTTGGTAGAATCCTCCGCAAGGTTGGTTGAATCTCCACTATGAAACTTGGAGGATCAGAAGGCTGATGTAGTAACAATACTTACCTTGCAGGTGTCTCTGCAGATTAAACAAGTCAATGTGTATGAAGTGCTTAGAACAGTGTTGGCATGTAAGTATCAGTGAATGCTATCTGTTATCATCATTATGATGACGCAATTCATTAGCTCCTCCTGGTAATTTTCTCAATGTATTATACATAAAAATTGTCCTGAAATCAGATATGTTTGAGAAACACTGCAACGAACAATGGGGAATCTTTTTTTTTTAAGGGTTTTGAGCAGGGAGAATCCACTGCCAGTGCTGTACTTTCTCTACAGATGTGCCCATCAAAGGCGCCGGCCAAAGTGGCCGTTTCCTTCCTCTGTTCCTCATTTGTCCGGCTGGAATTTTATGTTCTTGGCACGTACTGACTTTTAACTTAGGGGGAAAAGGATGAAGTTACACACACATTCAGCCATATAAGACTGCAAATCTTGACTCCATCTTGTAGTTTTTTTCAAAGGGAGTGAATTATATAAATAAAAAGAGACACCTAATGAATATAGTACTTAGTTCTGCATTCAGTTCCATGTGCATTCCAAGTATAATTTTAATGTCTTAACAAATGCCTATCTCTATTCCATGGTTGAGTTTTTAATAGTAATTTTCTTCGTTGCCTAGCTTGTGTTATATCACAGTTATGGATTGCACTTCCCTCCAATTAAGCTAAAACCTTCATGCATCTTCCACCATAACTTGTACTCTCACGTTCCATTTTCAACTTGCTGCTCGTATTTTAGTGCCTGGCGCCATACATAGACTGTGTGGTTTGTTTGTTTGTTTTCAGTTTTTAATTGTGGTAAAAATACAACATCAAATATATCATCTTACCCATTTTAAATGTTCAGTTCAACATGGACTGTATTTTTGTTGTTAATACTTGTTTTATGGGCTTGCCTGCATTTAACTTGTGGACTGTGTGAACCCAGTGAATGTGTGCTCAGTTGCTAAGTCACGTCTGACTCTGCAACTCCATGGACGGTAGCCCACCAGCCCTCTCTGTTCGTGGGATTTTCCTAGTAAGAATACTGGAGTGGGTTGCCATTTCCTCCTCCAAATGATCTTCCCCACCCAGGGCTTGAACTGGTGTCTTCTGGGTTACATGTAGATTCTTTACCACTGAGCCACCTGGGAAGCCCCCAAACACAATGAATACATATTTGCTAAAAAAAAAAAAAAAAAAAAGTCCTCAGAATCATGGTAACAATATCCAGAAAAAATCCGTGAAAGGTTTTTCTTTGCTTCCTTTTTTCTTTTAATGGCCTAGATCTGTTCCATGGGAAAAGACTTGGATTTCTAAGAAAATCTTAATAATACAGATAATGGTAATTGCTGTTATAAAACTCCCTGAACGGTTGATAATGCTTTCTGTTTCCCTGATACTTTATCTTTTGAACAAAGATAAAGCCCTCTAGTTCTCTCAGCTTTCTATTGAGGAAAGAAGTGGTTCCTGTTTGGTCCAGAAGGGAACCAGGAGGGAGTCAGCAGAAGGCACGGTATCCCAGGGCATGCTGGGAATGGGAAGCAAGAAGGGTCCAGGCTGATAGCTGCTTCCCTGGGCTCCTCTCTATAGCTCCTTGCTTAGGTCAGCTAGACAGTGTCACTCACACAGCTCTGCCGGTGAAGGGTCTACAGCCTGGTCGCATCAAGACCATAGTTAAGTGGCAAATGAACTGTGCAGATAGTAAAGTAAGATATTCTGTGGTTGAAGGGTTAGAAAAGCCTCATGGGAGAAGTGAATTCTTTTTTATTTTAATAAGTGAAATCTTTGATGCACCTTTAAAGAATAGATTGTTGGAGAAACGGAGGGAAAATTAAGGACCTACTATGCAGGAAGTGTAAAAGCAGGGGAGGAAATGAATAAAAAAATCAAGAAAAAATGTGTCTCTTTAAAACATTTTACTATTAATTTTCATCTTCTTTCCACCTTGAGTTGGTTGGATTGGCTTTTGCCAGTCACAAAGCCTTTTTTTTTTTTTTTTCGCTTTCACCTCTTCTTGAATCCTTGATGCAACCTCTAGCATTTACCTTTTTATATTTTCATGGATGAAAAATAGATCTATCTTTCTGTGCTTTGGGCCTTGACTTCCTGAGGGTAGAGGTCATGGCTGTGATGGGCAGCAAAGTTCCTGGGAAAAATACAAGGAACTATTCCTTGCCTGAATCTGGCATGGACCCAAGGTTAGACTTCTCTCCTGGAAAGAGATCCTGGGAGCAGTGTTGGGGGGCAGGGGTAATTATATCTT
The DNA here is from genome assembly GCF_001704415.2 of Capra hircus. Lineage (NCBI taxonomy): Eukaryota > Metazoa > Chordata > Mammalia > Artiodactyla > Bovidae > Capra > Capra hircus. The sequence continues at coordinate 69,980,261 of NC_030823.1, read as the reverse complement.
CAGACACTTCTGGGGTGCCTGTGACTACCTAACCTTGGGAAGGACCTCGCCCATCACGGACCTTGAGTGTCTCCTGACCGAGATCACAGGTGGAATTTCTGTGTTCATCCAACAGCAATATTGACCAGGTTAACGGTCAGGTCTGGCTGACATCTGGACCCTGAAGGTATTGATCAGCTTTGCAGTATCTCCTCACCCTCCGGGGTCTCGATTTGGTTACTCAACTTATCCTGATCATGTGGTTTAGACAAGAAGAAAGGGCTTCTGGGCAGAATGCCAATAGGAAGATTGTCACTCAGAAAACAACACACCCTTTTATTTATGGTCTTTTCCTTTTCGCCCATTAAATTAGATTTTGCTTTCTCACACTACTTAGGTGAAAGAGACAAAGACCTGCGTTTAATATGCAAAAGCTGTAGTTCACGTCCCACTTGCTATTATCCTTGCAAAAAGATTTCTTTCAATGCTTTAAAATCCTTTCGCTATTTATTTTCATTGCGTGGGTTACATTTACCTATTTTTTGTTACAAGTTTTATATAGAATAATCACAAGGAAAGGGAAGCAGTTCTGTTCCACCTTTTTTTTTTTTTTCCTAGCTAGTCATCCCATTGAATTTTTGTTAGAAAGAGGAAAAAGAAGAAAATTCTACCTGGATTTCTTGTAAAGGAAATGCAAATAACTATAAGATTTGATTTCAAAAATAATTTTTTATCTTACTTTTCAAAACAGAGAATAAAATCACTGACACAGTAAGTGTAAAAGCACTATATCCTCTAAATTTCTTTTGGTTTCCTTATGTGTAAAATGAGAAGTTTACCTTGAATAGATTATTTTTAAGTTTCTTTCTAGTTTAATATTTATGGTTTACAGGAAGGTATGGCACTATTTTTGTTGGAATACATCGTTTTAAAAAAAAAGAGACAAAATTTGGCCTAGAGTAGATTGGTGATCATCAATCTACTTAAGACCCCCAGTCCTGAAAATGGTCAGAATTGGAGTGAATAGAAGGAAGTAGACCGTCCTCCATGGGGTCTTTGTATTTGGAGTTTAAAATTTGCAGCTAAGGATTTTGAGGCAAGTAACAAAGTCTGTGAAGCGGTGGAGTGAGAGTCCAAGGGGAGTGGTAGGAGCCCTAGGCAATAGAAGAGCTGCTGACCCCTACTTAAAACCACGTAAATTAAAAGTGGCATTGCCCCAAACACACAGATATATGGCTGCATTTGGTCTACCGGCTTCTAGCTTCCCACTTTTAAATTCAAATCCAGCCAATCCCTTTATTTTTCGAGTAAAAATCAGAGGTCCAGAGAGGGGCAGTAATTTGCCTGAAGTCACGCAGCTGTTTAGGGATATAGCAAGGACAAGAAGCTAGGTTTCTTGATTCCTAAGTCAGTGTTCTTCCCTCTGATTAGCCATCAGCTTACATCTATTCAGGTCTACTGATTGTCAACACAAAATGAGTTGTTATAGTCTTGCTGCCCTTGTCTGAAAATTGGTTATAAAAATATTAAAAGGCAATCTATGTTTTAAATAGTGTTGGCCTGTTAAGTCACTATTAAATCATGAATATTCTAGAACAGCATCTTCCAACAGCCACAGAGGTAGTTTGAAATCTTCCCGTAGCCACATTAACAAAAGTAAACACATATGTCAAAAATACTATCATTTAAACTTTAAGTAACAATTATTAATGAGACACATATTCCTCTTTTAATACAAATCTTTAAAATCTGGGGTGTATTTTATACTTGCAGCATGTTCTTAATTTGGACAATCCCATTTCAAGGGCTCAGTAGCCCCTGTGGCTACCATACTGGACAGTGAAGTTCTGGAAGCTTCTTTATATTCCATTCTCACTCTTCTGAAAGCCAACCAGAGCAAAAGTCCCCAGAGGTTTGTCTCTTTCAAGCCTCTGATTGCTAGTTAATTAAATCCCTAAGCAACAGCTGAGTCATTGTAACTGCGGAAGAGAATTTAAGATATCTGTCTTAAAGCCAAGGACACAGCTCCCCACCTTGAAGGTGGAAGAGTCTGCATTGAATCAGATGCCCTTGTGTGGGAGCGAAGAAGAGATGTCATTGACAAGGATTGAGGAAAGCAGAGAAATGAATCCCGGTAGGGTCACTATTTTCCTCCAAGCCACTATCAAGGAGAGTCTACAGTGCTTTACTCAGTCCTCACAGCCTATCCAGAGGTGAGTACTACATTATATCCCATTTTATGGAGGAGGAAACTGAGGCACAGAGAGGCCATAGAGCTTGCCTGAAGTCCTGTAGCTAGTAATCAGCACAGCTTGTGCCCAACGCCTAGATCTGATGGACTTCGGCACCTAGTTCTTAATCGCTAGACTGTACTTGGGGGTATTCTCACACCATCTCCAAATACCCTGAAGCACCACATGGAATACTTGTATTAAAATGTGCATAATTGTTTGGTGTTTACATGTAATTTATTATTGTGTGTATGACTGCATGGTCTATTTTTAGGCATCTTTTCATCTAAAATGGTATCACTGCTTCCCAATAAAGTGGTCAGTTCAGTTCAATTCTCAGTCATGTCTCACACTTTGTGACCCTACAGACTGCAGCACGCCAGGCTTCCCTGTCCATCACCACTCCTGGGCTTGCTCAAACTCATGTCCATTGAATCGGTGAGGCCATCCAACCATCTCATCCTCTGTCATCCCCTTCTCCTCCTGCCCTCAAACTTTCCCAGCATCAGTGACTTTTCCAATGAGTCAGCTATTCGCATCAGGTGGCCAAGTATTGACCAAAGCTTCAGCACCAGTCCTTCTAATGAATATCCAGGACTGATTTCCTCTAGGATGGACTGGTTGGATCTCCTTGCAATCCAAGGGACTCTCAAGAGTCTTCTCCAACACCACAGTTCAAAAGCATCAATCCTTTGGTGCTCAGCTTTCTTCACAGTCCAACGATCACATCCATACATGATCACTGGGAAAACCATAGCTTTGACTAGATGAACCTTTGTCAGCAAAGTAATGTCTCTGCTTTTTAATATGCCTTCTAGGTTGGTCACAGTTTTTCTTCCAAAGGGCAAGCATCTTTTAATTTCATGGCTACTGTCACCATCTGCAGTGATTTTGGAGCCCCCCAAAATAAAGTCTGTCACTGTTTCCCCATCGATTTGACATGAAGTGATGAGACTGGATGCCATAATATTAGCTTTTTGAATGTTGAGTTTTAAGCAGTTTTTACTTTCATCAAGAGGCTCTTCGTTCCTCTTTCGTTTCTGTTGTAAGGGTGTTGTCATCTGCATATCTGAGATTAATGACATTTCTCCCGGCAATCTTGATTCCAGCTTGTTCTTCATCCAGCCCGGCATTTCACATGATGTACTCTGCATAAAGTTAAATAAGCAGGGTGACAATATACAGCCTTGACGTACTCCTTTTCCTATTTGGAACCAGTCTGTTGTTCCATGTCCAGTTCTAACTGTTGCTTCCTGACCTGCATATAGGTTTCTCAAGAGGCAGGTCAGGTGGTCTGGTATTCCCATCTCTTTCAGAATTTTCCACAGTTTATTGTGATCCACACAGTCAAAGGCTTTGGCATAGTCAGTAAAAGAGAAGTAGATGTTTTTCTGGAATTCTCTTGCTTTTTCTATGATCCAACGGATGTTAGCAATTTGATCTCTGGTTCCTCTGCCTTTTCTAAATCCAGCTTGAACATTTGGAATTTCTCGGTTCATGTGCTGTTGAAGCCTGGCTTGGAGAATTTTGAGCGTTACTTTGCTAGGATGTGAGTTGGGAGCAATTGTGAGGTAGTTTGAACATTCTTTGGCATTGCCTTTCTTTGGGATTGGAATGAAAACTGACCTTTTCCAGTCCTGTGACCACTGCTGAGTTTTCCAAAATTGCTGGCATATTGAGTACCACACTTACTCAGCATCATCTTTTAGGACTAAAATAAAGTGGCAGTTTTTAAAAAAAAAATTGAAGTATAGTTACTGCACAATATAAGTGATTCACAATATTTAAAGTTTACACACCATTTTTAGTTACAAAATATTGGCTATACTCCCATGTTGTACAATATATCCTTGTCGCTCATTTTATACCTAGTAATTTGCATCTCTTGCCCCTCTACCCTAGTATTGCCCCTCCCCTTTTCTCTTAGAGTGGCAGTTCCTTGATCATTCTCATTGCTATTCCTTTACACCCAGCCACTGTTTCTTGTGGACTCTTGGAAGCAAAACTGCATGAAGAAGAGACACAGAGAGCAAAGAAGTAGGAAGTAGGTGCCAGGAATCAGTGGCGCTGGCTATTGGCAGAGGACTTGGCATATCTCTAGCATCTGATCTGCTGTGGGAGAGGAGGGAAATAGCAGCAGCTCTGTTTGTCCATTAATTTTTCTTCCTTCAATATCTCCTATTAGAATGGATGCTGATGTTTGAAGTCATATGATGTCCATAATCCAAATGTGGCTTCAGCATAGATTATATTCAGTTATTTCTCAATATTCTCAGAGATGTGGCCCGCACTGGTGCTGATGGGGGCAGCACCAAGAGTCATTCACAGACTCAGCCCGGGGGCTTGGGGGTGGTCCTGAAGCCGAATGGGAATGATCTGGGTGTTTGTTACAGCTTCAGACTCCAGAGGAGAAAAGGCTCCAGGCTACTTTAGTGACACAAACCTCTAGGACACCCCCAGGCTGAGCTCGGTCTGTGAATGGCTAGCTTCTCTGGGCTCCCTTTAGAGTGCTCTCCTCACCTTGTGGACTTACTGAAACCCCCAGCCCAGTGCCTAACACATGGTAAGTGCCTAAAACCTCTGAGCCACCACACTGAACCCACTAGTGAAACCACTTTACAAAGAGTAAAGGCTGTCACTCATATACTTATTTATAGAACGTGTTAGTAGAAACCTTTGTTCTTGAATTGTCAGAACCTCTTTGATTGTGGGGCAAGAAGGGAGAATCCTATATTTTCTTGGAAACCAGCAAACAAACTGAGGTTCATAGGGCTTAAGTTAATGGTCCTTACAGTTTCAGGTACCAGATTCCACATCCCAGGTGTCCCCCATGGCCTGGAGAAGGAGCTGGAAAGCTGTTGATTCCTCTCCTCCCACCACCCCTTGTGGGCCCTCTGCTCAGTCAAGCCAGCGATGGAGAGAGCCACCTTTTAGAGAAAGGTGACAGAGCCACCCTTCTCTAAGTGAGTCTCACTTCTAGGACAATAAGAAGCTGCTCCCCTGGCTTAGCACCCTTGACTGGGGACCATCCTGGTGCCAGGTACTGGGCTAAGTGCTGAGGATGTAAAGACAGACAAGACAGGTGAGGAACTCACATTCCAGTAGGGGTTCCTGGAGGTTTCTGGAGAAATGGGGTGCACGTGCTCTTGGAAACAGCAAAAGTCAGAGTGAAGGCAAAATGTCAACAAGAGCCCCAAAGCAAGAAAAGTCACAACGTAAGCATGAAAGAGACAACTGCAAAGAAAGCTGATTGACTTCTAAGCTCCTTATCCCACCCCCATTCCCAATATTCCCTGAGAATGTCTTGTGGCTAGAAAGGTCTTGGTAAAGACTGGCCATACCTTGCAGTAGTTGACCCCAAGAGCAGTGGGGAACAGCTCCCATCTGAGGGCTTCCTCCTCACCTGGACAGATGGGGGGCTACAGCTGGGGTGCCGGGGTGGGCGATGGGAGATGAGAAGGGGATGTAGTGTCTGTCATTTCTATTGACTAAGCCTCTTGTGGTTCTGGTTTGGCTGTGTATCACTGGTTTTGTGTTATAACGTGTGTGACTCTGCTTGTGAATTTAATCCTGGGAGTTAGATTATTTCATCACAAGAGTGTAACTCAGGGAGCAAATGGAGGCAAATCAAGGAGACTCTTCCTCTAGCCGGGTGGTTGGATGAAGGGGAACCCCACCGCCAACAACCATCACAGAGCTTGCTTTGCTGTTCAGTAGGGTGCCACCCAGGTGGGATGTTTTTGTTCCATTGGCAGGGAGGGAATGCCCTATAGGCTAATATGAAGGCTCTTGGCTTCTGGAAACGAACAGTTCATTTTTCAGTAAGGAAGAAGCCAGTGGCCCTCTCCCCACTGCCTGTCTCGGCCCTGCCCAGCTTCCCAACTACTGTAACCTCTGAGCTTTTACCCATCCTCAATGACCCACCCACTGGGAGCAGTGACCAGTGACCTGGCAGATGTTCCCCTGGCAGAAAATTCAGTTCCATTTAACGCCTAAAGGCCAGCTGCATACCTGAACAGCTCCATTTACTGCTGAGGATGCTCTCAGAAGCTCATCTCCCATCTTCTCAGAGGGGCTTGGTATTGAATGGTGTCAGGGCCCTATCCTGAAAAGACAAGTGATGCTGACGTTGACTGACCGCTAGGCACTGTTGGGCCTAAATGGATCCTCACCACAAGCTTAGAGAAATCTATAGAGATCTCTGCCGCACGGATGAGGACCCTGAGGTTCAGGGAAATGAAGTGCGTTGACCATAGTCACACAGCCAGCAGCTGACTGGGGCTGCGTCTCCCTGCAGAGCTGTGTAACACCAAGGCCTGTGCCATCCCCACCATGTCACGTGGCCTTCTGGTATTTTGGGCACCACACGGGTAACAACTTAACATTCTGGTGCAGAACTGCCAGCCGAGGCAGGAGACAGCTGTAGCTTGTTTGTAGTTCCTCCCCTTCTTGGGAAAGTAAATCTGCTCAGCCCCCAGGGTTTCCCCTCCAGTGAAAGACCTGGGCCCTGGTATTTTAATAAACTCCTGGTGGTTCCGATGGGAAATCCTGGCCAGAGTCCACTGAACAAGGCCTTCTCTAAGCCCATACTGCACGTACCCTTGGATTATTGAGTACTGACTACCGTCCAGGCATTTTATGTTCCTCATCTCATCTAATCCTCCTTAAAGCCCTGTCAGGTAAAGAAATTTCAGTAAACCATGCAAGATACCACAACCGGGGAATGGCAGACCAGGGACACAGACACGGGCGACTGAGCAACAGAGGTTGCGGAAGTAGCCACTATCCCAACACGGCTCAGGGCTTCCCTGGCGGCTCAGCTGGTAAAGAATCTGCCTGCAATGCAGAGACCCAGGTTCGATTACTGAGTTGGGAAGATGCCCTGGAGAAGGGAACGGCTACCCACTCCACTATTCTGGCCTGGAGAATTCCATGGAAGGAGGAGCCTGACAGGCTACAGTCCATGGGTCACAAAGAGTGAGACACGACTGAGTGACTTTCACTTCACCACATGGCTCACCACTCACTCTGCCACCTCTTAACAGGGTCTTCTGGGGAAAATATCTTCCCTCTGGGGACATGAATTGACTAGCAGGAATAACTCACTAACCACAGGCCTGAGGTGGGTAGAATATTTTGAGACAAACAGTTTTCAACATTTCCCTCCTTTTCTATTTCAGGTCAGCTGCCACAGATACGCCAGCTTTTCTGATGACGGCTACTTCCACTGATTCCTGGCATTTATCTCCAACTCTTTGCTCTCTGTGTTCCCTCCTCCCCCACCCATTGACCCCATACAGTTTGTTTCTGGGACCACCAGAAACAGTAAGTGAGTGAAAAGGAAATAGCAAAGAGAAAGATTAAGAAGCCACCACTTTATTGGGAAGTGGTGATCCTGTTTCCGATTGAAACTGGCCTGAAAAAAATAGGCCACTGAGTCATGCTGACAATAATTAATAATGTTAGCTAATACTTGCTTTTACCCATGGGCCACAGGCAGTATTTCAAGTAATTTACAAATATAATTCATTTAATCTTTACAAGAACCCCACTAAGGAAGGCTGTATTACTATTCTCATTTTCTACGTGAGGACAATGAGGCAGGCAAGGTTTAAGTAACTTGACCCAAGTCTCTCAGATTTGAATGTTGGGGCCCTGGTTTGAACCCTGGCATTCTTGCTCCAAAGAAAACTGGGTTAGCTGTTAACCTTGGGAGCAGCCTTTAAGAGAGTGGTGGATTCTGCCCAGGAGTAGAGGAGTTCACTCTGAATGACCTCTCACTGGTCACCATCTCTTCTCCAACTTGTATCTGTATTACAGTCCATAGGCTGCAAAGAATCAGGCACAACTGAGTGACTACACTTTCACTTTTCATGTATATATATGTATATACATATGTACAGTTGATTTACAACTGTTCAACTGTTGATTCAGGTATACAACAAAGTGATTCAGTTATCTATCTATCTATCTATCTATATATATGTTCTTTTTCGGGCTTCCCTGGTGGCTCAGAATCTGCCTGCAGTGTGGGAGCCCAGGTTCAGTCCCTGGGTTGGAAAGATCCCCTGGAGAAGGAAATGGCAACCCACCCCAATATTCTTGCCTGGAGAATTCTAAGGACAGAGGAGCCTAGTGGGCTACAGTCCATGGGGTTGCAAAGAGTCAGACACGACTCAGCAACTAAGCACAGTACACACAATGAGAGGACTAGGCAGATGTTACAACTGACTCAAAGGAATCCAAAGGACAACACATTTATCAATCAGGAATATTGCAAAGAATTTGCAAATAGATACAAAACTGGTTTTTCTAGGGTGGGGAGAAGAAATGTTGTCCCTCCACTGGACAGGATTCATTTGAATGTCCATGGGCTAGCATAATTAATTTATATTATTATCAGTTCTCTACTACCCACAGAGTTTTAAAATACAGCAAAGGCAAGGAAAGATTAGAATCAAATAATCCTAAAGGGTATGTTTTACACAATGCACAATCTCTGTGGTCTGATTCTTCTTTTAGTTGTTTCTTTGGACTCTCATTCGTGGCATTTTATTTCCTTGTATATTTTATCGTTTGTTTTTTAAATCTGTGCTTTGGCCATGTCAACATGGCCTGTGGGATCTTAGTTCCCCAACCAGGGATTGAACCCGGGCCCTCAGCAGTGAGAACACAAAGTGCTAACCACTATCACCAGGGAATTCCTTAAAAAACTGGGAGTTTATATTTTTTGGGTCTTTACCGGCTAGGATTCTCTGAGATCTGGTGTGTTCCACAAGAGAGGATATACACTTACTTCTTCTAGGTGCTCAGAGTCACCACCTACCCAGACACAATTTAAATGAAATTCTCAATTTTAGGTTGTCAAGAATATGTAAGTAGAGTGAATTTGAACCCTAAACCTGAGTCAAGAAATGGCTTATGCTGACGCATATCTCAAGGGAACTTTTGTTTTGTTTTTTTTCTCAAACTGAGAGCAAAAGCCAAGAGAAGTAATTCCTTGTTAAGTGCTTTTGTAGGGTACCCCACTTCCACTGCAGTTCGACCCTGCAGAAGCCCAGGTGTTTATTAGGGCGTCTGATCCTTAAGCTTCTGTGGCTTCTGGTTGCTAGAAACTGACAGATGTTTCTTCATGGTACCTCCGGCTTCAGCATTCACGTACCTCTCTAGATTTTTCTATTGCTTTGATTTTTTTGCCTTTTAGTTTTTCCTTTTCGGTCTGTGTGTTTATGAGGAGGGGGGTGATATATAGGCACAGCAGCTCAGCAATACATTTTTAAAGTTTAAAAAAATTTTTTAGGTTATTTTTAGATATTTTAGGTATTTTTTACAGACAGGATTTTTAAGAATGTCTGCTCCACCATATTGTGGGGAATAGAATTTATCTGCTAGTGCTAAGATGTAGATCACAACAAACTGTGGGAAATTCTTCAAGAGATGGGAATGCCAGACCACTTACATGCCTCCTGAGAAATCTGTATGCAGATCAGGAAGCAACAGTTAGAATTGGACATGGAACAACCAACTGGTTCCAAATTGGGAAAGGAGTATGGCAAAGCTATATATTGTCACCCTGCTTATTTAACTTACATGCAGAGTACATCATGCGAAATGCCGGGCTGGATGAAGCACAAGCTGGAATCAAGATTGCTGGGAGAAATATCAATAACCTCAGATATGCAGATGACACCACCTTTTGGCAGAAAGTGAAGAGGAACTGAAGAGCCTCTAGATGAAAATGAAAGAGGAGAGTGAGAAAGCTAGCTTAAAACTCAGCATTCAAAAAACTAATATCATGGCATCCAGTCCTAACACTTCATGGTGAATAGATGGGGAAACGATGGAAACAGTGACAGACTTTATTTTCTTGGGCTCCAAAATCACTGTAGATGGTGACTGCAGCCATGAAATTAAAAGATGCTTGCTACTTGGAAAAAAAGCTGTGACCAGCCTAGACAGCATATTAAAAAGCAGAGACATTACTCCATTGACAAAGGTTCGTAAAGTCACAGCTATGCTTTTTTCCAGTAGTCATGTACGGATGTGAGAGCTGGACTACAAAGAAAGCTGAGCACCAAAGATTTGATGCTTTTGAAGTGTGGTGTTGGAGAACTCTTGAGAGTCCCTTAGACTGCAAGGAGATCCAACCAGTCTATTCTAAAGGAAAACAGTCCTGAATATTCATTGGAAGGATTGATGCTGAAGCTGAAACTCCAATACTTTGGCCACCTGATGAGAAAAGATGGCCCATTGGAAAAGACCCTAATGTTGGGAAAGATTAAAGGCAGGAAGAGAAGGGGATGATAGAGGAGGAGATGGTTGGGTGGCCCCACCTACTCAATGGACATGAGTTTGAGCAAGCTCCAGCAGTTGGTGATGGGCAGGAAAGTGTGAGTGCTGCAGTCCGTGGGGTGGCAAAGAGTCAGACACGACTGAGCGACTAAACTGGACTGAACTGCAAGTAGTAGCATATGGTAATAATGTAAACCTGGGATTTGGGCTAGCTCATTTAGAATGGCTACTGTATGTCTGGCACTGTACTAGACATTGTGAACAAAATTCTGCCCTTGGCCTCAGGTTGATGCCTGGTTCCATCTCTTTCATAAAGTTAGAACTGCATTGAATTTGCGCTATTTACCAGGTGTATTAACTTAAATACATTTCTTAAACTATAAAAAGGAGCTATATTCTTCACAGACAATGGTGAAGACTAAGTGGACTAAATAGTGGATATCAGAACAATTTCTGATGTAAGTACCAGAACCTCCAATTTAATATGAGTTAGGAGATCTTCCCGACCCAGGAATTGAACCCAGGTCTCCTGCATGGTAGGCAGACGCTTTACCATCTGAGCCACCAGGGAAGTCCAAGCAATAAAAACGTTATCACATCATGAGTTAGAAAGTCCAGAGTTATCCCAGGTTTCAGGGGAGAATATCAGGACTCTTGACTCTGCCCTCCTCTCTGTGCTGACATTTATCCTGAGGCTGATAACACGCTGAATGCAAACAATTTCAGGAATGTCATCCAAACACAATACCCAGAGAGAAAATCTATCTCTTTCTGTGTCTCTTTCCCAGAACCTTCCCCCTCCCCTCCAAAAAGAGCTCCCTTCATATTTTGTTGGCCAGAATTATATCACATGACCCTTCCCGTGCCAGTTAGTTAATATCAAGGGAAATGGAAATATTGTGATTGGTTTAGATGGATTAATATTTATCTTTGGAATCAGGGGATAGATCACCTTTCTCTAAGCCTCAAAATGAAAGAAGAGATGAACAAGACTGGAGCCCTGTCAACACGAAAGAAAGGGAGAAATGCAAGTTGAGCAGGCCACCAACAATTTCTGCGGCAGTCTGCAAATGCCCAGGATAACGACGACCACTTGGCAGGTGCCCGTCCCAGAAATGTTAGTCACCACTGCTCTCAACTACAGCCAAACCTAATCTATACAAGCTGGATTGAGGGCAACCTCTTAATGCACCTCTCCACTTGGAAATCAAGTCATTTGTCAGAGCCAGTGAAAATTTTTCAAAAGCTTGAGATTATACAGTCTCCAGACGTGGATGCTGACTCTGCACGCCTTGTTGCCTGCTGCACAGCACAGCACATGGCCAAGCCAGTGCTCTTGGGTTGACCAGTTGTTCCTTCTGCTCTCCTCTGTGTTATAGCTAAGCCTCTTTATAGTTTTTATTCCACAACTGGTAAAGAACACCTCACCTGAATAGCACCTCTGTCCTCCCTGTCCCCCAAACAAATACCCTGCCTGGGAGGCATGACAGCCAGCCCTGTCCTTCTACTTCGAATAAAATACAATAAATATGGAAATAAAAAAAAACAGACAGGGAAAAAGCAGACTTAGAAAGACAGAATAAGGAAAACACACATATCTTTACAAAAGCAAATGAGGAAAAAGGAGGCAGAGGAATGATCTCTGAGCCTACTGGAGGGCTGGGAAATCTGATATCATTTTTTTTAAAAAACTACTTTTGAGATTTAAAGATTTATTACTACCTTCCCTTCCTAATAGCCCTCTTTTCAGCAGTTTCATTATTCATCTGGAGGCAGGAGGACGAACAAAGGGTTTTTCCTCCTCAAGAAACACCCTCTCCTTCCTTGCCTCCACACCCCTGTCCTAGGAATCCATGACTCCAGGAAACGTTTTCAGATAAAACAATTCCAGTTACTGGAAAATCTTAAGGTTTTCCTTGTGGGTCTGCTGCAGTGGCCTGGCCTCTGACTCACAAATAAAAGAGATTTACTAAGAGATAGTAACACCTTTTGTGTAATTACAAATTACTTTTTCTTTCCCATATTGACTCCTCTATCACACAGTGATGAAGGTTGAAATGAATCAGTGGTTTTCAAACTGCATATGTGTGTGTGCACGCATGCATGCATGAATGTGTCTGTATTTAAACAGAAGAACATCTTTTTGAATTATGCTATTTTATGTGGAACCCCAACATGAAAACCAGATAAAAGTAGATATGTTTTGGTTGAAGGGAGAGTGGGAGTGGAAGGGTGAAATAAGTGAAGAAGGCATGTTTTTAAAGGCCCCATTCTTGGCCCCGGAAGCTCTCAAAGTATTGCCCCAAGCTGGGTCTTCTCAGGGCTGTTTGATAACCAGAGATGTCTCTCAGATAACTTTTTTAAAGCAAAGAAATTAAACTTGGCACATAGAGGTAAATTATCTTAATTCATCTCCCCCATTCTATTTTCTTCCTTCTCTCCTCAGACAATGGCTATCAAGACAATTTTTTTGTTACTTAGTCGCTCAGTCCTGTCTGACTTATTTGCAACCCCATAGACTGCAGCCTGCCAGGCTCTTCTGTCCGTGGGATTTCCCAGGCAAGGATACTAAAATGGGGTTGCCATTTCCTTCTCTAGGGGATCTTCCGGACCCAGGAATCAAACCCACGGCTCCTGCTTGGCAGGTGAATTCTTTACCACTGAGCCACCAGGGAATACTGGCCTCCTAAAAATGTTTAGGTCCTAGTCCCCTAGAAGCTGTGGATACATTACTTTACGTGGCTAAAGGGAACTTACAGATGTAATTTAATTAAAGAAGTTGAGATGGGGAGATTATTCTGGATTACGCTGCTAGGCCCAGCGTAACCATAAGTATCTTTACTAGAGGGAGGGTCAGAGTCAGAAGACATGTAGTAATAAATGCAGAAGTTGGTGTGGTGGGGCCAAGAGCCAAGGGATGTGGGCAGCGTCTAGAAGCTGGAAAAGGCAAGGATTCTCTCTTAGAACCTCCAGAAGGAACTCAGCCCTGCTGACTCGCTGCAGACTTCTACCGTGAAAACTGTAAGATTATAAAGTTGTATTCTCCAAAGTTACTGAGTTGGTGCTAGTTTGTTACAGCAGCAATAAGATACTAGTACAATGAGTTAAACATGTTTCCACCTGGTCCATGTTTTTATACTTGAACTAAGTGGAGAGATAGAAATAAATAGAGAAGATAATTTTATTTATTTTCTATCCTCACTTCATGTTTTTGAGAATCTATCCATTTGATACATGAATATCTAGTTCACCTGGTTTAACTGCTGTATAGCATTTTATCATATGAATATATCATAGTTTATGTCATTCTCTAACATGGGGATTAGGATGTTAAAAATTTTTCACAGCAATAAATATCCTTTTCATATTTCCTCACACACAGATGTCCTACACATATACATGGAAGTTTACTAGAGTGTATATCTAGAATTTGCAGATTCTAGCTTTTCCCCAGTGTCCAGATTACACATAGCTCCAGCCTGCTGAACCAGAGGCTGTCTCTGAGAAAGAGAATAGGATTTGGAGGGAAGGACTGGGAGAATAACGTTCTCATTCACCTTAATTCTTTGATGTTTGTATTTTTTATGGCTATGTATTACTGCAGTAAAAAGAAACATTATTCAGATGTTTAGGACATAAAATGGAGAGCCTCAGGCTGGCTGCAGCTGGCAGACAAGTTTTGTTTGGCTCACAGAGGGTTTAAAACATATTAAAACATAACTATAATGAGGTAGCACCTCACACTCGTCAGAATGACCTTCATAAAAAACTCTACACATAATAAAAGCTGGAGAGGGTGTAGAGAAAGGGGAACCCTCCTACACTGTCGGTGGGAAGGTAAATTGGTGCAGCCACTGTGGAGAACATTATGGAAGTTCCTTAAAATACTAAGAGCTGCCATATGATCCAGTAATCCCACTCCTGGAAATTTATTTGGAGAAAACTCTAATTCTAAAAGATGCATGCTCCCCAGTGTTCATAGCAGCACTATTTATAATAAAATATGATACAAATTAACTTACTTAGAAAACAGAGACTCACAGACACAGAAAACAACTTTATGGTTACCAAAGGGGAAAGGGACTTCTCTGATGGCTCAGCAGGTAAAGAATCTGCAGGAGACACAGGAGACACTGGTTCGATCCCCGGGTTGGGAAGGTCCCCTGGAGGAGGAAATGATGACCCAGTCCAGTGTTCTTGACTGAAAAACCCCATGGACAGAGGAACCTGGCGGGCTACAGTCTATGCAGTCGCAAAGAACTAGATACGACTGAGCGACTAAGCGCACACAGCACACAACGTGGAAAGGGGTTAAGTGAAGGCCACTCAGTCGTGTCCGACTCTTTACGACCCGTGGACTATACAGTCCGTGGAATTCTCTAGGCCAGAACACTGGAGTGGGTAGCCTTTCCCTTCTCCAGGGGATCTTCCCAACCCAGGGACTGAACCCAGGTCTCCCTCATTGCACGCAGATTCTTTATCAGCTGAGCCACAAGGGAAGCCCAAGAATACTGCAGTGGGTAGCCTATCCCTTCTCCAGCCAATCTTCCCAACCCAGGAATCGAACCTGGGTCTCCTGCATTGCAGGCGGATTCTTTACCAACTGAGCTACCAGGGAAGCAGGGGAGGGATAAATTAGGAGTTTGGGATTGGCAGATGTAAGCTACTGCATATAAAGTAGATAAACAACAAGGACTTACTGTACAGCACAGGGAACTACATTCAATCTCTTATAATAAGCCACGGGAAAGAATATACATATATTTATATATCAATCACTTTGCTATATATCAGAAACTAGCACAACATTATGAATCAACTATACTTCCGTTAAAAATATTGAAATGTTCATTTATATTAAATAGGAGATTTCACATAAAATCCAAAGTTCCAACTTCCCTTGAAATGTTAGAAGAGTTGGAAACACTGGCAGTAATTGGCAAGAGCAAAGTTGGGCTGCTCGTCTAAGTGGAGCAAGTGTTCTCTTGTTTTGCCACAGTCCCCACCGCACTCTGTCACCTGACACCCTGCTCATATTCCTCATTCATTTCATGTTCCAGCCTTCTGTAGGCATTTGAACTTGGCCACCCCAGCTACAGTTGCCAGACAGAAAAACAGAACTTCAGTTAAATTTGAACTTCAGACAATCAACAAATAAGATTTTAGTGTTTGTCCCAAATAATGCTGGACATCTTGAATTTTTATTTGTTAAATCTATCACCTCTAACCCCAGGTCCCGAGCACTTCATAACCTGGCCTCTTGATTCCAACTTTATCTCTCATTAATCTCTGCAGAGTACATCATGAGAAACACTGGACTGGAAGAGGCACAAGCTGGAATCAAGATTGCCGGGAGAAATATCAATAACCTCAGATATGCAGGTGACACCACCCTTATGGCAGAAAGTGAAGAGCCTTTTGATGAAAGTGAAAGTGGAGAGTGAAAAAGTTGGCTTAAAGCTCAACATTCAGAAAACTAAGATCATGGCATCTGGTCCCATCACTTCATGGAAAAAGAGATGGGGAAACAGGGGAAACAGTGTCAGACTTTATTTTTGGGGGCTCCAAAATCACTGCAGATGGTGATTGCAGCCACGAAATTAAAAGACGCTTACTCCTTGGAAGGAAAGTTATGACCAACCTAGATAGCATATTCAAAAGCAGAGATATTACTTTGCCAACAAAGGTCCATCTAGTCAAGGCTATGGTTTTTCCAGTGGTCATGTATGGATTTGAGAGTTGGACTGTGGTTTTTCCAGCAGTCATGTATGGAAGTGAAAGTTGGACTGTGAAGAAAGCTGAGCACCGAAGAATTGATGCTTTTGAACTGTGATGTTGGAGAAGACTCTTGAGAGTCCCTTGGACTGCAAGGAGATCCAACCAGTCCGTCCTAAAGGAGATCAGTCCTGGGTGTTCATTGGAAGGACTGATGCTAAAGCTGAAACTCCAGTACTTTGGCCACCCCATGCAAAGAGTTGACTCACTGGAAGAGACTCTGATGCTAGGAGGGATTGGGGGCAGGAGGAGAAGGGGACGACAGAGGATGAGATGGCTGGATGGCATCACTGACTCAATGGACATGAGTTTGAGTGAACTCCGGGATTTGGTGATGGACAGGGAGGCCTGGTGTGCTGTGATTCATGGGGTCGCACAGAGTCGGACACGACTGAAGTGACTCAACAGCAAAGAGTTGGACATGACTGAGCGACTGAACTGAGCTGAACCCCCTTTACAGGGTTTAACTTCTGCCCACACCAGACTGCTCACCCGTTTCCTGAACATGTTATTTGCAGTCTTCTCCTGTCTTGGAGATTCTACTTCCATTACTCTCCAGTCATATAAGATTAAATGAACAGCCTTCTAGACCAAGTGCATGTTTCCACCCCTGCAGAAAGTTTCTCCGCCTCGGGGATCACTTCTTTCTGCCAACGCTTGTAGAAGTATTGGTAGAAGTCCCTCAGCATTTATCATTTTGAACTTCAGTGATACTTATTTTTTCTAGGTAGAACAGTTCTCCAACTAGATGATAATCTTTGAGTTTTACTCGTTATTGTATCCCCAAGGGCCTAACAAATCTTTGGAATTAGGGAGGAGTTGGTATAAGTGCGTACATGTAAGACGTAAGGATGATGTATCACTTAGCTTTTCGTAACAAACTACCTCTAAACTTCATGACTTAAAATAACAAGTATTTATTGTAGCTCATGATTCTGTGGGTTGGTTGGGTGGTTCCTCTGATCTGGGCTGGTTTGTTTGCGACTGGGTGGTCTGGAACGGCCTCACTTGTAGATCCGGAGCCTCAAGTGACTTGCAGGAGAACAGTGGGTATGGTCAGAGCCTCTTTGTTTGGTACCTGTCATCCCCGAGGGGACGTGGTCATGTGGTGGCAAAGGGTTCCCACCAGAGAGAGCCTCCACTGTGTCAAATTTGCTATCATCCACTTGCCAAAGGCTTACCTGGTGGCTCAGACAGTGAAGAATCCACCTGCAGCGCAGGAGACCCAGGCTTGGTCCCTAGGTTGGGAAGATCCCCTGGAGGACATGACAGCCCACTCCAGGATATTCTTGCCTGGAGAACTCCATGGACAGAGGAACCTGGCAGACTACAGTCCATGGGGTTGCAAAGAGTCAGACACGACTAAGCTACTGACACACACATACTTGCAAGAGAAGGTTGTACAGATTCAACAGAAGCCCAGATTCATCAAATAGAGAAACAGGAGAGGGACAAAATCACACAACAAGAATAAACTGGAGGCAATTACTGCAAAAGTACCTGAGATGATAACAAGAACCCAGCTTTCATCTCAGTTAAAGAGCTATGCTTCAATCTTGGTCTCCACGTATCAGTTAAACTGGACTTCTTGTGATATGCCACACTCCTTTCCCCAAGGATCTTTCCCTTAATGTTTGCTCTGCCTGGAATGTTCCTCCCCACCTCCTTGGCAGGATAGTTGCATTTCCTTCGAGTCCTTTTCTGAAGTGACTTCATGCGGGGAGCCTTTCCCCACTCTGCAGACCACATCCAGTCTCCTGCTCTGCACACTCAGAGGATCGCAGGCGCTGCTTTTACAGGACTCTCAAGCACTGTTATGAATTTCTTTGCTGTGTAGTTTTTTTTTTCTTAATATATATTTTTAATTGAAGTATAGTTGACTTACACTGTTTCAGGTGCACAGCAAGGCGACTCAGTTGTACATACACACATATATTATTTTTGAGATTATTTTCCATTATAGGTTATTACAAGATATTGACTATATTTACTTGTGCTAGAGAGTAAACCTTTGTTGCTTGTTGCATATCTATTTTTTAAAATTACAAATCTAGCATTCTGTTCACACCAAGTCAAATGAGTGGAATGAAAATGTCATAAATTTTTTAGTTAGGCAGAAATTTGTTTTCTAATGCGTACGTTTTGTGTTTAGTGTCATCTCGCCCTCTCAGCAGAAAGAGCTCTAGGACAGAGATTGGGTCTATCTTGTTTGAGGCTGAATCCTCAGCATCATGTCCGGCACGTTGTAGGTGCTCAGATTTGGAGGAATAAATGACTAAACATATGAACAAATGGCTGACATTATGCTCAGCCATTCTGTGCTCAGAATGGAATAAGACTGTTAAGAGTACTCTAACTCTGTGGGGGTGGAAGGCCATGGAAAACTGCAGTCTGTTGGGGACATAAGAATGGGTTGTACAAAATTAATCAAGAACTACTTAGGTGTGAATAGAAAACTAAACATAGATCAGTTCAGTTCAGTCACTCAGTCGTGTCCGACTCTGGGACTCCATGGACTGCAGCACACCAGGCTTCCCTGTCCATCACCAACTCCAGAGCTTGCTCACACTCAGGTCCATCAGGTCATCCTCCGTCTTACTCTTCTTCCAAGAAGTCATCCCCTTCTTCTCCTGCCTTCAGTCTTTCCCAGCGATTACACTCCAGCATCTGGTGCTTCATACCGAGAAACCCATGGACAGTATGATGCACCAGATGCTGGACTGTAACGGCTGTGGGAGATTAGGGAGAAGAAATCTGGATATGCCAAGTGGTCACCAGAGGCGTCACCTAGGAGGCAGCACTGAACTAGGTCCAGAGAGGAAACAGGATTTCGATGTGATGAAATTAGGGAAGGAAGCTGATAAGTTGAGATTATGAGTTTGATCCGCTATAACACTTATTATACCGGTGTCCTCATAAGCGGCTGATCACACGAGGAACCAGGCAGGAGAGTAAGTGGAGCCATTCCCGAGACCACTGAAGCAGCTCAAGATTGCCTCAGAGGACACTGCCAAGTCCAGTCCCATCCACGTAAAGAAATAACAGTTCACTCAGAGACCAGGCTCCTCCACCCCGTTAAAAGAGAGCAGCGTGAGCATCTGCTTCTACTCTTCTGGAAACCGTGTAGATCTAATGCTCTGTGTCTCCCACTCTGTTTGTCCCCTCTTTTGTGTTAATCTATTATGAAAACTTCCAAACATACACAAAGAAAAGAGTACAAGAAACCCCACATTAAATTCAACAAGCATCAACATTTTGCCATACTTATTTCATCTCTCTCCCTCTCTATTTTCCCCCCAAAACATTTAAATTTTTATTTGATGTTACACTTTTGGCTGTGCTGGGTGGGTCTTCGTCGCTGTGCAGGCTTTTCTCTTGTTGCGTGGAGCGAGGGCTGCTCCTCGTTGACATGTGTGGGCTTTTCCTTGTGGCGGCTTCTCTTGTTGCAGATCACAGGCTCTTGGGCGCACGAGCTTCAGTAGCTACAGCGCATGGGCTTAACTGCCCAGCAGCATGAGGGATCTTCCTGGATCAGGGATCGAACTGGTGCCTCCTGCATTGCAAGTTGGATTCTTTCCCACTGAGCCACCGGGGAAGTCCCCTGCAAAGCATTTTAAAGCAAATCCTAGATACCATGTCCTAACATTCCAAACCACGTCAGTATGCATCTCTAAAGGAAGTAAGATCATTTTCTTACGTAACCACAATACCTTTTTTCACATCCAACAAAATGAAGCATTATTCCTCAATGTCACTTAATATCCAGTCCATATTTAACATTTCCTGAATATTTAAAACATCTTTTTGCAGTGGGTTTATTTGAATCAGGATCTAAACAAGATTCACGGATACAGTTGACACATTTCTTGTACCTCTTTTAATCTAGACAACCGTTAAATTAATTCAACAGGGAAGTCATTAGGCAGAGGTGGCTCTAATTCTGCGGCAGACCATAAAAGCAAACCAAAATCTAAGCCTGTAAATGCCTCACGATTATGAAATAAAAACACTGAGGAGAACGAACAACGAGAGCCAACGAGGCTTTAAACCAAAGCCAATCAAATAATTTCCTTTCTCTGCTTCCTCATTTTCTCTACATAATTCCTTCCCCTGACTTCTCTTGCAGAGTAGAGTGCTCCTAATCACTTCGTTTGGCGCCACCCAGCCGGGAATTGATTTTTGCTCAAATAAACTTTTTAAATGTTTACCACGTCTCAGTTTATCTTTTAACACTGTGGATGTTCTCTTCTAGTTGGGGCTTCTCTTGGCCGCCAACCACCTCAGCCTCCCAGGCTTGATCTGTTCCCTGAATGAGCAGGGAGTTGAGAGGTTAGAAGATTTCAATATGGGAAGAGGACAGGTGGATGGAGTGAGTATCAGAGTCCTCAGATCTTACAGAAAAAAAAAAAAAAAAAATCCCTAATGGGCTTCAGGGCAAACGTTCAAATAAGAGACTCTTAAAACTAGAATTGACCTACATAATCTCCTAGCACTTGAGAATGACAAGAATTTACCGAATTGTAAGAGTCTGATTCCTACAAACAAGAGAGGGGCGCTGAGAGAAAGGTAATCTGGATGAGCTGATAGACAGTATACAAGCTCAGGCGGGACCAGTCACACAATTTGCAGAGGCCCAATGCAAAAAAAAAAATCCCAGAGCCCTGGTTAAAAAATTATTAGGAATATCAAGATACTATAAAGATAGACAACTAATGAGAAGATACTGTAAAGCACAGAGAACTCTGCTTAAGGCACGGTGGTGACCTGAATGGGAGGAAGCCCAAAAGGGAGGGGATATATGTGTACAGGTACAGGTATGGCTGATTCGTTCTGCTGTATAGTAGAAACTAACACATTATAACGGAGAAGGAAACGGCAACCCACTCCAGTATTCTTGCCTGTGGGTAGAGGAGCCTGGTGGGCTGCTGTCCACAGGGCCGCACAGAGTTGGACACGACTGAAGTGACTTAGCAGCAGCAGCAACACATTATAAAGGAACGATACTCCCCAAACATTAATTTTTAAAAGATGACAACAGAAGAGCATTAGAACAAAATGCAGGGCCCCTCTGAGCACAGGAACCTAAGTGCCAGCACAATTTGCATGCCCACCCATGAAGCTGATCCTTGCACCAGCGGCAGAGTTTACAGGCCCCAAGGAGTTGTTCTACAAGACAAAGCTTTCTCGCCTGTCTGTCTCTCTCTTGGATTTCAGAGACATGGAAACACAGCGGGAACTGGTTCCATGTTGGGTGGTCACTACCAGCGCCTCAGGGTGGTGAACGGCTTTAGGAGCATCACAGTGACGGGCATGAGATGGTTCTCAGATCACAAACAGCGCTGGTTCTGGCTCCCCTAGCCTTTACACTAGTCTGTGTGAGCACGGGCCCTACAGCCAGAATGCCTGGCTTCATGTGCAGGCTCTATCACTTCCTGGGTCAAGTTACTTGACCTGTCTGTGCTTATTTCCTCATCTATAATATGGAGCTAATAAAAATACCTGCCTCATAGGGTTGTTTAAAGATTAAATTCGTTAGAATTTGCTGGCACATGGCAAGCACTGTATGTGTTTATTAAATTCAGAGGCCAGAACCGGAAGGGCCCACACGTGGTAACGTGGTCAACAGGACGAAGACCATCTCTGCTCTTCTAGTGGAAGGAGGCTGTGCCTGGCGTGTGTATCCTGCTCCCAGCAACTTACACAATGGCCATTCACTCCGCAGGTGTTTATTGAGCATCTGCTATGCGGCAGACACTTACTGAGCAGAGAGTGTTCCAGGCATGGTCCTTGTCTTTCTGGGGCTGATTGTCTAGCAAAGAGACAACTCTGCTGCAAAGTCAGCCCTGCCCGTGTCTGGGACCAGGCCTGATGCCTGGTAGGAGGAAATGGAGACGCCCTGGCCTGTTTCCCACCAAGCCCTGCAGCTAGTAACTTGGTTTGATTTCGGTATCCTGATTCCCTGTTATCAATCCTCTTTGTAAAGTTCTATTTTTACCCAGCCCCTGCCTGATATTTCATCACCCCCCCCCAAGATTCAACATTATTTCCCTGAACCTAGACACCCCAATAACTGCTGTTAAACCCCAAGGTGCTATCAGCTGCCTGGCTGACCCCCTTGGAGAGGCTCCAAGGAACTTGGGCTAGGTGGAGTCCACCTTGATTAACAACTATGTCACACTAGCCTTTCCAGGGTGACCTGAACACATGTGTGTCCATCTCTCCATTAATTAGTCCCCATCCTTGCCCTCCTGTCCTTAACTCCTGGCCATTCCTGCCTGTGAGCAGCTGTGTAGATCTGAATCTCTGTCCTACCAACAGTCAGGCCCAGCATCCGAAGGCTACAGGCAGGAGGGGCTGTGGGAGCCCACTGGGGGAAGGCTCCTCCCCTTCAACTAACAAATTCTTGGCCCCCTGCCTTTGAGGGGAGTTTGCGGCAGGATGACATGGGAGGGTAAGGTCGGGTCATAGAGGCAGAGAGTGAGTGGTGCGGCAAGATGCCAGCTGATTTCCTTGGGACCATTTTAAGGCTGTTCTTGAGCATCCTACCGACACTGTCTAGTTCACCACCATCCTGGCTCAAGGCCTCGGGGCAGCTGGACTCTTCACTAGCTGGTGATAAAAAGTGGCAGGTGGGAGCCAAAGATGAGATTTTCTGCATATCGTCCTCCTCCTCCAGATTTGCCTTTTAGAATTTCTGAAATGGTGAGGCTGAAAAAAGTTTCTCCAAAGTCAAAGAAGCAGTGGCTCTGAATTTCCTCCCTTAGGGCCACAGAAACAAAGTAACTTAGAGAATTGCAGGGCCTGTCCGAGAAGTATTATCAGAACAGCAGAGAACCACGCCCCACAAGGGTAACCCTAAGAAAGTCGGAGGGGGACTTCAGTGTGTAAATCTAGGGTCGCCTCAGAACACTTTGGCCCTGGGAAGGGAGCACAGCGCCCAGCCTTCAGGAAGCCAGGCGGCAAGACTGACAGAGGGGACAGTGCCAGGGCCCGCGGCCAGGACCTTTCCCCCCCTACTAGCCCTTCGCTTTCCTGCAGCTTCCAAATTCACAGCCTCCATCCTGCAGTAACCCTCGGATTCTGAATGGAGAACAGAGTCAGTCTTTAGGCTAAACTTTGTAAACTAAAAGATTTGAAAACAATTGATGTTGATGTCTTAAAGGACAAGCCAACAAAGCAATCAACAGTATCTCCTAAACAAAACCGGAGGCTGGTTGGGGAAGGGAAGGAGTAAACAGTGTGACTTTCCTAAAGCCTATTCTAGTTGAGCAGAAGAAACTTTTTAAATTCTAGAAAATAGCAAAATATTCAGGAAGAGAGAAGTAACAATTTACAGACCATATAGGACACAGAGTTCTGCGGGGGCAGAAATCTTTCCTGTCCTGTCCGGTGAATAGTAGCAAAATATTCAGGAAGAGAGAAGTAACAATTTATAGACCATATAGGATACAGAGTTAAGCAGTGGCAGAAATCTTGCCTGTCAGGTGTCTGGGAAGACATGGAATTCGAGCCCTGGCCTCGCTGGAAAGAATCTGCCTGCAATGCAGGAGACCCGGGTTCGATCCTGGATCAGGAAGATCCCCTGGAGGAGGGCATGGTAACCCACTCCAGTATTCTTGCCTGGAGAATTCCAGGGACAGAGGAACCTGGTGGGCTACAGTCCATGGGGTTGCAGAGTCGGACACAACTGAGCGACTAACACACTTAGCACACTGGCTGGCTGGGGAGAAGCTAGATCCCTTCCACACTATGAAAGACCTACTGGGTGCCAGGCACCGAAGAAGAAAGCCAGGAGCGTGAAGATGAGTGCTGGGTGGGCTCTGTCCTGACGTTAGTGCTCCCACCCCATGTAGGCAGCAGGTATGCGAACAGAGGGCAGGGCAGGGCCCTGGGAAGAGGTGTGATGGTTGAACAGCCAGGGAGATAAGCTGGGAGCCCGGGTGTGTGTGTGTGTGTGTGTGTGTGTGTGTGTGTGTGTGTGTGTGTCTGTGTGTCTGTGTGTCTGTGTGTGGTCTCTGGTGTGTAGAGGAAGAGAGAGTTTTCTGGATGAGCTCAATGGGGATATGAGCTGAGTCTTAAAGCCTCAGTTTTGTCTGTGGACCCAGAGGAAGAAAGAAGAGCATCCTAGGGGGGAAACAGCTAGTGAGAAGGTATTGTGAGGAGCCACAGATTGGAGACAGGGAGAGAATTCAGAGAAATCTGTGTGACTGGGACAAAGTTTGCTTGGGAGCACACCCCTATCCCATCATATCAGGGGAAAGGAGGCTGAAGGAGTCTTGAAGTCCTAGGTGTCAGATAAATAAAGTGCATGTTTATCATGTAAGGCAGCGGGAGCCAGCCACAACTTTTAAGCAGGAGAGGGTGGCTTCATGCTGACCTTTGCAAAAGTCATTGGGAGGAGAGAGTGATGGGGCTCAGAGAAGCCAGGGGAAGGGGACCAGTTCTGGCGATGAGCAGGTGAGGTTTGTGCCGCAGCTAATCAGATGCTTACAGCCATGGGGTGTTCAGGATGGATTAAGGACAGGAGTACTGTTTGAGGGGGAAATGTCCCGTAAAAGCTGTTTATTTTGACATACGTTCTCCTATTGCCGCTTCCCTCCCTGGTGCACGTTTCACTTGGGGATTTTTAAAAGAGCTGTCATTTCTGTAGCTTTCGGAAGTTTGGGTGATAGTTTCCTTTCCCACTGAGTTGAAATTCCTGCTTCTCAGGAATCATGAGAGTTGACTTCAACATTTTGATTTCTGAGGGCTGCTTGAGAGTCTGTTGCCCCTGGTCTTTGGCTGAAGAAGGGTCTGTAACTGTCACAATGGAGTGAATTTTCTAGAAATATCTACTGAGGTCAGCTGGTATGATTGTGGTTCTCATGTACACCCGTGGCGGATTCATGTTGATATATGGCAAAACCAATACAGTATTGTAAAGTAAAAAATTTAAAAAATTTTAAAAATAAATAAAACAAACAAACAAACAAACTTGCCAGGGCGGTCCCTAGAGTCTGCACAAGGCAACCCTTTGCGTCCCTGCACAAGTGGTGAATCCTGTTACTCAGCACACCCCACTAGATGGAGGTTTTATAAAGTAGTTCTGCCCTCACAGGGAAAGCTGGGCTATAAGAAAAGGGCACTGAAGGAAGCGACTTTTGTTCTAATGCCAAACCCCTGGGAGACTGGTGTCTGGAGTGTTTACATACTCCTGACTTTTTACATGATTTCCCCAACTCTTACATTTCATACACCGAGAGCAAAATAGAACTTGACCCTGGTTTATTACACGGTAGGTCTGCCAGGCTGGCTCTGGAACAGTGGCTTTGCCGTGTGCATGGGCTGGTTAGTCATGAGACAGGAGCAGAGGGCGAATAAGTTGAAGTCGGGGTTGAAATTCCTATAGAGGCCATTGCCCGGGCACACCCTGCCCTTAGCGCGCTCTGGCCCGGGTCACCAGGGGTTACAGGGTGGGGAATGGCAGCCCAGCCCCGCTCTCATAAATCGTATTGCGTGTCCTGAATGGTGGGTCAGTGAATAGGAATTTCAGGCATAATGAGATCTTGATTAAGAAAGCCTTTGGGAAGAAGACACCATGATAGGTCTCAGCTGTGATTCCCCCCTCCCCCGCCCCCAGCTTTCATTAGTGATGTAGAGCAGTGTTGATTGTAGCAAATCCTCTACTAAACAGAAACTACTTTGCTGCTCCAAAGAGAAATACCTGCCTTACAGCTTCCATTTGTCCCCAAATCGTTGTCGGTACACAAGGTAAGGCCACGTTTCCTTCCCAGCGTCCTCCTCCTCCGCCCTTCCCCGCTCACTGGTGGCCTCTCCTCCCCTGCAGCCCCTGGAGGCCTTTCTTCTCCTTATTAAAGCAGGACAAGCTCTTGTTTGGGCTCGCAGGCTGACAGATTGACCTTCTTGGAAATGATTTCTGTCACCCTCTCTTCAACTAAACGTTGCATTTCAGAGTGTTTCCTGGGGATCGTGGCTAGGAGCTCATGGACTAGAACCGCATCAAAGCCCGGCTGGGATCCGGTCCTGAGGGTTACCAGCGGTGGGAGGTAGGCCGAGCGCGTCCCCTGGCTGAGCCTCAGTTTCCTCTCTCTGTGAAGGAAAGCCCACGCTGACGCAGGGCTGTTTTGAGGACTAAAGGAGAGAAAGCATGCTGGCTCTCAGAATTTCCCGGCACCTGGCAAGTCTCAGCTATGATTACTGGTTGGTGAACTGCTCCGTAAATGGCCTTATTCTACTGGGAACTTAGTGTAACAGCTAGCAAGAGGAGAGAATGTTTTCAACTGATTGTATTAGGAAAAGATTCAAACGGGTGGAAAAGCTGAGGGAATAGTACAATTGATACGGGAGTCCCTCTCCTTGATTCTACAATTGCTTACATTTTGCTGTATATATACATTTTTTTTTCCTGAACCATTTCAAAGTGAAATGTAGACGTGACCCTAAACACCTAAACACACACCTCTTGAGCAATAAGGACATTTTCCTAGATATTCACAATAATCTTTATTACATTTAAGAACATTTATAATGATTACCTGAATTACCTAATTCCTAATCTATATAAAGGGGGCTTCCCTTGTGGCTCAGCTGGTAAAGAATCCACCTGCAATGTGGGAGATCTAGGTTCGACCCCTGGATTGGGAAGGTCCCCTGGAGAAGGGAAAGGCTACCCACTCCAGTATTCTGGCATGGAGAATTCCATGTACTGTATAGTCCATGGGGTTGCAAAGAGTCAGATGCGACCGAGCGACTTTCACTTTCAATCTATATAAAGAGTTTCAAAATGTCCCCCATTAAGCCTTCTAATAGATTAAAAAAATTTTTTTCTCAAGGCCTTGCAGAGTTTAACCTTTATTATTTATTAACGGCTATGTGGTATGCAGGATCTTTAGTGCCCTGACCAGGGATCAGATCGTTCTCCCTTCAGTGGAAGCTCCGAATCTTAAACAGTGGACCTTTAGGAAAGTCCTAATCTGTTGAGTCACTCAATCATGTCCCACTCTTTGCGACCCCTTGAATCGCAGCACGCCAGGCCTCCCTGTCCATCACCAACTCCCGGAGTTCACTCAGACTCACGTCCATCGAGTCAGTGATGCCATCCAGCCATCTCATCCTCTGTTGTCCCCTTCTCCTCCTGCCCCTAATCCCTCCCAGCATCAGGGTCTTTTCCAATGACTCAACTCTTCACATGAGGTGGCAAAAGTATTGGAGTTTCAGCTTCAGCATCAGTCCTTCCAATGAACACCCAGGACTGATCTCCTTTAGAATGGACTGATTGGATCTCCTTGCAGTCCAAGGGACCCTCAAGAGTCTTCTCCAACACCACAGTTCAAAAGCATCAATTCTCCTGCGCTCAGCTTTCTTCACAGTCCAACTCTCACATCCATACATGACCACTGGAAAAATTATAGGCTTGACTAGACAAGACCTTTGTTGGCAAAGTAATGTCTCTGCTTTTGAATATGCTATTTAGGTTGGTCATAACGTTCCTTCCAGGGAGTAAGCGTCTTTTAATTTCATGGCTGCAGTCACCATCTGCAGTGATTTGGGAGCCCAAAAATATCAAGTCTGACACTGTTTCTACTGTTTCCCCATCTATTTCCCATGAAGTGATGGGACTGGATGCCATGATCTTCGTTTTCTGAATGTTGAGCTTTAAGCCAACTTTTTCACTCTCCACTTTCACTTTCATCAAGTGGCTTTTTAGCTCCTCTTCACTTTCTGCCATAAGGGTGCTGTCATCTGCATATCTGAGGTTATTGATATTTCTCCCGGCAATCTTGATTCCAGCTTGTGCTTCTTCCAGCCCAGCGTTTCTCATGATGTACTCTGTATATAAGGTAAATAAGCAGGGTGACAATATACAGCCTTGACGTACTCCTTTTCCTATTTGGAACCAGTCTGTTGTTCCATGTCCAGTTCTAACTGTTGCTTCCTGACCTGCATATAGGTTTCTCAAGAGGCAGGTCAGGTGGTCTGGTATTTCCATCTCTTTCAGAATTTTCCACAGTTTGTTGTGATCCACACAGTTAAAGGCTTTGGCATAGTCAATAAAACAGAAGTAGATGTTTTTCTGGAACTCTCTTGCTTTTTCGATGATCCAGCAGATATTGGTAATTTGATCTCTGTTTCCTCTGCCTTTTCTAAAACCAGCTTGAACATCTGGAAGTTCACGGATCACGTATTGCTGAAGGCTGGCTTGGAGAATTTTGCGCATTACTTTGCTAGCGTGTGAGATGAGTGCAATTGTGCAGTAGTTTGAGCATTCTTTGGCATTGCCCAAATTCTAATAGATTTTTTATTTTTTCCAAACAAAATCCAATCAAGAGTCTGACATTGAATTTAATTGTCTAATCTCTTTGTTCTTTCATATTTGGAGCAGTGGAGACACACCGAGAACGACCTTGCTCCTGAAAGGCTGCAGGTAAAAATGGCCACTGTTCCCACTGAGGTCCCCTGGGTCTGGCACCTTTTCTCACACGGGCCCTATGATATACCTGCATTGTTTGCTTTGTGGAGCACATTCACTACTGGTTTTACGGCTTGATAACTTGAGGTTAGGAACTCTTTTATTGTCTTCCCACCACCCATATTCCCACCACCCACACGGGACCGACACACAGACGGTCAACAGAAACCAACGGAAGGAAAGCAGGCGGGGAGGGAAGGAGGAAGAAGAGGAGGGGACTGGGAAGGAGGCCGGCCTGGCCTTGCACCTGCTTCTTGGCCCGGTAGGTGCCTTGGGGGACAGGGGACCTTCTGCTGTCCCGGAGGCGCTGCCCTCCTTGGATTTGGAGAGGACAACTCCCCTCTGTGGCCTGCGCCTTCTTCCTTCTCAGGCTCCTTTCCCCACTTCCGCCTCCCTTGCCTGAGCACTAGCTGGGCTCCCCTTGGACCCTTTGTTAACTTTCATCTCTTCCTCTCTGGAGACATGATAAACATTTGACAGTATTTTTAGAAAGTGGTCTATCATAGATCATCTCTTCCTACCACCACATTCATTTATCCAGTACCCTGGGGAGTAACTGGTACATGATTTCCACCTTCAGGAAGGAAATTCCTGACTCAAAGGGAATCCTGGGGAGTATGCACTCTTTGTCAGGACGGTGTCAGGGTACCTATGAGAGCAGGATCTGCTGAAGGGAAAGGACACATATGGGTGGATGAGCCCCCAAGGCCAAGAGGAGCTGTCTCCAAACACAACTGAAACAGCTGGGCTCAGGCTTCAGGGTCAAAGTGTTACTCCCATTCAGTGTAGAGAGAACAAAGACTGAACTGGCTGGAACAGACCAAAGTTTGTAGACTGAGCTTTCTCATGTATGCATGCATGCTAAGTCTCTTCAGTCGTGTCCA
The DNA here is from genome assembly GCF_001704415.2 of Capra hircus. NCBI lineage: Eukaryota > Metazoa > Chordata > Mammalia > Artiodactyla > Bovidae > Capra > Capra hircus. Next base: position 69,950,631 of record NC_030823.1, on the reverse strand, counting down.
ACTCTGTGCAACCCCATGGACTGTAGCCCACCAGGCTCCTCTGTCCATGGGCTTCTCCAGGCAAGAACACTGGAGTGGGTCGCCATGCCCTCCTCCAGGGGATCTTTATACCTAATCCCTCTGTAAAATGCTGAGCTGAACAAAGGCAGAGAAGATATAGGGGATGAAGGTAGGAAACTAGATTATATGCATAGTGGGTTGGCTAATTTCCATTCCAGGCTCACCTCGTGGATATGGTTCTCCATCACCTCTCCTTGCTGAGAAGTTGGCTTCCAGTCAAAGTACATAGGCCATTTAATTATTAATCTGAGCAAAACATTGTTAGGAAAGTTAAACTGTTGAGTGTGTGCGTCTGTGTGTACACACGTGGATGCTTTCTGGGTTATCTGGCTGTTTTGTTTTTCCTGCTTACTTTTCTGGGCCCCTGCTCCTCACCATTGGTGGAGACACCTATAAGGTGATCATGACCAACAGTGAATCCCTATGAGCTGTTCGGTCCCCGGCTCCTTGGATGTGTGTGGAAATGTTTGTCAGCTGTAGAGGGCTCCGTACACCAAAAGTGACTGACCTTGACCTTTGATTGGACGGTGTATCTGTGACCAGGAAAAAGTTCAGTGTTCCTGTTTGATGATGGTTTTATGCCCTCCTGTCAGTAGAAAGTATTTTATAAAGCTTGCTGATGGCCCAGGGCTCCAGGAACTATCATCATTATTTAGCCAATGATTTTAATGAGTCTATATAAACTCATTCTATTTTTACATTAATAACAGGGAGAGAGAAGTTGGAAGATTAAACAGAGGGGAGGATGGGTTTTAGCTTCACTGCTCAGGGCCGCTGGGAAGACTTTTACAGAATTAGATTTAGTCTGTTCTCATTATTTCCTTCTTCCTATGGCTGTTCTTTATTTTTCTGTCTTCTTTCCTCCTTCCCTTCTTTCTTTTCCTCTTTGTTTCTTTCTTCAATATTTACTGCATGCTTACAATGTATTACACACAGTGCTAAGTGCTGGATATACAGAGATGAACAACACATGGCCCCAGCCCTCCTGGAACGTGGTTTAGTGGGGAGGCGGAGACACAGTTCATTCCAACACATTGGGAAAGGGTGGAGGTAAGCTTGGTGGAGAGGCCCTAAATCCAGCTTGGCTTGAGAGAGAAGGCAGAAAGCTTCCTAGAAGACATAACTGGATGATTGATTAGGAGTGGGCATTGGGGGTAAAGGCGCAGAGCCTTTACCTGGGAAACCAAGTCATTCATGTGGTTCAAGAGTGCTGGAGAAAGGAATTGGGATGAACTCTGGGGCTGTGAGTTTTCCACAGATGAGTGACCACAGACTTTGATGTCACTTGGTGTAGTTAGGACCACATGGACAGGTGGAAATGAGGCCTCCTTCTACTCTGGGAAAGTACAGGTGACCTACCCAGGAAGTAAGTACTGAATATGATCCAAGGTGCCTGCTCAGATAGCTGACCCCAGGGAATCCTGCCAGACATGAGAGAGAAAGTGAGGAGAAGCTCACCATTGAAAACCAGTGCTCAGGGCTGAAGAGTTATGTTAAGGATAAGCAGGTAAGGTAATGAGGTATGGATAAAGATCAGTATGTACCAAGGTGGGGCAATGCAGGTTGGAGAGTCAGGAGAACTCCTGGCCTCCTACCAAACAAGGTCTAACTTGTGCTGCGAGTTTTATTGGGAGCCCAAGATCTCAGGAGTTCTTCGGTCAGTAGTCAGGCAAGTGGCCACAGTAGTTCCTCTGTTCCCCAAGAACAGAGCCCGCCATGGGCTGCTCCATGAGCTACAGGAAGCAGGAGAGCTTAGATAATCTCAAGAACATGAGAAGGAGTCAGTTACGGGAAACTGGATTCCTGCTTCTTGGAGGTCTCAGTCTGAGTAGAAAGTGCATATGAGCCAGGAATATATAAGGGTCATGTCCTGTAATATCAACTGCAGCAATATTAATACCAGCGTTGTAGTCAATGTCTCCTCTGTGGCAGAGTGTTTCATGTATATTTCATTTAACCTTCACACAACTAAAGCATGATATATAATAGTAGAAGTCATTATGACTCACTCATTTCATAGGTGGGGAAATTCAAGTTTAGATGGGTCATAGGTATGGAATCATAGAATCACTTTTTAACCCAAAACATTCTAATTCCTAAGCCTCTGATCTCCTTACTGTGAATATTCAGCACCACCCATCTTTGAGGACAACCGTCCAACAAAAATGGAGCAGTGGAGAGACCCTCGACACAGGTGAACTGCTTTTCTGTAGCACAACCGGCTGTTTTGAAGATGTGTACATTTTAAAATTTCCGTTGCTTTAATTACTGTAGCCTTAGTACAATAAAAATATTAGCATTAGCCACAAATATAGGGTTTATCGAGAAAAATATGGATCAGAGAATGGGCTCTCTGAAGTCAGTTACCTTGATAGTTATATTGTGTCCCCACAGAATTCATCTCTTGAGGTCTGATCCCCGGTGTGATAGTATTTGAAGACGGGCCCTTGGAGAGATAATTAGATTTAGAGGAGGTCATGAGGGCGGGGCTTCCATAATGGGATTATCACCCTTAAGAGAAGAGTAAAGAGACGCCAGAGTGCTTTCTTTGCCTTCTCTCTTTCCTAGCCCTGCACATCATGTGCGGGCACAGTGAGAAGGCGGCCGGCTATGTATAAGCTGGGAAGACTCACCGAGAACTGGATATACTTACACCTTGATCTTGAACTTTCCTCCCTCCAGAACTTTGAGAGAATAAACCTCTCTTAAATCACCCAATCTATAGTATTTTGCTAGAGCAGCCCCCAAAGACCAAATTAGTAGTTGATACCAGCAGCTGGGTAGACACACGTGTGTGTGGCTGTGAGCTAGATCCCCTTGGTTGTTGCCCATATCTTGAGACTCTCTCACTCTCCACGTGACTTTGGATGTTCTTTGTCTCACTGATATTTATGAATAATTCTTAGTGCAATAGGCAGTGTGTCAGTCTCACAATCTGAAGGTCCTGAGTTCGGGCCCCAGAAAGGGCAGTTTGTTTGGCTCCCCTGATAGCTCATTTGGTAAAGAATCCGCCTGCAATGTGAGAGACCTGGGTTCGATCCCTGGGTTGGGAAGATCCCTTGGAGAAAAGAAAGACTACCCATTCCAGTATTCTGGCCTGAAGAATTCCGTGGACTATATAGTTCATGGGGTCGCAAAGAGTCGGACACGACTGAGCGACTTTCACTTTCGTGCAGTAATGACATTTACAAAGCTTTCTAGGGAAAGTATGTGAGTTGCCTTGTGACTCTTCAGCAGACGAGATGTTGACCTTTGCCCGCCATCTGTGGGGCCCAGTGAATGAACGGTAGCTCATGCCGTAGTTCTCACCACTGAGGGGAGAGCTAGGGTCTGCACAAGCCGCTGGGCTGCCTGCCAGGCTCCTCACTCTGGGTGCCCGGCACACTTCAAGCGTCAAGTGTATTGCAGTTACAGTCCTCTTGAGCACCCACTGGACTCCCAAGCTATGTATTCTCCCAGGAATTTGCCACAGGGAGTCTGGTGTGTGTTTAGAGGGACTGCGGCTGCGGGCCTCATAAGGAGAAATGTGTCCTCTAAAAGCAGATGAGCAGAGAGCTGTGGCTTGGGATGGGGACAACAGCATGCCTCAGGCTTCCTTAGCAGCCTGGTACCCCGCGCAGAGGGACCACACTGCTTTTCAACATGGGCAGCCTATCAACTCCCTGACTATGCTGCTGCTAAGTCACGTCAGTCGTGTCCGACTCTGTGCAGCACCATGAATGGCAGCCCACCAGGCTCCCCCGTCCCTGGGATTCTCCAGGCAAGAATACCGGAGTGGGTTGCCATTTCCCTCTCCAGTGCATGAAAGTGAAAAGTGAAAGTGAAGTCGCTCAGTCGTGTCCGACTCTTCGTGACCCCATGGACTGCAGCCTTCCAGGCTCCTCCGTCCATGGGACTTCCCAGGCAAGAGCACTGGAGTGGGGTGCCATTGCCTTCTCCCCCTGACTGTGAGGAACCTGCAAAGGTCATTCAGCCCAGTGCTTCTCAGCCTCTTAGGTATGAGAGTTTCATCTGGAAATTTTGTCAAAGGGGAGATCCTTACTCAGTAGGTGGAAAGTGGGGCCTTGGTTTCCTCTATCCTTAACAATCTCCCAGGTGAGGCTGACGCTGCTGGTTTGCGGACTACTCTTGGAAAAGCAAAGATATACTTGTTATTTTTACTTTATGTCAATGTAGGCTGAACTTTAGCAACCATCTCAGTCCAATAAGAATCTGTCCTGCTGTAAAGAAGGAAGTTCTCTTGTTCAGTTTTCTTACCTTGTGGGAGCTCTTACTTAGGAAGACCAAATCCCTTTAGTCAAGTCCACTGAGGCCCTTTGGCCAAGTTTTCCTCTCGGTGGAGATGGAGCTCTAAAGTAGCCTTCTCTCATATCATAATACTTGATTATTTAAAGGCTACTAAGTCAGATCTATTTTTTAAATATAATTGTATTTATTTATTTGGTAGTGCTGGGTCCTCATTCCTGTGCAGGCTTTCTCTAGTTGCAGCAAGCCAGGGCTACTGTCTAGATACGGTACACGGGCTCCTCGTGGCAGCTCCTCTGGTTGGGGAGTACAGTTTCTAGGGCGCATGCACTCAGTAGTTGTGGCTCCCAGGATCTAGGTTCAACAGTTGTAGTACACGGGTTTAGTTGCCCCTTGGCATGTGGGATCTTCCCGGACCAGGAATCGAACCTGAGTCTCCTGTGTTGGCAGGCAGATTCTTTACCACTGAGCTACCAGGGAAACCTGACCTATTTTATTCATTTTTTAAAATATTTATTTATTTGGTTGCGTTGGGATCTTCCCTGCACTGCTCAGGATCTTTAGTTATGACATTCAGGATCTATTATTGTTCTCTGATCAGGGACTGAACCTCACCCCCCTGCCTTGGGAGTGCAGAGTTTTAGCCATTGGACCAGCAGGGCCCAGACCTATGTTTAAAAGCACTGCTTCTCTTTATGTTCTTACCAACCTGCATTATCCAGTTTGGTCAAGAGGAATGAAATTATTGGGATGCTTTTGGTGAAGGAATTAGCATTTGGAACGTTCATGTAGCAGCTCATCCAACTGGAACATCCTCATGCTCCATCCACTCTGTTTTCCCTAATAAAGGGGGTGGCAGATGTTATAAAAGTCAAAACCTGAAGGGAGAAGAAACATCTCCACTGAACATTTAGCATCATCACTATACTTATCAGAACCTGATCACAGCATTGATCTCAGGTGACAAGGACCTACTTTAGGTTTTCTCTTTTCTCCCTGACTTTATATTTCTCCCAGTTGAGAGACTTGGAAACAAGGATTCAGCCATCTACCTTGGCTGAGCAAAGGAATGTGAATTACCCACAATGTGAACAAAAGTCAGTAAATTGTATTTTAAGTACCCAGTCATCTGTGATGGGTGCCTCGTCACTTTCATCTCTGCTGTAAACTGTGTTTTCTTTCCGCCCCAGAAAAGTCTGGCATCTACATTTTGCACCTTTGTGTGTTAGTCCCTCAGTCGTGTCTGACTCTTTGGAACCCCAAGGACTGTAGCCAGGCTCCTCTGTCCATGGAATTCTCCAGGCAAATGTCCTGGAGTGGGTAGCCTTTCCCTTCTCCAGGGGATCTTCCCGACCAGGGATCCAAACCCTGGTCTCCCACTTTGCAGGCAGATTCTTTACTGTTTGAACCAACAGGGAAGCCCAAGTTATATACAGCACTCTAAAGAGTGCCTGACACTTAACAGGCATTTAACTAAGGTAAACTGGTAGCTTCTGCCAAGAAACAACTGGTGTGGGACTAAGATTACTGATATGCTGATATGCCTGTTGTTGCCACAGTCAAATCTTCCCCTGCCCCGGGGGGTTTAGGACCTCAGCAATGCCACAGCTGGGAACTTGGCCCCAGTGGGGATGGGAGCCACAGATGCTGAGCTCGGCATAAGCCTCCACCCCACTAGACAAACCTCATCCTCACTCATTTGATTCTAAATGGAGCTAGGTAATCAGTTAGTGCTTGATGGTCAAGATAACGATGATGATAAAGAATCTGTGTAAAGCATAACTTAGATATATAGCCATTCATTTTATGAACTCAATTTTATAGTCATCATTCATTCCCACGTTAGTATGGGGAGTCACCCAGTCAGACAGCTGCACAATGAAGTAAAGTCTGGGAATGCCAAGGTGTGTCACTTGTCATAATCCCACTCTGGAAAGGGGAAAGTCAAATTGGAAAGTCAGTGATGCCTGCCTTCAGTTGATAAACTCTGCTGCCTCTAGGCCTGCAGTTTCTCTGGGCCACAGATTCTTCTGTGGGTCTCTTCCTTAGTGAAGCTTGTGGACACCTGCAGGTCCTGGTAGTTTATGGTTGGAGAGCTCACATAAAACTCCTTACAGACATCTGTTATGACAGTCTCACAATGTTATCATTACATGTAGGTGAGTTTCTCAATGGATCCTATTTCTTTCTATATTCCTGGTGACCCTTCTAAGGGCTCCTTCTGTTTAGAAAAAGGCAGGGGAGGTCCCCTGCCTTCCCCAGTGAGGACCTAGCTGCTGGTGGTATTAGGAGATTGGCAGTGCCAGCATCGGCCTCCATAGTATGATTCCAGGTAAGTCCCTGAAATAGCTCCACCGCTAGTCAGTCGCAAGTCTTCTTCTTCGGGTCAAGGGGAAAAGGTTTAAACATACAATGAGAGGTAGAAGTTGCTTTAATTAGCCTTAACAAGGGACATTAGATAATCTCTAAGGTTCCTTCCAGTTCTGGGATTCTAGAATCAGAACAATCTTGAGCTGAAGAATAGTTTGAAGCTGGCCTGGAAAAATCCCAGTGGAAAGAAGGGAGAAGAAAAACTCCAAGATGGTTTAGAAAGAGAGTGAGAAATGCTCTGAGATTTTTCCATTTGGTGACCTGGCTGCATTTAGAGTCATTTTTTCAGCTCTGTTGGGTTCACCTTTCTAAAAGGCCTGCCACTCTGAGATTTAAGTCAGCTCACCCATGTCGCTAATTGGCGCAGCTTGAAAGTAGCAAAAAGGCAGGTAATTCAAGGTCTGGCTCCTTTGCTGTGCTTGCGCAACCTCCAGCAGACCCAGTTTGCACATCCCCGCTCCTTGTGGTCCTGCACTGGCCTCCTTCCTCTTACAAGGTCTTCTCTCCGTATCAAGATGGAGTCAGATGGGCCTGGCATGAACCCCACTGATCACTGTGGACTTGAACATATTTAAGCTCTCTAAGCTTCGGTTTTCTTACCCATAAGGTGGGATCACACTAACCTATAAGCTATTATAGAGTTACTATGAGAATCAAAAGTGGACATCCATACATGATCATACTTAGACATTAACTGAAAAGCTTTGGAGACTTCCCTGGTGGTTCACTGCCACCAAGTTAAGTATCTGCCTTCCAGTGTAGGGGTGGATTCAATCCCTGGTCCGGGAACTAAGATTCCAAGTGCTGGGGTAGGGGGTGGGCAACTAAGCCTGCATGCTGCAATTAGAGAGCCCACAAAAAGCTCGCACTCCACAATGAAGACCCAGTGCAATCAAAAAAGGGAAAGCTTTTGATATATGTCCAGGTGTGCCATTTAGTAGCTGTGGGACCTTAAGTGAGTTAGTTACTCAATATCTCTGTGGCTCGGTTTCCTCATTTGTAAGATGGAGATAATAACACTACCTACTCCATCGGTTTGGGGTAGTGATTAAGTGAATTGATATGCATAAAATGCTTGGAATCGTCATTTGCAGGTGGCAAGTGCTATGTGGTGTTAATATTATTGTTATTATTATGCAGCATACCCAGCATAATATCTGGCACAGGCTAACACTAAAAAAGTAATTCCCTGTTCCCCAATAACTTTAGTACTAAACCTGCTGCCAGGCCTCTGGGATGCCTTCCTCTCTGGTTGCCCTGCTCAGCCAAGCTTCTCTCCAGCTAACAGGAAGCTGGGGCTCAGGAGCCACTTAGCAATCAGGCATTTGAGGCATGTGTTTGGTGGAGCAGATAAGTCAGCAGGTGTGTCCAGAGGAGACCGAAGGGGTGGTGGTGTTCAGTTGTTCAGTCATGTCTGATGCTTTGTGACCTCCACAGGCTGCAGCACGCCAGGCTTCCCTGTCTATCACCAACTCCCAGACTTACTCAAACTCATGTCCATCAAGTCGATGATGCCATCCAACCGTCTCATCCTCTGTCATCCCCTTCTCCTCCTGCCCTCAATCTTTCCCAACAAGGGTTGAGAAGGACCAACAAATTTCACTGTCTTTATTCCATTATTTGTCTGAGGCTCTAGCCTCAGTGGGGTTTGATCCTTGGGTTGGAAAGATCCCCTGGAAGAGGGCATGGCAACTCACTGCAGTATTCTTGCCTGGAGAATCCCATGGACAGAGGAGCCTGGCAGGCTACAGTCCACGGGGTTGCAAAGAGTCGGACATGACTGAAGCAACTTAGCATGCACTCTAACCTCAGAGACAGAGGTTTTCCCCAGAAGGGGAAACCAGAGTGTGTGACTTGGAGCATCTTACAGGAGCAGGCAGATGTACTGTCTTCCTGCGGGGAGGAGTCCCCAAAACAGATTGTACCCCTACAATTTGACAGCTCTTGGCACAAGCCAAAGGAGGATCTCGGGGAGCCTTGGCGGGGATGTTTTTCTAAGCCTGCAGACTAGGATACAAGATTCTAGTCCCAAAATTTCGGCTCTGCACGCAGCACTAGGCTTCCACATGCCGGGAAAGGTTCCTGGCCCTGGGCCATCCAGGGAGAACAGCTTCAGGAAGGCTGTGGTGGGGGAGGGCAGCAGACCGCCGTCCACTGCACTGGTCCAAACTGGCCGTGCTGAGGCTGCGCAGAAAGTACTCTCACCGGAGAGCAGAATCAGTCATGAAATCAGACACTTACCTGGCAGGCCTAACCCATGCCCTCAAGGAGGTCACAAATCCAGTGGAAGAAACCGAAGTACTTAAAAAGTAAACGAGTAATAGCAAGATATCTGAAGTCATCTGCTTGTCCTTGCAGGTATCAGTGACCTGTAGGGCTCTTTAAATTCCTGAGATTCTAGGTAGTGCAAACCCTGCTAGCAGAGGGAGAATAATAATATCTGCTAAATACTGGGTGCTCTTCCCAAGGCTTTTCTGTATCACTTCTTTTAGTTTTCACAGTAGCCTTTTGTTGTAGGCCTTATTGTCCTTATTTTCACATGAGGAAACTCAGGAACAGGGAGGTTAAAAGACTAGCCTAAAGTCATACAGGAAGGAGCCAGGATCCAAACCGAGGCTCTCTGGCTCCAGAAAACACACTTTCACCCTCCCAATTAAACTACCTAGAGCTAAGGAGGGTGAACCCGGAGCCTCACACAGGAAGGGATCCTTTTCTCTGTCAGGTCGTAGGGAACCCTCTGGTTACAGTTAATACTGCTAAAGGGAGTTAACACCCTGCCTGCCCCTTGTACAGAAGCTGCTTTCTCACTAAGTCCCTCAGTCGTGTCCAGCTCTTTGTAACCCCGTGGTCTGTAGCCCTCCAGGCTTCTCTGTCCTTGGGCTTCTCTAGGCAAGAATACTAGAGCAGGTTGCAATCTCCTTCTCCAGGGGATCTTCCTGACCCAGAGATCAAACTTGAGTCTCCGGCCTTGGCAGGTGGATTCTTTACCACTGTGCCACCTGGCAACAGAGGTCGCTAATTCAGTCACCATCCAGGAAAGGAATCCCTCTAAGGGCAGAGGTCTCCTGCCAGGCCCCACACAGCCCTTTGGCCAGCCTCCAGATGACTGCCTTCGTGGGGGAGAGGATACCAGTCCAACCAGCTGTGACCAGGATGGTGGGAGGTCGTGTGGTACAGAGGAATCAGATGGTTCCCTGCAGCCTCAAAGAGCCTGACTCACACGTGTGGATGGGCTGCATCCCTAACTGCACTGAACTGCTACTGGCTGCTCACTTACAAGTCTTAAAATATATGTGTATATATATATATGGGCTTCCTTCATGGCTCAGACAGTAAAGAATCTGCCTGCAATCTGGGAGACTGGGTTCGATCCCTGGGTCAGGAAGATACCCTGCAGGAATGCATGGCAACCCACTCCAGGATTCTTGCCTGGAGAATCTGATGGACAGAGGAGTATGGCAGGCTACTATATATATATAAAATGTATATATATATATGCTCTGTGTGTGGGCTTAGTCACTCAGTCATGTCCGACTGTTTGCAACCCCATGGACTGTAGCCCACCAGTCCCCACTGTCCATGGGATTCTCCAGGCAAGAATACTGGAGTGGGGTCCAGAGGATCTTCCTGACCCAGGAAGTGTATTTACAAGATTGTTTATAATAATGAAAAATAATACTATCCAGCTATCCAGCCATCCGAGACTGAGTAAATAAATTAAGGTGTACCCAAACAACTGATTCTTGCCTGGAGAATCCCCATGGACAGAGGAGCCTGGCAGGTTACAGTCCATAGCATTGCATAGAGTTAGACATGACTGAGTGACTAAGCAGAGAGAAACAACAGATTAACAATTAGCTGTTAAAATCAATGCTATACAAACATACTTATTAACATGGATGATTTTAGCATGCTGCTAAATGTGGCAACCCACCTGAGAAACAAAACGGATATTCGGATCCAGTTTTCATAAGAAAAAAAAGTACATATGTATATAGAAAAATATCTCATTTGTATACACAGAATATTAATAGATGCTATCTTTGATGGGAAGGATGACAGATTGTTTAATTTCTTTCCTGTTTGCTTGTTTGTATGTATATTTTTATAGTGGACATTTATTTTTTAACTAATAATTTCCATTTTTGAGAATTTATTCTGTGCCAGGCAGCACCAAGCTAAGTTATTGACCCTATTTCACAGATAAAGAGATAGGCTCGGAGGGTGGGAAGAATTTGCCCAAGATTAAGAGCTAGCAATATGGGGAGCTGGGGTTTGGACTCAGGCGTACTTCAGAGCTAATAGATTTGCATGACAGAATATTAGAAAAGGTACGCAAGGGTATTCAATGGAAATCCACCCTTTTGCCCAAGTTCCCCAGGCTCACATTTCCCTCATCAGAGACATCCGCTTTTGCCATGCTGTGGACCCCTCCAGGGAAATATTTATACCCCAACATGTATCTATCACAGTTTACTGACTAATCTGTCCCACTGATTTGAAATGTAACTTTTATGGTATTAGTATAATACATTCTTATATGTATTTATATTACTACTTTCTGAGCAGATAGTAGACATTTTAAAGTATATATTTATTTATTTAGGCTACACAGGTCTTAGCTGAGGCACATGGGATCGTTCATCTCTGTTGCAGCGCATGGGGTCTCTTTAGTTGCAGCATACAAACTCTTAGTTGCGGTTTGTAAAATCTAGTTCCCTAACCAGGGATCAATCCCGGGGCCCTTGCATTGGGAGTACACTGCCTGAGCCGCTGGACCGCCAGGAAAGCCCCTAGACATTTATTTTTATGCAGTAAACTTATTTTTAAAATCTAATAGTATACTAGAAATAACCCTAATTTTATAAAAAGAATCATCTCACCTTAAATATGAGAAAGCAAAATGTTTGAACTTCTTCTCTCTTCCACTTTTGGTGGAAAGCAAATAGTAGTCACTGTGGAGAATGATACTAGGCCAGTAACTTACCTTGAGTTACAGAATATAAGAGCTGGAAGGGATCTTAGAGGTCGTCTAGCCCAAACAGAGGAGCCTGGCGTGCAGTCCATGGGGTTACAGAGTCAGACATGACTTAGCGACAGAACAGCAACAACAACTAGCCCAATTCCTTGTTCAGCAGATGAGGAAACTGGTCTTCTAAGTGCTTGGTAGCAAAACCTTGACTGAAATCCCAGTTCGGGGCATTTTCCACACCATCATGCCATGCCAGTCCACTTGCCCATTGACACACAAAGAGGACTGGAGTCATTTAGTGTGGAGGCGACAACTCGAAGCAGAGGACAGGCTTTCTTCTGATGATGGTCTGTTGCGTTTTTCAAGTCTACTGAGAAGCAGACATGGAAACTGGGTTTCATTTACTGTAGATCTGATAGTGAGAGTTGATACCTTAATGGGAATCTCCAACTTCTTCGTGATTCCACGTGAAGGCAGGGGCCAGACCATGAGTCTTCTCCCCGTATTCTTTCGTCTTCTTTAGTCGTTGAGTTATAAATGCTGCTTAGGGTATTTTCAGTCATCTTCCCACCATTTATCTCTCTGGGAAGTAGGGTAGTGACAGCAATTCAGTCAGCAAACTATAAATGTTGCTCTTAACCCTTTGTGAAACTAACTTTGAGAAGCTGCACTGATAACATTTCTTTGTCAACTTCCCTAGAGAATTCTTGGCATCTAGCCATATTAGTCAAGGCTTTTCAGTTGCACACACCAGAAGCCTCACAGGAACAAGTTTAGACAAAAAAGGGAATATATTAGTTCATGGGATTCAGGGGAAGTTGAGTATCTAAACTAAGCAAAGCTTCAGTCAGTTCAGTCACTTAGTCGTGTCCGACTCTTTGCGACCCCATGGACTGCAGCCCACCAGGCTTCCCTGCTGCTGCTGCTAAGTTACTTCAGTCGTGTCTGACTCTGTGTGACCCCATGGACGGCAGCCCAGCAGGCTCCGCCGTCCCTGGGATTCTCCAAGCAAGAACACTGGAGTGGGTTGACATTTCCTTCTCCAATGCATGAGAGTGAAAAGTGAAAGTGAAGTCCCTCAGTCGTGTCTGACTCTTCACAACCCCATGGACTGCAGCCTACCAGGCTCCTCCATCCATCGGATTTTCCAGGCAAGAGTACTGGAGTGGGGTGCCATCACCTTCTCTATGACCAACTTCCAGAGCTTGCTCAAATTCATGTCTGTCAAGACGGTGATGCCATCCAACCATCTCATCCTCTCCAAAGCTTAGGGATACATGGATTTAAGAACTGCTAGAACTAAGGACTTCAGGGCCAGGCCTTTGTCTCTGCCTTTTGTCTCTGGTTCTCTCTCCTGGTTGCTTCGTTCTCTTTCATGGCACAGGCTGGCTCCACTTTCCGTGTCCATATTTCCTTGTGATAGCCTTTTTCACCAGAGATGAACTTTCCTGATAATTTTTCCTCATCCCAGGTTAAGAAATCCCATAGGAGGGCCAGTGTAGGTGAGCCATGACCAGGGTGATGGGTCATGTAAAAACATGATAGTGCCAGCAGGAACACATTGTTGTCTAGAAGGAAAAGCAGACTTCCAATAGTTAAGACTCCACTCTTCCATCGCAAGCGGGGCATGAGTTCGATTCCTGGGTCAGGGAACTAAAATCCTACATGCCGCATGATGGGGCCACAAAGTAAAAACAAAACAAAACAAAAATGATAAAAGGAAAAGCAGGTCCCAGAAGACTGGGAGGTATTTAACGAGACAAGGATTACCTCCACCCTCTCCTTTGAGATAATGAGTTTGAAAAGAGACTGAAAAACTAGAAGGTGAGTGAGAATCTTAAAAACATCAAAATAAAAATCTGGAAAATGGTATGTACCTCATCAGGGACATTCCTTTTTATAATGACTGACATCCAGTGGAAAAAAAGACTGTGGTGAATCTTCCTTGACAAGGCCCCCAGAGAGACACACCTGAGTATTTTAGGACTTAAGTTTCAAGAGCTGTGCCCTCTCCCTCTTCCCAACCTGCCTTTCAGAGACCTAAACCGTGGGGGTAACAATCCTGTGATTTTAACTGTATTTATAAATCCCTGATCCTTTGTGTAGTGCCTTTTTCTACTCGGCACTTAGTCTGAATGTTGCTATTTTCACAGAGGAAATCAGAGGAAAGAGGCTGTAATTACAGGTCCAACAACAGCTCCGGAAGCAGCGAAGGCAACAGAGAGTCAGTGGCTCCATGCCCTCTTCCGGGTTGCAGCCTGGACGTCTCCCCCCTCTTTTCCTTGGGCCTCGGTCAGCTCTTCACGGCTTTATCTCGTATCTTTCTCCCTTTTGTTTGCCAGTCCAGCATGTCACGAGACAAAAAGAGAAAGTTAGAACTAAAAGCCAAGGAATTAAAACTGCACGATGTTGGGGCAGACCTGTCTCTTGGAGATAATTCAAATGGAAAAGAAAAGGGGGGAAAAAACCCCAAAAAACCATTTCAGGTCACTAGCCTTTGAAACAGACCGCCGGCAATATTTATTCCTCCTGAAATAGCACAGTCACATGAAATAAAACCGTGTTCTGTAAAGCCTGCAAAACAAAAGGACAATTTACAGGCTGGCATGCTCACTGAGGGCCCTCTGTTTGCCAGCGGATCTGGGCCTTTGCTTCCTGACTCTCCTGGCTACCTTCTGCCCAAGGCCTGCAGGAGGTCTAGGAGGGGTCAAGGTCAGATTACCTTAGAGACCCTCCCAAACATTGTTTCCTCCTCAAAAAATTTGGAAAGGTAGCCAGAGAGTGAGAGAAGGGTTGGGCGTGGCAAATGGGGCCTCCACCGCAGCCCCAGTGCCTGGGGAGCCCAGGACGTGGGATGTGGTCGTTACAGGAGCAGCTGCCAACGGGGCCCATCACCCTCCTGCACGATCCACTCAGTCCCCTCTCTTTCCTTTATCCCTACTTCTTCATCTGTTCCCTATCCACCTGTCCTCTCCCATCCACTTTCCCCCATTTTCCCCTCGCCCTTTTTTCTATTCCTCTTTTGCCTTCTCTCCCTATTCTTAATTCTGCTGGGGCTCCTCATGGACCTTTATATTTTTTCTTTCTTTTTTATTTTTTTAAATTATTAAAGAATGATAGCACATTTACAGGAGGCTTGGGAAATGCAGAACAAAGTTACATATAGTTCCACTACATATTATAAATTAATTTTTAAGTAGATAAACTAAGATTTTTAGTCGGAGTTTCAATATCAAACTCTCAAAAACTAATAGAATGAATAGACAGAAAAGTAGAAGGCTATAGTAGATGTGAAAAACACTATGAATCAATTCAACATAATTAAGATTTATACAATTTTCACCCAGTAGCAGGATATAAATTCTACTCAAGTTCCCATAGACTATAAACCAGGAGACACTAGGACATATCCAGGGACATAAAAGAAGGTGCAAAAATGTCATGATCTAAATGTATTGAAATCACACAATCTGTTCTTTTTCCACTGTGGAATTATGTTAGAAATCAATATCAAAAGATATTTGAAAATAACCCACATATTTCCAAGTATAATTGGACATTTATCAAGAGAGATCTTTGACTTGGCCATTGAAAGCCTCAATAAAGTTAAAAAACTGATTGTAGAGAAGAAAGCATTTAAATGAGAAATTAATATCAAAATGATAAATTAATATGAAAGATACTTTAAAAACCCTATGTATTTGAAAATTGAATGTCCACTTTTAAATGACGGGTATATCTAAGAAACCATAATACGGAAAATTAGAAAATATCTGTAAGAATAAAAATTAAAAGAGAATTTGTCAGAATTGTTGCATGCAACTGAAGCTGCTCAATACAATTTAAATGCAAAGGGGAATCGAGTAAGGAATGAAAACACATAATGGACATTAGCATAAAATTTTGTGAAATTTGAATAAAGTCTGTACTTTAGTTAATAATACTGTAACACATGTTAATTTCTCATGGACATTTATGGATTAGCCCTGCTGGAAGGTATAAACAGGCTTCTGGTGGTGGGTTAATGAATGCATGGTCACGTGCCAGCTCTGGGGTCATGGTAAGACGCAGACCCCACTGAGGACTCAAGGGGACATTCTTGGCCTCATTCTTTGAGACATCCCCCCTTAGTTGCCCAAGATTCCCTTTTTTAAAAAAGTCAAAAGCTATTTTTTAAAATAATTTTTTATATTTGTGAGTATGTTTCTTCAAAATCTTCTATATCCATTGATTTAGTCTTTATACCTTGGAAAAAAGGTGTTAGCTGCTCAGTTGTGTCTGACTGTCTGCAACCCCATGAACTATAGCCCTCCAGGCTCCTCTGTCCACTCCGGACAAGAATACTGGAGCGGGTTGCCATTCCTTCCTCCAGGGGATCCTCGGGATGTGAGCAAAGTAGCTGAGAAAATGGAAAAATAAAGATGTCTGGACTTGACATGCCCAAGTCAGTCAGAGAACTCGGTCACTGTGGCCCGCCCCTGTCAGTTCCTGGTCGAGGACCGCTCCCCAGGTGTGTAGACTGCAGGCCCTTCAGCCTGCAGAGAGCCCAGGCCAAGGCCACCCTGAGGCCTGAGAGCAGCCCTTTGACATAGCAACGCAGGTGCTGACTCCTGGGAGTGAAAAAACACACAGGTTCTGCTATCTTCTCTTCTTTTTTATCCTCTTTTTCCACAAACATGTGTGCGTTCATGCTCAGTCAGTATCTGACTCTTTGCAACCCCATGAGCTGTAGCCCACCAGGCTACTACGTCAATGGGATTCTCCAGGCAAGAATATTGGAATGGGTTGCCATGCCCTCCTCCAGGGGATCTTCCCGACCCAGGGATTGAGCCTGTGTCTCCTGCATTGCAAGTGGATTCTTTACCACTGAGCTACCGGGAAAGCTCTTCCACAAATGTATCAGAAGCTAGTACATATTATCACGTAGCATGGTGCTAA
The DNA here is from genome assembly GCF_001704415.2 of Capra hircus. NCBI lineage: Eukaryota > Metazoa > Chordata > Mammalia > Artiodactyla > Bovidae > Capra > Capra hircus. The sequence goes on along the minus strand of NC_030823.1, from coordinate 69,934,046 downwards.
GACCCAGTATTTGTTGACAGAGAAATCACATATTGATTGACTGATTAATCGATCAATAGACAGACTTCACCGGAGTCCTAAAAGTAATTGTCTTTACAGCTACTCAGTTCCCTGTTTCTTTGGGTTCTGTGCTTCAAAAAAGATGAAAGAAGACCCATTGCAGTTGCCAGGGAGAGGCCCTTCCAGAATCCAGGGTGAGAAATGCATTAGTCTGAACCCCTGGCTTATCAAACTTGGACACTGTGTTGATCATCAACTTTGTCACCTGGAACTTCATGAAATCAGTTTCCCTAAGTGTATACATTTCTTTCCGTCACACCAACAATCCAGCAGGTACCACCTTCATTTTCTTTTGTACATACAGTAAGTGGGAAAGAGCCAGAGACGTGTATACAGGGTTCCATTTCCCCAAGTCTGAACAGGATATGGCTCCAGTTCTAAGAGGGCAGGGCTGATGGGAACTGAATGCTATTTGATGTTTTAGGGGTTTCCCATTCAAAGAACTGGAAGACAGACCCGAGGCATGAGAAACAGCATCCACACAGAGGGCAGAGGTAGCCGCTGCGAGGCACATCTCCCAAGTGGCTGCTGGAGAGCAGGTGTTCGTGAGCACACAGGCGTCACCGTCCAGCATGCCCAGAAGAGACTTAGAAAAGGAACAGGTACTGACGCATGCTACAGCACGGATGAACCTCGACCGTGTGCTAACTAGACGCTGGACACAAAAGGCTACATACTGCATGACTCCTTGACTTAAAATATCCAGAAGAGGCAAATCCATAGAGATGGAGAGAGTAGATTAGTGATTGACAGGAGCTGGGAGGAGAAGGGAATGAAGAGTGACTACTTACTGGGTACGGGCTTCCCTGGCAGCTCAGTGATAAAGAGTCCACCTGCCATGCAGGAGCCGCAGGAGATAAGGGTTCGATCCCTGGCCCAGGAAGATTCCCTGGAGGAGGGCATGGCAACCCACTTCAGTATTCTTGCTTGGAGAATGCCATGGACAGAGGAGCCTGGCAAGCTATAGTCCTCAGGGTCGCAAAGAGTCAGACATGACTGATATGACTCAACACTTGCTTACTGGGTACAGAGTTTCTTTTTCAGCAATGACAATTTTCTGGAATTAGATAGTGGTGATGGTTGCAAAACCTTGTGAATGTATTAAAAACCACTGAATTGTGTACTTTAAAGTGGTAGATTTTTGTGGTATGTAAATTATATCTCAGTTTTTTTTAAATGGAAGGTAAGAATTGGGAAACTTTGGGGCGATGATGGATGGCCCAAGATCGTAATCCACCAGAGTTACAAACTAATAAAATTTTGGTTATTTATGTTAATACACCTTCTTCTGTTATCAGAATTGTTCCTCATTAGGCTGGTGATGATTGGGATCATGGCTTTCCATCAGCATTGAAGGAGGTGTTGTCTTGCAAACTATACAGAGGTTATGACCTCTGTGGTTGTCCTTGGTGGCCCCATATCTCTGTGAACCTCTTCAACACTTAGGATCTCCACTGCCCACGATGGAGGGATGGAGATTTTTTTCTAATTGTTTCCCGAGTGTCCATTTTATTTTCCTAGCTGCAGTGTAAACTTTTTGAGGGTAGAAACTGTGTCTTTTTAGAAAATTAGGAATTCTCTCTTCTTCTCTGCCTTAAGCAGAGCACCCAGAGGTGGTCTTCGATCACGTGACCTTCTCATGCTGACTCTGAACTGGATCTAGACCTGTAGTCTGGCTGCAGGGCCCACACTGTGTGAGCCTTCGACTCTGGACAGGGCTGTATTCTATTTGCTGCTAATCTCTTCAGATTCTTCTCTGAAGGTCGGGGATAGTTCACGGATCCAGAGATTTTTCCTCATTTCTGCTCTAATGCTTGGCATCCTTTGTTCTCTTCAACGGGAAAGCTAGAATGATCTCCGCAGGTCAAGTGTCGCCTGCTTCTTCTGGGTCGCAACGTACTCCGACATGGAGCAGGCTGATTACGATAATATATTTGATATTATTAATAAACTGCATCAAAACTGAGGCCTAAGCAACAAAGCCAGTTCAAAAGTCACTACAAGTTTTCACTTTTTTTATTATTGATATTTTTTTCACTGAAATAGAGTGGATCGTAAAATGTGCTAATTTCTGCTGTGCAGCAAAGTGATTCAGTTATATATATGTATATATTTGTTTAATATTATTTTCCATTACGGTTTATCATAGGCTATTGGATACAGTTCTCTGTGCTATATAGTAGGACCTTTTTGTTTATCCATCCTATATATAAAAGCATGCATCTGCGCATGCCCATTGCCCACTCCATCAAGTTTTCTCTTTCAGTGGAAGAAAAAGGAACTTCCAATTAATGTGTTAGCATTTATCTCCCTCCATACAGTTCCTCCTACGTTTCCTAAACTTTCGGGAATAAAAACAAATCATTTCTGACAGCGGTGAGTTCCCCTCTGCTCCAGGAAGCCCAGTCGGGAAGGTTGTCACGTCCCAGCCGTCCTTTGTGTGCTGTGCAGCCCCCTGCCTCTCTCTCCGCCAGCAGAGAAACAGACCAGCACAGCCGGGCCTCCCCTTCAGGGCCTGCACTTCAGAGTCTCCAGACACGCAGGTTGGATGTTGACTGGAAGGCTTGGATGAATAGGAATGTCACTTCCTTGTTGCAGAGCTGGCAGACTGCCCGCCGTTCCTGCTGGCTAAGAGCCAGAGATGGCCCGAGGTCTACACGTCCTCTCTGCAGCCACATTCTCAGCCTCCCTGTGGCTGGGGCACGTCTGAACTCAGCATTTCTTCCTCCCAAGGGGATACGCATGCTTGTGTGCATTATGTGGATGTTTGTGGAGTTTGTATATATTATGGGCTGGAGAGTTTGTATGCATGGATGGGTGTGTGTATTTTGGGAGGTGAAGTTCTACGTATATGGAAAACTCAGTATTTATTGCAGAACAGTCTAATAATAAAGAAAAAATATAAGTGAAATACTACTCATATAGTAGTTTTATATTATAGTTGTATAATATATTATAGTTTTATATATTTATATTATACTCATATATATAAACTACTATATATAGATATATTGTTGTTCAGTTGCTCCATTGTCTTTGACCCTTTGCAACCCCATGGACTGCAGCACACCAGGCTTCCCTATCCTTCACAATCTCCTGGAGTTTGCTCAGACTCATGTTCATTGAGTTGATGATGCCATCCAACCATTTCAACCTCTATTGTCCGCTTCTCCTTCCATCTTCAATCTTTCCCAGCGTCAGGGTCTTTTCAAATGAGTCATTTTTGGCATCAATCAGGTAGCCAAAGTATTGGAGCTTCAGCTTCAACATCAGTTCTTCCAATGAATATTCAGGGTTGATTTCCTTCAGGATGGACTAGTTGGATCTCCTTGCAGTCCAGAGGACTCTCAAGAGTCTTCTCCAGCACCACAGTTTGAAAGCATCAATTCTTTGGTGCATATATATATATATATATATATGTAAATATATATGTAAATAGCTTTATATATATATATAAAGCTATTCTCGGAGGTAGGTACTACCTGTACCCCTCTTTTACAGATGAGGAGACTAAGTCATAGAGGTCAGCACTGTTAGCCTCCAGTCAATGGCCTCACAGCTAGTAAGGGTGCAGAACCTGGACTTGGACTCAACTGATTCAGGAACTTGTTCTGCACCATAGGGCCCAGCAGCCATGGATTACACAAGCCAGCAAGGGAGTTCATTCATTCAACACTTACTGAGTGCCTAACATGGGTTATGTCATGAGGGTAAAAATATGAACAAGACCCAGATCTTTTTGAGACTCAAAGTCTTTTGAGGGAGAAAGATTTGTAAATAAATCATTGCAACTCAGAGTAATAAGACAGATTACAGATAGAACAAAGGGGAAGCCATTAATACTAGCCGGAGAATTTATGGAGGTGACATTTTAATTGTCTCAAAAGAAAGAACAAAGAGAAACTATTTACAAAACAGTTAGAGTGGGGGACCTTAAAGGGTAAGGCCATTTCAGGCTGGGCAAATAGCATGTGCAAAGATACTGGAATCTCAAGTCCATGGTATGACTGAAGGGAGAGTAGGCAAGCCAGAGCAGGTGTGTGTGTAGGGGGCAGGTTACAGATGGGAATGCAAGACTGCTGAGGGTCTGGATGCTCCACTGAAGAGTTTGGCCTTCATTATATAGGCAGGGGGGAGCTACAAGGGTGTTTGATCATGGTGATGCTTTAAAAGAACAGCTAGGCAGATGCTCAGATGGTAAAGTGTCTGCCTACAATGCACAATACTTGCAGGAGTTGTGGGTTCAATTCCTGGGTCAGGAAGATCCCCTGGAGAAGGAAATGGCAACCCACTCCAGTATTTTTGCCTGGAGAATCCTGTGGACGGAGGAGCCTGGTGGGTTACAGTCCATGGGGTTGCAAAGAGTCGGACACGACTGAGCGACTAATACTTAGACAGTGTCCTGCAGGAAGGTTCAGGGTGGAGTGGGATAGGGAGCAGAAATGGTATTAATAATTACATGTGAGGCAGAAAAGCAATGGTTCTCAGTCCTGACTGTCCAGGAGCACACCTGAGGAAGGAGCCTAGAACTCAAAAGAAAGATCTGGGCTGGAAAGATCTGGGGGTGCTATGAACATATGGGTGGAAAGTTGGAAGTTGTAGAAGTAGATAATGAGGTGAACTCAGATGAGTGAAATTGCTCAGTGGTGTCTGACTGTTTGCAATCCCACGGACTGTAGCCTGCCACGCTCCTCTATCCATGAAATTCTCCAGGCAAGAATACTGGAGTGGGTTGTGACTCCCTTCTCCAGGGATCTTCCCAACCCAGGAATTGAACCCAGGTCTCCTGCGTTGCAGGTGGATTCTTTACCTCTGAGCCACCAGGGAAGTAGATAATGTTTTGATGCAATTAGCCTAGGGTGGAGCTGAGATAACAGGAGGCTTTAAAAACTTCTCAGATGATTCTACTATGCCCACAAGGTTGGAAGCATGTTAGCACAGGGTACTGGTTATGGCTACAGGCTCTTAGCTCCAAGGCTTACCAGCAAGCAAGGGATCTTGCACAAATTACTTAATATCTTTAAGCTTTCAGAAGTCTTCTCATCTATAAAATGGAGATGATAAGAACTACCTCATTAGCTTGAAATTGAATCAGGTAAGGTATCTAGGAATTTGAGCACTGTTCCTGGCACCTAGTAAGCATTCAATACCTAGCAGTTATTTTCATATTGCTGTGATTCTTACAATTACTAGAGGATTGAAACTAAGTCAAAAGCAGGGAAGATAGCAAGAAGAATATGAATTATAAAGACATTTCAGGGGTGGAAAGATGGGGCTCAATGAGCAGTTAGATAGACGGTGGGTGAGGAAAAGAGAAGTGAAGAGAATTCCTGATTTCAAGCTTGAACAACTCGAGTGGTGCTGATGCTATCACTGAATTTGGGAATGTAGGAGGAATAGGGTACAAGGCAAGAGAAAATAGAAGAGAAGTTTTGGGATGGAGGAAACAAGTCGGACTAGATATATTGAGCAGGGTACTTGAGGGCCACGCAGTAGAGGCATCTAGCAGGAAGTGGAGTTATGGTCTGGAGTCAAAAGAGAGGTCTAGGCTAGGTTTTTTTGGGAGCCATGAACATATAGGTGGAAGGTTGAAACTAAAGAAGTAGATGTATCTCTAGGGGAAATCGTATGTAGTGAGAAGTGATGAGAAGCCAAGTCTAGAAATTCGAATGCCCACAGGTAAGGGGCAGGGGGTAGGGAGTCTATCCCCCAAGAATGAGGTAGAGAGTGGAAGGAATAAAGTAACAGGAATTAACATAAGGAAAACACTCAGAAATAACTGGCTGCAGGGAAAGAAACAAGCCCAGGATGGGAAGAGGTCTGGTTAAGACTGTGAAGAAGGCTGAGCGCCGAAGAATTGATGCTTTTGAACTGTGGTGTTGGAGAAGACTCTTGAGAGTCCCTTGGACTGCAAGGAGATCCAACCAGTCCATTCTGAAGGAGATCAACCCTGGGATTTCTTTGGAAGGAATGATGCCAAAGCTGAAGCTCCAGTACTTTGGACACCTCATGCGAAGAGTTGACTCATTGGAAAAGACTCTGATGCTGGGAGGGATTGGAGGCAGGAGGAGAAGGGGAAGACCCAGGATGAGATGGCTGGATGGCATCACGGACTCGATGGCCGTGAGTCTGAGTGAACTCCGGGAGTTGGTGATGGACAGTGAGGCCTGGCGTGCTGCGATTCATGGGGTCGCAAAGAGTCGGACATGACTGAGCGACTGAACTGAACTGAACTAAGAGTGTTGAGCAAAATAACATTTTTAAAATTTGGTCCCTTTGATTCAAGGGTGCTCTTAAAAGACTTTCCAGTTCCCTCATTTTTCCCACTCCTTTCAAAGGGCATCTTTTCCTTCCAAATCTGGATGGCAGACCTGGGGGCAGGAGCTGTGGCACAAAGCCTCAGCCACACCCAGCCTGGCTGCTGTGAATCACCATACAGAGCGTCACCGCGCCGCCTATGCGGAGAAGTGCCTGAAGCTCTCAGGAACCAGCCTGGGGAAAGCCCCTGCTGCCCAGCACTCCTCTCCAGCTTTCTGTGACTCACAGAACCTACCTGACCCCTTCCTCCTCATCTCTACCCTCCAGTCAGGCATCCTCACCTCCCCATTCTCCATCTGGAGGAGTGTTTTCAAAGTAGCTCTTCCCCAGGAAAGATTTAGAGGAACCGGCTCGCTCACTGAGCCCAGAGAGAGAGAGACCTCAGAAGTGGGCAGTGTTGGGAACTGGGTCTGTGCAAAGAGCCTGCCCACTGAGAACTGGTGGAAAACTTCCTGAAGCTCATGTCTGACTTCAGTCGTTCTCAAAGTTTGGACCAGCAGCATCACCTAGGGGCTTGTTAAAACTGCAGATTCTCTAGGCAGGTCCCAGACCTATGGCTTCAGGAGCTCTGGATGTGGAATCCTGCAAGCCCCTCTGGGTTGTTCTGACCCATGTTCAAGTTCCAGAGCTGCTGTCCTACATCGTTAACAGAGCTGGAAACACCAAGGTTGAGAATCTTTTCTGTCTCTCTCACCCTAGTACACAATTCTGCAGACAGAAGAGTATAATAAATGCTAATCAGCAAGTATTTATTGAGAATCTTGGTATGTGAAAAAGTCTTCACAACACTGAAGCTAAACACACACACATTCACACACAGACTTTTATCGTTGAGAGCTCACAGCACATGCAAAAATTAGGTTGACAACTGGGTAACGCAAGGTGTAAGTGTTGAAATGAGTGGATTTAGACAATACTACAAGGAAACAATTGGCCAAATCCAGAATGCAGGACACTACAGGACCTTGTCTGATTTATTTACAGAGGTGATGGCATGGGGAGGGGTGGAAAATTGGACCACTCTAGTTTAGTCATGTCTGACTCTTAGTGACCCCATGGACTGTAGCCCACCAGGCTCCTCTGTCCATGGGATTATCCAGGCAAGAATACTGGAGTGGGTTGCCATGCCCTCCTCCAGGGGATCTTCCCAACCCAGGGATCGAACCCAGGTCTCCTGCATTGCAGGCAGATTCTTTACCATCTGAGCCACCAGGGAAAGATATTCTGCTTTAAAAGGAGTTAAAAGATATCTCACAGACAAAACCAATTATGATAAGTAAGCATGACCTTGGATTCTGATTAAAAAACACAGCCAAGTCTAAAAACGATTTTTTTAAGAACAACTTGGGAAACTTGAATATAAACTGAATAATAGGTGTTAAGAAGGAATTATGATCAGTTTTATTAGGTGTGATCATGGCTTTGTGGCTATGTATAAAAACGTCCTTTGGGGGGATGCATGCTGAAGTGTTTGTGAATAAATTTGCACAATGTCTACAATTTGATTTAAAATGTTCTACCTCCCCCCCTACACACACACCCCCCAAAATGTGGAGACAGGATAGATGAAATAAATACGGCAAAATGTGATGGCTGGTGAGCTCATGAGGGTTTTATTTGAGTTTGGAAATCTTCATACTCCAAGTTTTTGCTTGTATGTCAGTGAGTGATGTAGAGCTGAGTGGTGGAGCAGTTCCGAGCTGGGTGCTAGAGGAAGGACTGGAGCCCCCAGAGAAAGATTTGTGAAGGGGATGTTGCCAAGTACTTCCTTCCTCCTTGCCTGCCTCTCTCCCTCCCTAGGAGTTAGCACCTCCCACATACCAAGCAGTATAGTACAGTATAGTCAAAGCAGCCCAATGGGAGCAGCGGGTGTCCTCTGGGGAGAGGGGAGGTGGTTGCAGAAGTCAGCTGCCAGACTGCAGAGGAGTGTGGGAAATGCCAGGCTGCCTGTCTAGCTGGACTTTGTTTTGTAGGCAGTGATGAGGCTTCTGTGCAGAAAATGCAGTGATGAGATCTATGTTCTGAGTGGATTCATTTTGACACACTAGGCAGGATGGAATGAGCTGGAGAGATCTGGAAGGGGGCTGTTACCAAGGTACAGGCATGAAGACATGATAAGGGCTTGGGCTTTACAGAGTGGCAGTGACGAGGGGCCAGTCGAGTGACCTTTCAAGATGAACCAAGAAGCACCCAGAGCTGCTGGTGACGATTTAGGAAGGTGGCAGGTGTGAGTCAAAGATTCGCTTGAAGGACTGGGTACATGGTCGCACGGCTTAATAGAAATGACGAAACTGGGCTGAAGGTGCAGATTTTCGAAGGTGCAAAATCTAAGGGGAGGATAGAACTGGGCTGAGCTATATCAAACAATGCATGCATGCTTAGTCGCTCAGTCGTGCCCAACTCTTTGGGACTCCATAGACTGTAGCCCGCCAGGCTCCTCTGTCTACAGGATTTTTCAGGCAAGAACACTGGAGTGGGTTGCATTTCCTTCTTTGGGGTATCTTCCCAATCTAGGGATCGAATCCGCATCTCCGGTGTCTCCTGCATTGCAGGCAGATTCTTTACCCTCTGAGCCATCGGGGAATAGACTGTTCCAAATAATAGGCTGATTTGACGGGAAGTGAGGAAACTCAGAGTCAAATAAATCGACTGGTTACATAAACAAAGCCTGATGAAAGTTTGGAGACTAGAGTCTGAAAAAGAATACGGAAAAGCAAGTGGCTGAGCAGAGATAAGAAGTGAAACTCTGGGGACAGTGGGAGAGGCAAGTGGGTGTTTCCAAGATGCTGAAGAAACCCTGATTTTGAAACCCTGCTCTCCTGTGGCGTTTGCTTCCCGTTTGAGATAGGAGAAGCTTCCTAAGCTTCCATCCATCGGGCATGGCTCTAGGGGGCATCAGTCTGCACCACACTGCATCTCGGTTGGATACTGATAGCTGAAGGACACAGGGCACCAGGCTAGAAGCTCCAGAGGGCGGGGATCACTCATTTCTCCAGAATGCAACGTGCTTTCTGGAGATGCCCTGGTAGCTGCTGCTGAGCTCCCAGCTTTGAGCCTCGCAGAACTAGGTGACTAGTTCTTGCCCTGAGAACCCCATGAACAGTATGAAAAGGCAGAAAGATAGGACACTGAAAGATGAACTCCCCAGTCGGTAGGTGCCCAATATGCTACTGGAGATCAGTGGAGAAATAACTCCAGAAAGAATGAAGAGACAGAGCCAAAGCAACAGCAACACCCAGGTGTGGAAGTGACTGGTGATGGAAGCAAAATCCGATGCTGTAAAGAGCAATACTGAATAGGAACCTGGAATGTTAGCTCCATGAGTCAAGGCAAATTGGAAGTGGTCAAACAGGAGATGGCAAGAGAGAACATCGACATTTCAGGAATCAGCAAACTAAAATGGACTGGAATGGGTGAATTTAACTCAGATGACCATTATATCTACTACTGTGGGCAAGAATCCCTTAGAAGAAATGGAGTAGCCATCATAGTCAACAAAAGAGTCCAAAATGCAGTACTTGGGTGCAATCTCAAAAACGACAGAATGATTTCTGTTTGTTTCCAAGGCAAATCATTCAATATCACAGTAATCCAAGTCTATGCCCCGACCAGGAATGCTGAAGAAGGTGAAGTGGAATGGTTCTATGAAGACCTACAAGACCTTCTAGAACTAACACCCCAAAAAGATGTCCTTTTCATTATAGCGGACTGGAATGCAAAAGTGGGAAGTCAAGAAATACCTGGAGTAACAGGCAAATTTGGCCTTGGAGTACAGAATGAGGCAGGGCAAAAGCTAACAAACTTTTGCCAAGAGAACGCACTGGTCATAGCAAACACCCTCTTCTAACAACACAAGAGAAGACTCTACACATGGACATCACTAGATTGTCAATATCAAAATCAGATTGTTTAAAATGTTTGTGGGAAAAGATGGATTAGCTCTATACAGTCAGCAAAAACAAGACCAGGAACTGGCTGTTGCTCAGATCATGAACTCCTTATTGCTAAATTCAGACTTAAATTGAAGAAAGAAGGGAAAACCACTACACCATTCAGGTATGACCTAAATCAAATCCCTTATGATTATACAGTGGAAGTGACAAAATATTCAAGGGATTAGGTCTGATAGACAGAGTGCCTGAGGAACTATGGACAGAGGTTCATGATATTATACCAGAGGCAGGGATCAAGACCATCCCCAAGGAAAAGAAATGCAAAAAGGCAAAATAATTGTCTGAGGAGGCCTTACAAATAGCTGTGAAAAGAAGAGAAGCAAAAGGCACAGGAGAAAAGGAAAGATATGAGCATCTGAATGCAGAGTTCCAAAGAATAGCAAGAAGAGATAAGATAGCCTTTCTCAGCGATCAACGCAAAGAGAGGAAAACAACAGAACGGGAAGACTAGAGATCTCTTCAAGAAAATTAGAGATACCAAGGGTACACTTCATGCAAAGATGGGCACAATAAAGGACAGAAATTGTATCGACCTAACAGAAGCAGAAGATATTAAGAAGAGGTGGCAAAAATACATAGAAGAACGATACAAAAAAGATCTTCATGACCCAGATCACACAATGGTGTGATCACTCACCTAGAGCCAGACATCCTGGAATGTAAAGTCAAGTGGGCCTTAGGAAGCGTCACTATGAACAAAGCTAGTGGAGGTGATGGATTTTCAGTTGAGCTATTTCAAATCCTAAAAGATGATGCTGTGAAAATGTTGCACTCAATATGCCAGCAAATTTGGAAAACTCAGCAGTGGCCACAGGACTAGAAAAGATCAGCTTTCATTCCACTCCTAAAGAAAGGCAATGCCAAGAATGCTCAAACTACCACATAGCTGCACTCATCTCACATGCTAGCAAAGTAATGTTCAAAATTCTCTAAGCCAGCCTTCAACAGTATATGAACCGTGAACTTCCAGATGTTTAAGGTGGGTTTAGAAAGGCAGACAAACCAAAGATCAAATTGTCAACATCCGTTAGATCATCAAAAAAAATAAGAGAATTCCAGAAAAACATCTACTTCTGCTTTACTGACTATGCCAAAGCCTTGGACTGTGTGGATCACAACAAACTGTGGAAAATTCTGAAAGAGATGGGAATACCAGACCACCTGACCTGCCTCCTGAGAAATCTGTATACAGGTCAGAAAGCAACAGTTAGAACTGGACATGGAACAACAGTCTGGTTCCAAATGAGAAAAGGAGTACGTCAAGGCTGTATATTGTCACCCTGCTTATTTAACTTATATGCAGAGTACGTCATGAGAATCGCTGGACTGGAAGAAACACAAGCTGGAATCAAGATTGCCAGGAGAAGTATCAATAACTTCAGATAGGCAGATGACACCACCCTTATAGCAGAAAGGGAAGAAGAACTAAAGTTTTTTCAGTAGTCATGTATGGTTGTGAGAATTGGACTATAAATAAAGCTGAGCACCGAAGAATTGATGGTTTTGATCACTGGTGTTGGAGAAGACTCTTGAGAGTCCCTTGGACTGCAAGGAGATCCAACCAGTTCATCCTAAAGGAAATCAGTCCTGAATATTCATTGGAAGGACTGATGCTGAAGCTAAAACTCTAATACGTTGGCCTCCAGATGCAAAGAGCTGACTCATTGGATAAGACCCTGATGCTGGGAAAGATTGAAGACAGGAGAAGGGGATGACAGAGGATGAGATGATTGGATGGCATCACCAACTCGATGGACATGAGTTTGAGTAAGCTCCGGCAGTTGGGAGGGATAGGGAGGCCTGGCATGCTGCAGTCCATGGGGTTGCAAAGAGTCGGACCTGACTGAGCGACTGAACTGAGCTGAACTAGGGTACTGTTTGTCAATAATTACTGGGCTAACAAACAAGGGGAAAAAATGTCACACGGGGCAAGATTTCAAGAGCAGAATTACTTCAGCTGCCTGTGGAAATAACACCAAGTTGTGCAACAAGGCTTTTGAGGTGAAAAGCACACATTTGATCTCAGTCAGGCAGTCTGACCATTTGTAAAGCACAGCCCATTTTTTGTTTTTTGGAGCTGCAGACAGGACAGTGGTGAGTTGCCCACCCTCCACCAAAAAAAAATATATATATATATCAAAGAGAGAAATGCCTGATATTTAGTAACACTCTAGAAGCTTTGTGTTGGGTTCTCTTTCTGATTCTTTGTTTCCGGAAAAGGACACCAAGAAGCCAGTAAGACACAAGGTGGGTCATTTTTTTTTCTCAACTGCTTTCCTTCCTGTGGAAAACCTCTCTAGCCCTGCCTATCCCCTCTTCTTTACCCCACCCTCACCCCACGGCAAAGCCACTTCCTCCCCAGAGTCTTGCTCGCCCACTGACACCCCATTTCTCCTCTGCTCCACACTCCTCCTTTCACAGCTGCCAGCCCAGGGCTCACGCCCAGGCAGCTCGATCCTGGCCGACATTCCACCCTCACTCAGCAGCCTGGACAGAGCTGGCATGGCCAACCGGGGTCACCTTGGGAGAAGGCAGGCAGCTGTGACTGGGGTGGTGGCCTGAGAGCACGGCCCATCTGGCCCTGTCTTGCTGGAATCATTTTAAATATGACTTCCTATTATTACCACTCGTAATATTCTTTATATATGAAGAGAAGCTACCACTGAGTGAGTACCTGATGACATGCTAAGCACCTTGCAAGACTTCTCATTTAATCTTCCAGGAAACTCATAAAATGTGTGCTGTCACCGTCCCCTTTGTATCCATTCATCTGTTGATGGACACTTATGTCTCTTCCAGGTCTTGACTTTGGTAAACAGTGCTGCTGTGAACACAGAGGTGCGTGTATTGGGTTGACCAAAGAGTTTGTTCGAGTTTTTCCGTAACATCTTACGGAAAAATCCAAACAGACATTTTGGCCAACCCAATATCTTTTTGAATGACAGTTTTTGTCTTTTCTAGATGTTTGCCCAGAAGTGGGATTATTGGATCATATGCTAACTCTAATACCATCCCCTTCTAAAACATAAGGACATAGGGTCAGAGAGGTCAAGCAACCTGCCCAAGAGCAGACAGCAGCCAAGTGGCCACGCTGGGGTGCAGACTCAAATATGCCTCATTCCTGATCCCCTGCTCTTAACCATCATGTTACACTGCTTAAAAGGCATTTAGTTCAACTTATTCCCACCCACTGAAGTAGGGAATACCATTTCAAACAAGAAGCTCTTTGGAAAATGAAGCTGGTCACCAGATGTCTGGGGTTATACTTAGCCCCAGAATCCACAGGGACCTGTAACTGGTCATCTTCAGGGAACCCTGCTCTTTCTCAAGCTTGTAGTCACCAAGCTCCTGCTTTGCCAGGCCTCTCGGACCACATCCTACTTGGGCAAGTGGTAATAGGGCCAAGGTCACAAATCTGATTCCTTCGTGGTCCTGTTCACATCCATCTAACCTGCGGTCACAGATGGTACCCCTAACCTGGGCCAGTATTTCTCAAGTGTAGACCCCTGGATGGCAATGAAAGTGGCTTAATATGATCCTCTATTTAAAAAGAAATAAATGATAAACTATGAAACTAGAGATCAGTTGTCAAAAGTTACAACTTTATATAAAGATAGTTTTCTATTTGCAATAGAGACCTGGCATCTCACTGAATCTTAATCCCTGGGATTAGGAAAGGCCAAGATCCCCAATTTACTGCTTTTTCCTTAAAAATATACTGAGAAATTGTAGAGATGTTCTAACACAGGTGAGGTGTCAAGTTTTGTTTAATTGTTCTGAGCTTGTTGAGGTCCTGGCATACCACCTCCTGACATCCCTGAGACAGCAGTGAAGCATCTGTTGTGCAGTAACTCGGCACAGATCCGGTCTTGGGCCAGGTGTACAGCAGAAATGAACGGCTCCAGAGAAAACCATACAAGGTGGCCTCCTGCAACCATGGTTGAAGACTGTGGGGATTACGAATTGTCCAAAACAGGCTCAAGGCCAATGAGGAAGGTGAGCTCCTCTGTGTACACAGCACTGCAGAGGGCCTGGTGGAGAGCCAGGGCCATGTGCAGAAACTCAACCTGAGTGAAGGTGGCAGGGAACACACTCACGCAGGTGAAAACAGGCATGGAAACACACACCCGAAAGCACGGTGCATACCGTGACGAGGGGGCAGAGACACGGAGGGAAAAGAGCCCAGTGGCTTCAGAAAGGGAGTAGATGTCCAAAAGAGGGAGAGCACGGAGCTCAGAGCTGAACAGTTTAAGCCTAGGTGGGGAGAATACTGTGTCCCTGTGTGTGGACACAGGGCCCAGGTCAGAGAGGGCTTGTGGAGCTCAAGGCTTATGCCCAGGAGAATACTGGAGATGAAACCAGCTGTTTTCTGTGGCACCATGCCATGCCAGATGGTTGGGATGGTTTACCCCCAATCTATAGCCTAACTGATTAATTCATCAACATTTATTGAGCTTTAGTAAAGTGACTAGCATTGTGCAAGACAGCAGAAATATGATTACGGTTAAAAGATGGTCTTACCTTCCAAGAGCTTATGGTCCATAAATCTAGTTAGGGACATATTAAAGCAAAGAGATGATCACAGCATATGGTAATAGAGACAATGACAGAGACACACTATCAGGAGCTCAGGGCTTCTGTGGTGGCGCAGAGGTTAAAGTGTCTGCCTGCAATGTGGGAGACCTGGGTTCGATCCCTGGGTTGGGAAGATCCCCTGGAGAAGGAAATGGCTACCTACTCCAGTATTCTTGCCTGGAGAACCCCATGGACAGAGGAGCCTGGTAGGCTGCAGTCCATGGGGTCGCAAAGACTCGGACACGACCGAGCGACTTCACTTACTTACTTACTTATCAGGAGCTCAGAGATAACCTAGGAGGGAGACCAAGCTCAGGCGGGGGGTATCAGGGATGGTGGCACCCAAGGCATCTTAAAGAACAAATAGAAAATGGAAGTGGTTCAGGTGGGAAAATGCATTCTCAGAGTTCAACATGGGCAATGGTATTGAAAGGAGAGAGCACATGGGGAATTAGAAGTATTTAGGTGTGGCAGGGAGTGTTAAGGAAGAAGCGACAGGCAGGACTAAATGTCAAACCAAGGTTGCAATGGCAGGCATCTTGGGATTAAAGATCTTAAGGAGGGAAATAATGGTATTAGATTTAATCCTTCAGTGGTTGATAGTCATGGGTGTAGAGTGAGAAGAGAGAATAGTTTTATGGAGAATAACCACAGCACCTCTCCTGAATGCCCATCATCTCTCCCAGTATCTTTACTCCCCTCCCTTAACATTTCTGTTTTCTTTTTTCGCTCTGTACTATTCAGTGCCCACACCAAGAATGTTGTGAGGATATCTTGATTCTACTCCACTAAGGGACATGAGCAGGCCTGGGGTCAAGTTCAGAGGCCGCCATGTGAATTTCTAGATTTCATTCCAAGGTACCCTACGAAAGTACCCAGGAGACTGCGAAGTAGTTTGGTAGGAAGATGCCTTGCAAAGTCTAGCAGATATCTCTTGCCTCTGCTCCAAAATCCCAGGGTAAAGGCAGGCTCTAAGAGATGTGAACATGAACACATGTTCATGATATTTCTGATATTAGTTCAGAACAATCTGAGAATAGATAGGGTAGATAGATGAATAGATAGATAGATAAACAGATGGGCAAATACTAGTATTGGTATCAGAATCATATTCTGCAACCCAAATTTCTTTTTTCAATAGCTACCTTCTCTGTTGTAAGAACTTTAACCTATTTACATATAATTATTTTCCCTTCTAAAATGGTTTAAAATGCCCATTTGATTTCTAAGACACAGTGCGTATTGGGGGCATGGAATAGCTTTTTAAATGGGCTGGTTTCTTTCAAAACAGGAAGCAGAACCAGCCAAGTTCATTAAAAATCAGCATCAGAGAATACTTACTAAGTACTTAATTATGTAATCAGATTTTGGCTTGGGGGCTGGGTACAAAGTTAGAGAGAAAGAGAGAGAGAGAGACTGGTTGTACCTGGCTGGGTGAAAAGAGAGCAAGGGACTGAGACAACATCCCTCTCCAGGCATGCTGGCCTCTGGTGGCCCACGTCTCTGAGCCTGCAGGCCGAAGCCCCAGACCCGAGATGTCCTACTTCTCCAAGTCCAGTGAGTAGGGACCCTTTTCTGTGGGGAGGATCCACCCCCTTCTGGGAATGATTGTCATCAGTGCACTGTGCCTAATGACACAGTCTAACTTTAGAATAGCAGAATGTTTTTAAAGATGTAGATGTCTATTTAACTGGGAAGATATTCCAGGGGTTAAACCCTGCCTTTTCCCTGCCCTTGCTCTGTACTCCTTTGGCTCTCCTTTGTAGGTTGATTTACCTGTCTGTCTCATTGTAGCAGTCAGCCTTTCAGGAAACATCTTCGTTATACTTTTCAGATATCATAGCATTATATCATTATACAGAATCATAGAATTTTGAGGAGGGAAGGCACCTCCTCAAACCCACATAAGTTGCTACCCAAACTCACACTGAAAGTAGTGATAAAGCCTGAATCCTGTCACTCTTGTCCCTACCGTGTTGCCTCCCTTTCTCCTTGCCAAGTCACCATCACCTTAGAGCCACAAAAATGCAAAACAAACTTGAACCTTGTGTTGAGAGCTAAGCCTATGAGTCATGGTTGAACAACAGCTTCTTTCTCTCCACATTAGCTGTGTTTCCTCCACTGTAGCCCAAACAAGAATCAACTATGCTACCATGAACGTCATTAAAACGACGTTGGTTCACTTAGTGGCAATGGAGTGGCATTCAGGGGCTTCTGTTGTGGAGCAGGCACTGTTTGGATCCTGCAGAATCCAGGTAGTAAGCCGTCTTATCCTGATGGAGTGAGCAGGGGGATTCCTGAGTGCAGAAGGCACCTGACCTCATTCACTTTCAGATGGTCAGCAAAGCCCCTGGTGGAGAGGAGGATTTCCAAACATCTTAAATACCTGAGGGTAGGGAAGGCTCCCAGGGCAAGAGGAAGGAATTTCTGGGAATAAGCTGTCTGAAATCAGCAAAAGAACTGATTGGAATGAGACCTTGTGTCACTTTCTAAAATTGGACGTGGCTAAAAATAGCTGTTGGAGGGACTTGGGAAAGAAGGAGCTTTGCCTTGAGTTCTAGGAATGTCCTGCAGGGTGGGTGTCCACTTTGCTTCCTGACCTCTGCTCTGTCCTTCGCTACCACCTCTGCCCCTCTCACTTCCCACATCAGTTCTGTTCTGCCTGTTCATGCTTATCTCAAAGTTCTGCTAAAAACTTCCTCTCTCCAGTGATGCTCTTTGTTCTTTGTAGAGGATACTTGATTCTCCTGAGTCCAAACTCAAAAGAAGACATTCCCTCTAATGTTTTCGAATGTTCCCCACTTGTGGACCAAATATTTTTTGAGCAGTTATCATGTGCTGTTGGAAAATTCACAATTTATGAAACATTCACCCTACATGATTACTTTAAAACAATACAAAGTAATAAATGGTTAAATATCAAGGAAATGGCAACCCATTCCAGTATTCTTGCCTGGAAAATCCCACGAACAGAGGAGCCTGGTGGGCTACAGTCCATGGGGTCACCAAGGAGTTGGACACGACAAGAACAGCAACATACACAATGGGTAGGAGGTGTTTCAGGAATTTAGAAGAGACAGAGAGATCATGCTGGGGCTGGAGTCCACACTGAAGGCACCACAGAAAAGCAAGCATTCAGACTAAATGGTAAGAGGGTGGAACCAGGGCGATTCAAAATAAAGCCAAGCTTAGCGAACAAATACTCGCAGGAGGAATTTCATGGTAGAGAATAATAAAAATAATGTTTAACAGCTAAAGAGGACCTTATGGTTTGCAACTGCTTTCACACACACACACACACACACACACACACACACACACTATTTGAGGGGTACCTCACCATGCAGCTAGTGTGATCTCAGTTCCCTGACCGGGGTTTGAACCTGGGCAGTGAAAGAGCCAAGTTCTAACCACTGCACTGTCAGAGAAGTACTTCCCCCCCTCTACTATCCCTATACTATTGAATTTAAGAGCAGTGAGCTGAAACAAGGTCCTGCTGTACAGAGGGGAAATCATATCCAGTCTCCTTAGGATACACCATAATGGAAAGGAATTTTAAAAAAAAGAATGTATATATGTGTTAAAAAAAAGAATCTGAAAGCGTGGATATGTATGTATGTTGTATATGTGTAACCAATTCACTTTGCTATACACCTGAAACTAATGAACGCTGTAAACCAACTATTCTCCATTAAACAAACAAACAAACAAAAAGAGTCACAAGCTGAGCCAGATTACAGACACTTCTGAACACCAGCTAATACATGGAGGATTCAGCAAGTTTGTGGCGGGCACCTACCTCCTATCAAACAATTCTGCATCCCTTATCTCATTTAATTCAATAACTAAACTTGTGAGAAACATGTTGTTATCACTATTTTACAAATGAGTAAATTAACGGTTAAGAAATTTCTCAAGGACACATAGTTAATAATAATAATAAAACAACAGCAATGGCTATTACACATAGTAATTCCAACGTGTTAGATACTATTTAAGAATTCTTATAACAACTCTTATAGTGAGGTAGGAACTATTGTTACTCCCCATGTTTTAGATGGGGAAAACTGAAGCATGGAGATGTTTAGCAACTTGCCCAAGATATACAATTAAGAAGTGTCAGAGTCTAGACTTGAACTTAAGCTATGTGAAGCCTAAATCTTAGTCTCTGAGGTCTCTACCCTAGAGTAGAGTTTTCAATAGAAATACAGTGCAAGATACAGGTGTGAGCCACATATGTAACTTTAAGTGTTCTGGTGAAAGTGAAAGTCACTCAGTCGTGTCCGAGTCTTTGGGACCCCACTGACTATACAGTCCATGGAATTCTCCAGGCCAGAATACTGGAGTGGGTAACCTTTCCCTTCTTCAGGGGATCTTCCCAACCCAGGGATCAAATCCAGGTCTCCCGCATTGCAGGCAGACTCTTTACCAGCTGAGCCATAAGGGAAGCCCAAGAATCCTGGAATGGGTAGCCTATCCTTTCTCCAGCGGATTTCCCAACCCAGGAATCGAACCAGGGTCTCCCGCATTACAGGCAGATTCTTTACCAACTGAGCTATCAGGGAAAATAAAAAGAGGGAACTCCCTGGTGGCCCAGTGGTTAAAATTCCATCCTTGCACTGAAGGGGACACGGCCTCAAACCCTGGCCAGGAAACTTCCTGGAAGCCAGGTGGTACCGGCAAAAAAATTTTTTTCTAATGCATAAAAAGTAAAAAAGGTAAAAATTAATTTTAATAACATATTTAATACCAAATATCTTCAAAATATTATCATTTCAATGTGATTATTATATGTTATATTATTTATATGTTTGTATATTCAGTTCAGTCGCTCAGTTGTGTCCAACTCTTTGCGACCACATGCACTCCCTCATGCCAGGCTTCCTTGTCCTCCACTGTCTCCCAGAGATTACTCAAACTCATGTTCTTCGAGTCAGTGATGCCATCCAACCATCTCATCCTCTGTCGTCCCCTTTTGCTGCCTTCAATCTTTCCCAGCATCAGCGTCTTTTCCACTGAGTCAGTTCTTCACATCAAGTGGCCATAGTTTTGGATGTCACTTTTTTATTCTAAGTCCAGTGTGTATTTTTAGACTTAGACCACATTTCAGTGCAAATGCTAAATTTTCATCAGAAATATTTATCTTCTATTTCATACAATTTATAGTTTAAAAAAGTAGAGTTTTTTCAAATTAGTTCAAGCATACTGAAAAGTTTTCCAATGACTGAGTTGAGTTCCAAACATCACTCTTTCAATGTGGGCATCTGTATTGTCAAACTTGGTTTTTTTTATTTTAGAAGAAATGACCTGACTTTGAAGCAAATTGAAATCAGTTTCAATTCTATCTAAGTTAAGCAATTCACTAACTTTTCTGTAAACTCAGTATTATTAACGTTCAATTCAAAGAAGTATTGCACAAATTGAAAAGCAACTGTGAATTCATCGATATTCATATTTGTATAAAATATTCATATTTTTTTTAGTTTTTGCAGCTGACTTACATAATGCTCTTGGTTACAATGAAAATCTTCTATATATTAATTCATGTTTGAAAATATGAAAATGAATTATTGTTATTATTATTGTTATGAAAAATTTCAATTTCAGTATAAATTCTTATACCTTCTTGATAGTACTGGTGCCCGTTGGGGATCCCTGCTATAGAGTCTCTTCTAAAAGCCACAGGAGTTGAACAAGTTCTCTCCATTCTGCCTAGTTGGAACTTGAGTATTTCCCAGCTCTGCTAAGGAGCTCGGTTAACTTTTAGCAATCTGAGTTCTCTTTCCTGAGTGCCATAGAGTTAGTTGTACCTTATAAGTTTAGCATTCAGCTTAACATTCAGGGTGACTCAGGATTTCTTTCTCTATATACCTCCCTGTTCGCTGCTATTCTGCCTCAAAAAATACAGCTACATCAGTTCAGTTCAGTTCAGTTCAGTTCAGTCGCTCAGTCGTGTCCCACTCTTTGCGACCCCAGGAATCGTAGCACGCCAGGCCTCCCTGTCCATCACCAACTCCCAGAGTTCACTCAGATTCACGTCCACCGAGTCCGTGATGCCATCCAGCCATCTCACCCTCAGTCGTCCCCTTCTCCTCCTGCCCCCAACCCCTCCCAGCATCAAAGTCTTTTTCAGTGAGTCAACTCTTCGCATGAGGTGGCCAGAATACTGGAGCTTCAGCTTTAGCATCATTCCTTCCAAAGAAATCCCAGGGCTGATCTCCTTCAGAGTGGACTGGTTGGATCTCCTTGCAGTCCAAATCCTGCCCAAACTCTGATCTTTTTGCCCTCGTTTTAGCAAGACTGTTTTGTCTGCTTGGATCCCTCTTCTTGTCATCTGGAAAGTGCCTCCAGGCAGAAAGCCAGTCTTATTGTTTCTCTACTCCCAGGAATTGCAGTCCTGCGCTGTGTGTTGTACAATGAAAACAGTTATTTCAAGCATTTTTGCCTAAATTTCTTGTGTCCTGTGAGAGGGTTAATCCAGTTTCTGTTAATTTTCATGTCTGGAAGTGCAAGTTTTCTCATCGTGATTTCTTTTGTCACTACTAAAATAGCTCTTGCTTAAGTCAATAAAAATATTTTTCTGTACACGTCAAACTGTCTTCTAACTTTCCTCCTTGATGTCACTGACAGGCTATTACTTCCTTTCTCCCCAGGAATCTAAATCAATGCATTTCCTTTGTTTTTGTTTTTGCAACCCATCTGTTCTGGCTTTTACTCTGCTGGTGCTACTTCGGTGTCACTTTTCCTGTAGGTGGACATTCTCTAAAGTGGTGCTCAAGCCTTCCTTTATCTAGCTCGCTTGGCGGAATCCTTCCTCTGCTACCTGGAGGTTGGCAGTCTGTCTGCCGGCTGGATCTAACGCACGTAGCAGAGAATTCTCTCCGTCTCTGGATTTCCCCTTTCATAAATGCCCAAGTATCACCAGGAGGAGAAGGGGACGACAGAGGATGGGATGGTTGGTTGGCATTGCCGACTCGATGGACATGAGTTTGAGCAAACTCTGGGAGTTGGTGATGGACAGGGAAGCCTGGTGTGCTGCAGTCCATGGGGTTACAAAGAGTCGGACATGACTGAGCGGCTGGACTGAACTGATCAGCTCAATTATTTCACCATTTTTAAAATACAGTGACCCCGACCAGGGAGTTAGCTGGTGCCACCCTGCACTGGAAGCGCAGAGTCTTAACCACTGGACCACCTGGAAAGTCCCCGCGGAGCCCTATTTGTGAGCGGCGAGGGCCGCTTTGTTCTTCATCCCTGACTCTCCGCCACAGCGGCTGAGCCCTGCTTCTCCTACTGCAGCCCTTCTTCGTGTTTAGCCCTGGAGATCCCCGAGGCCCACGGCAGGCTGCACATCTTTTGCCCATTTGTTTCTGTCATTCTTTTTTTTTCCTTAAAGAAGAAAGAGAGGTTTGTGTTGTTGATGTAATTTCCCTCTTTGCTCTGGCCTACTCCAGGCGGCCAGCCCAGTCTAGCCTTCATCTTTCCCTCTGTTAATATCTAGCATGTCATCGCCTCTTTTAAAAAATAAAGATCCAGCTCTCCGCCTCAATGACCTTAAGAAACTCTGTTAACTCGACTTGCCTAGCCTCAGATTCATCTTTGCGTCCCCTTTCCTTCCTTCCTCTGACACTCCTTTCGTTCCCCTGCCCCAAGAGAAAACTGGCTTAGCTTTTGAACATTTGGTTAAAGGCCTCCAGTTCACATGGTCCACCAATTCAAGTTCTTGGCACCGTTTGTAATTCTTCTCTCTGAGTTGCCACCCTCACATCCATCCAGTCTCTCTGGTATTTCCTTGTAAAGTCTTTCATACCTGTTCTCAGGGCCATTTTTAGTTAAAGCCTGTGGTCATCAAGGAAGGGGAAATGAGGCCAGGCAGGGGGCAGGTAGTCTGGATTGTCATTTGGGATTTTTTTCAAAATACTGTAGAGCTTAAAAAAATCTCCACAGGGGGCTGATACACTCTGCTTAGCACCCCTCAGCCAAGTCCTTATCCTGGATACCTATCCTCGCTTTCACCTAATCTCATTGGCTTCCAGTTTCCCCATCCACCGCTCTTAAAACACCTTCAGTTCAGTTCAGTCTCTCAGTCATGTCCAACTCTTTACAACTCCATGAATTGCAGCACATCAGGCCTCCCTGTCTATCACCAACTCCCGGAGTTTGCTCAAACTCATGTCCATTGAGTCGGTGATGCCATCCAGCCATCTCATCCTCTGTCGTCCCCTTCTCCTCCTGCCCCCAACCCCTCCCAGCATCAGAGTCTTTTCCAATGAGTCAGCTCTTCGCATGAGGTGGCCAAAGTACTGGAGTTTCAGCTTTAGCATCATTCCTTCCAAAGAACACCCAGGACTGATCTCCTTTAGGATGGACAGGTTGGATCTCCTTGCAGTCCAAGGGACTCTCAAGAGTCTTCTCCAACACCACAATTCAAAAGCATTGGCTCTCATCAAATACTGTCCTGAGAGAGAAGTCATTAATATCTTTTCCTGGACATATGCCTCATCTCTTCCCCTTGAGTTGGTGCTCCCTTAGGGTTGGGACCACAATATTTACCCACAGGCTGTGTTCATAACAGGCCTCATAAATCTGTGATGGTGCTTGTTTGGTCCATAGGATGACCAGCCCTCCTGGTTTGCCCAACTGTGTGTGCAATTATACCATCTTTCCTTTGGTGCATATTCCCTGCTTTGTTCTCTTAGTTGAATTTTTTAAAAAAATATTTGTTCATTTATTTATTTATTTGGCTGTGCTGAGTCTTAGTTGCAGCATGCAGGACCTTCCATCTTTGTTGGGGCATGTGGGATCTAGCTCCTTGACCATAGATCGAACCCCGGCTCCCTGCAATGCGAACTTGGAATCAGCCGCTGGATCACCAGTCCTCATAACTGTAATTGATGTGAGCTCTCCCCACTGATGGTGAACTCCATGAAGTCATTCTTGTGTCACTCATAGCTATCCTCCGAGCACCTGGAATAAAGCAGGGACATTACAGATTAAAGGATATTTTTTGAGTGAATGAATAGGAAACATTGGACACCATTATATCTCTTGATGAGCTCATTTTCCCTCTAGGTAACAGTACCTCAAAGCGCCACATTTACAAATTTTTTATAGTGCTAGGCATCTTATAGCAGTGAGATTTCAATCCAGTCAATTAAATTTCTTTGTGAATGTCTCTATACAGACTGAATAAACGAACTTGAATTTCCACCGATTTCTTTTTTTTTGTTTTAACTTTTGGGTGTCACTGTGTACAAGTTTTGAAGCTTGAAATTCTTTAGATCATCTTACAGCCACAAGGAAGTAAGTAAGTGTTAGTCATTCAGTCTTGTCTGACTCTGTGTGACCCCATGGACTGTAGCCTGGCAGGCTCCTCTATCCATGGGATTCTCTAGACAAGAATACTGCAGTGGGTTTGCCATTCCCTTCTCCAGGCTCCACTGATTTCTACAAGAGAAGGATAGAGAACCCCAGAGATGCTAGAATATAAAAAAATTGTTCCTGGACATGACAGAAGTCACTGGAAACAAGGAGAATAGGAGAATCCTAGGACAGTAGAGATGAGTGTCACACAGATGAGAGAGAGACCTTAATGATCTTGTTTGATCTCTTTCTGCCAGATTTGTTGTATGAATAATGCCTGGTATATGGTAGGTGTTAAATTTATGAAGGTGATTATATGTGCCTACCCAGACACATACACAGTTTAAAAAGAGAAAAAATCAACTGTGTCCTTTGGCACAGAAGTCAAATCTTAGGATCTGGAAACACTGGAGAATTTCCAGTTCAATAATTCCTGAAAATCCTGTAATATTACTAATACTGCTTCTTCAAAGCATAGACATCACCTGATACTGAGGATATAAGGTTAATTTCTTAGATTGACCATTTTTTGGAAGTTTGAGCCAAAGTAGCAAGCCAGTAAGAGAGAACACATTGCTGGCATGCAGCCACTAGGTATTTTAAGATAAGCACTGCTTCAAAACTTACTATTTGCTTCCTCCAAGCAGATGAAAGAAGATCAGTTACAGGTTTGTATAAAATCTGCATATGAGTGGAACAGTAAGTAGCCATATAGTGTTTTTATGGGCTTCCCAGGTAGTTCGGTAGTGAAAAAAAAAAAAAAATCCACCTGCCAATGCAGGAGACACTGGAGATAGAGACATGAGTTTCATCCCTGCGTCAGGAAGATCCCCTGGAGAAGGAAACTGCTACCCACTCCAGTATTCTTGCCTGGAAAATTCCACGGACAGAGGAGCCTGGAGGGCTACAGTCCATGGGGTCACAAAGACCCCATGAGGGGGGTCACAAAGACAGGACTGAGAAAGAATGACAACAGTACCTTTATAATGACTGTGCTGCAAAATATAGCCAGAGAGCAGTCCTGTTTTGAATTTAATCTGCTTTTTTTTTTCTTTTTGCCCATTCATCTCCAGGTCAAATTCTAACTCAAGGTGTGGTATAGTATATTCTTCTGCTGAAATGGAATTTTTTTTTTTTTTTGGGTAAAATGTTGTGTGAAATAAGTAAATTCATTGAAATATTGAAATCTTTTTTCGCAGTTCCCTGACCAGGAATTGAACCCAGGCCCGTGGCAGTGAAAACTCAGAATCCTAACAACTAAACCACCAGGGAACTCCCTGGAAATCTTTTTAGTAATGAAGAAAGGTGGGTAAATTAGTTTCTTGAACGGCAAGTATCCTTCTCTGTTGTTTTTGTCCGTATAAGGATCACTTCAAACATTACTTTTTCTGTTACATTTTCTCTGACCCTCTTTGCAAACCAGATTTGCTCTTTTTTCCACTGTGTTTACACAGTGCTATAAGGAACACTTAGGATATACTCTTTGATCATTTGTTTGTGCTGTCCCTCCACACTAAATTGAAAGATCCATGCTTCATTTATCTTTTCATTCCTAGTGTCTGGCATATTGCCTGGCACATGGATGGGGCTTGAAAAATACTTGCAGGGTTGATTTAAAGAATAGAGAGTTCACCAATATCAATCTTTTAAACCCCACTCTGCAAGGATGAAAGGATATGGCGTGAGCTGAGCTCCTTCAACCTATTCTAGTTCCTCATCTAGTATACAGGTAAAGCATTGCCCACATCAGGAGTTATCCAATATTTTCAACTCAGCCCACTTAGATGGGGCAAAAGACTTCACAGCTGTGAGAAAAGGATTCAGAGATAATCACAGAGTGTAAGTGTGCCAGCAAACGCTTTGGGGGAATTAGTAATACCTCTGCTGTACCAACAGCTCACGTTCACTCCTTTTGCAAGTCCTATGTAATCCTCCACTAAGATAAATCTCCAGTCTAACCATCTCTACGGCCACTGACCTTGTCTGAGTTCTTGGTTTACCAACACAATAGCCTGTACAATAGCCCACAACAAACTTATTTAATAATGACAAGCTTAACTGAAAGCAATTTATAATTGAAAGCAAAAATGGCATCAACTGAAAACCATGACCACCAATCTTCCCCTGTTGACAAAGGATCCTTCCTGAAAATTGCCGAAATTCCAGTTGCCTCAATGTGCACTTGTATTTGAACAGTGGCCAGAAAGACAACACAGAATCAGAGTTCTTGGAAAAAGTCTAAAAAGTGCTGAATTTAGTTTATGAAAACCAAGTGCCAAAAATCTTTGACCACTTGGAGAGTAAGTTATTAGTCAGAAGATCTCATTGTATACAGAAACAAAAGTATCCTGTAAGTCTTGGAAAGAAAAAAGGACTTTCCAGTTTGGATCAGTTTGAGGTCTGTGAGGAGGACCTTCTTGGTCTACGTGAGGTCAGGTAACAACTTGACCTGATTAGCATTTAAGGTCTCTTCAAATTTCATATTTTGTTGATTCACAGCATGCATATATAATATCTGCAACATGAGTGAATTAATAAAGTAATGAAAGAATGAATGCATAGGTGTGAATAAGTCTGTAAGAACTTTGGAAGCTTCACTGAAGTACAGAGGAGTGGTTTTCAAACTTCTTCAGTGATTCGTACTCAGTTGCTCAGTCGTGTCCAGCTCTGCAAGTCCATGAACTGTAGCCCACGGGGCTCCGCTGTCCATGGAATTTTCCTGGCAAGAATATTGGAGTAGATTGCCATTTCCTACTCCATCTTCAGTGATGAAATACCTATAAATCATGTAGCTTTTGGTGGAGCCTCTAAAAATGTTAATTTATTAAATCTTAAGAGAGTAAACTGATTCTATCTCTGCTGCGGCTGCTAAGTCACTTCAGTCGTGTCCGACTCTGTGCGACCCCACAGACGGCAGCCCACCAGGTTCTCCCGTCCCTGGGATTCTCCAGGCAAGAACACTGGAGTGGGTTGCCATTTCCTTCTCCAGATTCTATCTCTAGAAGCACATAAAAGAATCTGATAGCTTTGATTGCCTCCCAGGGAGGGAATTTTACCTAATTTAAATGTACTTAAATAAGAAGGAATGACATATTAAAAATTAATGTTTTACGATACTATCTTGATTTAGATTCAAGTTCAGTAGTGCAGTTGTAAGAATCAAAATTCTAAGAAAGATACAAGGAAAAAATCTTAATTTATTTTGTTTCTGTAAATTGGGAAAAGATCACTACTATTTGATTTTCAGATAAAGCATATTTGTTTGGTGTTCTATAGGAGTAGTACCGTTTGGGTATCATGGTTCTTAAGGAAAGAGAAATGTTGGCAGCCAAAACTTTGCTTGGACATGCTTTAGAGAATTTCACAGTGATGTGGACATAATACTGTCTCTGATGCACTCTAAAAAAATTTCTTCTAGTATTCTTGAAATTTAAAGCACACATAATATGCTTAGCCATCAGAGTTGCTAGAATGTTTTTTCCTCTGATGCACACTTTAAACCATTAAAAGACCTTGATTTTGCTATTGTAAGTATTGTCATCTCACTCAGTTCAGTCGCTCAGTCATGTCCGACTCTTTGCGACCCCATGAACTGCAGCACTCCAGGCTTTCCTGTCCATCATCAACTCCCAGAGCTTGCTCAAACTCATGTCCATCGAGTCGGTGATGCCAACCAACCATCTCATCCTCTGTCATCCCCTTCTCCTCCTGCCTTCAATCTTTTCCATCATCAAGGTCTTGTCAAGTGAGTCATTTCTTTGCATCAGGTGACCAAAGTATTGGAGCTTCAGCTTCAGCATCAGTCCTTCCAATGAATATTCAGGACTGATTTCCTTTAGGATGGACTGGTTTGATCTCCTTGCTTATTTTCTCCTGCAAGATAGTTATTGTGATTGAAACAATGAAATCAGTAAATAAATCAAGTCATGTGAGGATAAAGTAAAGCAAAGAATTTGCCAGTGATGAAGTCTTGGCCTCTGACTTATATATGGGTCTTCACATATGAAAAAAAACAGGAGTTCTACAGCATGGAATCGTCACTGACACTCTTCCTTGTCAGGGGTACAAACAGTTCAGCACTGAGACTGTGGTTTTCTGTTAGATGATTCTTAGTGACCTAATCTGTTTATGACTCAGATACTTTATTTACTTAAGACCGTGCATGGAAAAGAAATGATTAATATCATGCACATGATAATTTTATGGACATACATACGTGCATAAAATTATCAAGTGCATGATACTCACTTTTCCAAGTGTTTGTTTTATGTATCATATTTAAAACTCATGCCAATATTGTAAAGAAGGCTGGTTACTTTTTTTTCTGATATACAAATGTAGAAACCAAGCCTCTGAGAGGGCAAGTGACTTGATGGGACCATGCTATAATTAATAAAGTCAGGACTTTTGAGCCTTTGGCTATAGTTCTTTCCAACCCACCCAAAATGTTTGGTAACTTGAATCTAGAATGCCGTCTTGCTCTCTTCTTTGGTTTTGACTTACACTTTCTTTAAAATTTCTCTCAAAATTCTTCTCCAAGAGGCTATTTCAGAAAACTCAGACAGTTTTGCTTGTTCCAAACCTCCCAAGAATTTGTTTCCAGTATCTATTTTTCTACCTGTTCTATTCAGTCTCTATTTTCCATTATTTATTATGTCATATTCCAGCAAGAATTTTACCTTTGTTGGTGTGCTTTCTGCTATTTATTTCCCCTTCTTAGCCTATGCAAATTCTCTTTATTACAAATTCTGGACATTTAAGATCTATTTTAAATAACATCCAGGTGACTAGAGAATAGAGTTTCAAACATTCATGTGCATAAGAATGACCTAGGAAACTTATTAAAAACAGATTTCTCAGGGGACTTCCTTGGCAGTCCAGTGGTTAAGACTCTGTGCTTCCAATGCAGGGCACGCAGGTTCAATCTCTGCTTGGGGAACGAAGATCCTACATGCTGTGCCATGCAGCAAAAAAAAAAAAAAAAAGATATCTTAGTGCTTTTCCCATTGGTTCTGATTCTGTGTGGGGGGAGAATTCTGTGTGTCAGGCCCAGCAATCTGCATTTTAAATAAGCTCCCCAGAGGATCTTTATGCGTAATCCAATGACTATACTTTCAGAAACCCTGTTCTTGAGAATTAAAAATTAGATTGGTACATACTGCATATTTATGCTTTGTTCAGTAAGAGATACAAAGGTATAAAATAACTGAGTCCTTACTTTTTTTATTAATTTCATTTATTAATTTCTTTTCGGCTGTGCTGGGTCTTCATTGCTGCACGCAGGCTTTCGCTAGCTGCCGAAAGTGGGGGCTACTCTCTAGTTGCAGTGCTTGGGTTTCTTACTGAGGTGGCTTCTCTTGTGGCAAAGCACAGGCTCTAGGCTCATGGGCTCAGTTACAGCGGTATCCAGGCTTAGTTGCTCTGTGGCATGTAGGATCTTCCTGGGCCAGGGGTCAAACCTATGTCCCCTGCACTGGCAGGCGGATTGTTTACCAGTGGACCACCACGAGGTCCCTTACTCTTTCGATGGTTACAAACAGCCGGGGAAGAAAGAGCATAGCACCTGCAATCTCTGACCCTATATGAGGACAGACTCTGTGAGTGGGGTAGGTGATAAATGCTCTGTGCTTAGTTGCTCAGTCACATGGGACTCTTTGCAACCCCATGGACTGTAGCCCGCCAGGCTCCTCTGTTCTACGAGGAACAGAGGAGGAATCCTCTGCTTCTAGGCTATCAGTATGTGGAATGATGCATCTAAATTGAAAAAAGAATTTGTGTAGAGACATGGCACAATTTATGCCTGGAAAGACATCCACGAGGTAGAATGAGAAGAACCTGGAATTGGGACTTTATTCCATAGGTACTGGATGGTTCTTCACACATGCCAATAAAATTAATGTGGCAGTAGTAAAAAGACTTTTCTGGCAGAGTTTGAAAGCCCTGAACTATATTTGGGGATCAGTTAAGCAAATTGTAAGGAAAGCTTGGTTTGAACGTTTGTTAAGGTAGATTCAAGAGAGTCTGGAGCTTGATTGGATGAGAAAGAGAAAGATGTCTAAGACACTGTTGAAGTTTGAACCTCCTTGCCTAGAACGCTTGTGTACAATTTCACTACTCAATGAATATACTGCTACTGCTAAGTCACTTCAGTCGTGTCCGACTCTGTGCGACCCTATAGACGGCAGCCCACCAGGTTCCGCCGTCCCTGGGATTCTCCAGGCAAGAACACTGGAGTGGGCTGCCATTTCCTTCTCCAATGTATGAAAGTGAAAAGTGAAAGTGAAGTCGCTCAGTCGTGTCCGACTCTTGGCGACCCCATGGACTGCAGCCTACCAGGCTCCTCCGTCCATGGGATTTTCCAGGCAAGAGTACTGGCGTGGGGTGCCATTGCCTTCTCCCAGTGAATATAAGGAGGGAAATATTTCAAGGTAGCATTTGATTCTAGATCTAGAATTCAACTTCCTACCACCTTCTTTACCTGTGCATCAGGTAGTGTTGCTTAAATATATGGCAGTATTTTTAGCACGTCGAAAAGAAAAGATCTGGGGCTCGTCGAAGAGAAATGGAGATTGGGGTCCACTAAGCCAAAGACAAGACAAGCTATGCAGTTCACTTATTTTTATTAGGCATCATTATACAGAAAGTACCGGACAAAAAACTAAGATGACCAACATTTCTGGTCTTTAAGAAGTGGAAAATGTGGGTGGAACCTGTAAGAGATCCTAGTAAGAGTAAACTGCCAGTACTCAAATCTACAAACTTCTGATCAGCGAATTCATACTCGTCCTGTTGAAGCAGTTCAAGGTCTCCGGCTGAAAAAGCAAAAATTAGTAAGATGTTAAATTGGGAATGAGAAACCTTTTCTTGGAGGATGTGGATTTGGGAAAGGCTTTCAAGTAGTAGGCACCAGACAGTCCGAACTCGCGCTAAAGCAGCTCTCAGGAACTGTGTTGCCAGAACCTTGAGAGAGCTGTAAATTTATCCGGTAACTTCCAAGTGCGCGGCTTAGAGCCAGAGAGGCTCCAAAGCCCGCCCAAGACTCCAGCATCTCGCTCCCATTGGACAAGCTCATTTCCTCGCCTTCCTCCGCGGGGCGACTTCAGCCATCAATCACACGGCTTGTTGCTCCACCCCTTTCCAGTGACGTAACACTTGGCACGCCTTCTCGCTCCAGCCCTCAAGCTCCCCACCAGTCGCTTCAGCTCCTTATTGGCCAGCAGAAAGGGGAGGAAAGGGTACGGGCCTTCTCTTTTGCTCTCTAAACTCCCTCCTCTAGTTTCCCGGTCTCCTCATAGGCTGTCCACGAAACCATAGCCTTGAGCTGTCGCGCAGGCGTGCACAGACGCTCGTTGCTGGAGCCGCACCTCCCCTCAAGCCTTCGAGAGTTACGCGGTTGTGACGTGAGCGGGGCACTCCGCTAAGCCGTCTTCACTTACGATTGGCTGTGGTCGAGGTCCGTCACGTAACCACGCCCCCTCTCTCCGCCCAACCTCCCAGTTTGATAAGACCTTGAAAAAGGCCACGCCTCAGCCCGTTGGGCCGCTTCACCCTGCGATTGGCTGAGGGAGCTGGCATGCTTTCCCACCCCCCCACCCCGCAACTCCTTCCCGAGCTTCCGAGAGGCTGGCCGGACCCCGCGGAAGTTGTCAGTCAATCTCCTCCCTCCCCATCCCCCGCGAGGCCCCGCCCCCGGGCCGCGCGCCCCCAACGCGCGCGCGCACACGCGCTCGCACTCTCCCTGCTGCCGCCCGCCTCTCGCCTCTCACAGCACCTTCTCAAGTTGTAGCGGCCGCTCGCCAGGGGTTCTCTGTGGGCGGCGGAAGGGCGCGTGGGGGAGGGGGTCCGGACCGCTGGGCGCTTCGAGGAGCGAGTGTGTGTGTGTGTGTGTGTGTACGCGCGCGCACGCGCGCGCCCAGGGCCGGGGCGGCGGGTCACCGCCCCGGGAGATGAGGGGTCGGCGCTGACAGGGAAGAGCGCCGGCGGTGGAGACAGCGGCTCTGAGGGGCCCCGCGATGGCAGCGCCTCGGGAGGAGGCTCGAGACAGGGCGGGCTGCCCTGGCAGCGGCCACTGAGGTGCTGGCGGGCCGGCC
This sequence comes from Capra hircus, assembly GCF_001704415.2. Lineage (NCBI taxonomy): Eukaryota > Metazoa > Chordata > Mammalia > Artiodactyla > Bovidae > Capra > Capra hircus. Next base: position 69,901,687 of record NC_030823.1, on the reverse strand, counting down.
GCCCGGGGACCCGGGCCGCCAGGGACGAGAGGCGCGTTCGACGTCCGCGTCCTCGCCTCAGTTGTCTGAACTTAGGGCTCCCGTCCACCCGTCCTCGGAACTCGGGAGTCAACAACTTCTTCACACACCACCCCCCCTCCGCCCCCGCCAGCTCCGGGGAGCTCGCCGAGCGGCGGGGACCGGGAACCTCCGGCCCTGAGATGCGGCCGTGAGGCGTCGGCGGGCGGCGAGGAGAGAGCTTGGCGGGCGCCCGGGAGCGGGAGGGCGGTGCGGCTAGGGGGCACGGGGCGGAGGGGCGCGAGCTCCTCGGCGCCTCTCCCCCGCCTCCTCCTCCTCCTGCCGCTGCCCGTTCCGTGCTAGCCGCAGCCGGAGCTGCCAAGCGCCAGGGCCGCGGAGATGTCGTCGTCGTCGCCGCCGCCGCCGGCGGCGGGGGCTGCCAGCGCCGCCATCTCGGCCGCCGAGAAAGTGGACGGCTTCACCCGGAAATCGGTGCGCAAGGCGCAGAGGCAGAAGCGCTCGCAGGGCTCGTCGCAGTTCCGCAGCCAGTGCAGCCAGCCGGAGCTGCACCCCTTGCCCCAACTCAAAGGTAGGTAACCTCCGAGGGCGCAGCCCGGGGAGGAACGCGCGGGTTCTCCTCGGCGCTGCCGGAGCCTTTGCTTTCTCGGGCGCGGGGGTGGGGGGTTCCTTCTGCCCACCTGGGGCTCGCGTTCCCCAACCTTCCTTGGCGTCCTCCCACCGTCTTTATGATTCAGACAGGTTTGATGTTAAAAGAGTCTTGCTGTTTCTCCCCCCTTACTTATCTGGGTTCACTTTAACTCTTCCCTTCTTGGAGGAGGCCAGCACCCCTCCCTCCCCACCTGCGCGCTCGGATTCCTGCCCTTGGGATTGTAACTCTCCTCCTGAGTCTGGAGGGGTAGACTTTTTCTTATTTCAGTCTTCTTCCTCGAGTCTTGCCCTTCCCCATCTTGTTGTAACAACCTGTCTTACGTTCCGACCTTCACTTTTCTGAGACCTGCCTCCTCTTTTCGGCCTCTCAGTTAATCTGTTGCTTTTCCAGTTATAAAGCGTCTTTGCGCACACTGTAACTTTTACTTTCCTCTGATCTTTCCAAAGAGTCTTAGGACTAGGAATCCTAATGCGTACACCCGTTAAGAGTTACCTGCCTTTAGATTGATTTATAAAGAAAAAGCTTAAAAATCTAACCAGGGTAGTGTCTTACTGGGTCATTAGATTTAAATGTTACTCTTTAGCCCAAAGAATGGAAAGATTTAAAATATTGTCTGAGAAGGTACACACGGTCGAGTTGGAAAAGTATTAAGGAGTAGGTCGTGGTGCTTTGCAATGAAATGGGAACTTAGTTCGCCAAGCAGTGATTCCAGGGATTCTGTAGATTTGTACAGTAATTCAAATTGGTGTCCATGCCTAACGCCTTACAGAACTTGGCACTCCTTCTGGCTCACTTACTTTTCCCACTAGGTTTAGAGGATTAAAAAAAAAAAAGAAATTGGTTCCTGACGTTCTAGTTTTTTTTTTTGTGTGGATTACTACCTTTTAATTTTATAATTTTAAGGTCTTTGCTTTTTATGAGATAGACATTGTCTTGGAACAAGATGATAATGGTCCTAAACATTTGAATTTTTTTTTTTCTACAAAAGAAACCTGATAGAAATCTAGATCATCTGTTTTGCAAGACCAGGAAATGAAAGTTTTTGTACCGAAATAGATAATGTTCAGGAGGTTTTCGATCAGTTTCAAAGAGCTCCTGCATCCAGTTCAAGGCCAGCCTGGTTCTGATTTGTCTTTAGGCCTAGGAATCCAGTCTTAATTTGGCCAGGAGTCTAAAGAAAACCCCAGATCACATCACAGTTGACCTGCAGTAACTTTGGAGCCCCATTCACATCCTACACTACCCTGCTTCTTGGGGTGCTTCTAAGCATCCCACTGCCAGAATCAAACTGGCTTTTGAAAGAAAGTTTTATTTAAGATGAGTAGCCTGTGGTACTGCATTTATCATTTGCTCTTTAGTATACAAAAATTGTTCAGACATTGGCATCATAGCCTACAGTAGACCACGAATGGTAGATGTTGCCAAGACTTTAATTCTTGAGTGATGTCATAGCTATAAAACAATATTATCTTTCTTGTTAGGACATTGAACTGCTATTCATGAATTTAAAATTTTAAACTTAACTAAAACATCATAGTTATTTTTACACATTTGGTTTTTTTCCCCAGTAATTTGGCAAATTATTTTTGCAGTTTGAAGGTTTGGTGCTAGTGTTTGTGTTTTTCTTGCATATGTGTTTACTTTGCTTTTCAGTAAGATATTGTGGGTCTTTATATTGTCTTTTTCATTTTTTATCAATTTTTATTAGAGTGGAGTTGCTTTACAATATTGTGTTAGTTTCTACTGTACAACAAAGTGAATCAGTTCTACATATATCGTCTATTTTTCAGATTTCCTTCCCATTTAGATCACCACAAAGTACTGAGTAGAATTCCCTGTGGGTTCTCATCATCTATTTATTTTATACATAGTAGTGTATATATGTCATTTTCAATCTCCCAGTTCATCCCACCACCCTCTTCCCTGCTTGGTGTCCATGTTTTTTCTCTACATCTGTATCTCTGTTTCTGCTTTGCAAATAAGTTTATCTTATATTGTCCTTTTATATATAATACTTATTTGTATTTAATAAAAATAATTGAATATTAAACATATATTGATAGTTACTTCAAGCCAAGAGATGCAACTTTATTTTGCTTTTAAAAGCCTAGCAAAAATATACAGTCAGTAATCATCTAAGTTATATGGTGTATAGTTCAACAAGTTGAAGGTGCCATTAAGTGTTTTATTTATAGTATTTTGCTCACTAGTAGAGAAAATTAAAATTTTAGATTTAATCTATGTGTTTCACATGAAAATATAGTATCTTTATAAGGAAATTTATGTATTCAGGATAAATTTATGTAAATTTAATTGAGGGATAAGATTCTTACTTAGATTACCCACCATTAGGAAAAATGACTTTTACTCCAGATGCCAAAATGCTTGAAAAGTGGTTTTTTAAAAATTCAGTTGCTTCACTTAGAACTTTGGCAGTGTCCTTGATACCACATGTTGTGTGCTTTTTCTGTCAGTAGTAGTTTTTTCCATTTGTGGCCTTAACAAAAACCAGTGGAAAGCCCTGTAATATGTGTATGAAAGAGAATTTTTCTTCCTGCTCTGAAATACCATCTTACAGTGGAGTGATTCAGATATCTGTGGGCATCCAAGATCTTTTCAGTGTTTATACCAACCTGCTTATGTTACACTTTGTCCACATGGATCTGAGCTGGAAAGGTGCCAGCTATTTTCCTCAAAGCATATTGTGGGTAATAAAAATAGTCCCACTTTTTCATACAAAGAAGTTTATTTGTGCAAAATAACTTAGTAAGTGGGTTGCAAAATTTTAATGGTAAAAATGTTCAGAGAAAATTATGTTTTATTGGAGAAAGTATTTTAAAAACAAGCCTTGTTAAAAGGAGTTTTAAAAAATGAGAAACTGTTATATAGGCCCTCAATCTGCCTTGTATAGCTTAAAAACAATTTTTTTTCCAAAACACTTGAAATTTGTTATGTTAGTTCTGTAAGTTCCTCTGAAAACTAAGTATGAGAAAATAAAAGTAGGGACAGTCTATCAATCATCTCTCTGTATTTATATTTACATTAGTATTGTACTTAATTTTTCTACCTTAAACTTTTCCTCTAGTAACCAACAGCTAGGAAACTTTAAAAAAAAAAAAAAACCCTGTTAATGGGAAGTTTTTCTGTCTGTTTAACCTGTTTTGTGTCTCTGAAAGAATTGGTTTGGTAGAATAATAGATGTTACACAGTTATATAACAACATTTATAAATTATTTTATACTTTTCTTTACATTTTAAAATTATAAGAACAATATCGATCATAATAAGTGAAACAGTCCAAAAAGTTGTGTAATACCTAATCCCGGGTATCTGTTTCTTTTTCACACCTACTGAGGTAATGTTGTGTGAGAATCCACTACCCTGTATTTTTACAAAAATTGCATATCATTGTGTTATCCCAGCAACTCTGTGCAAGACCAATATTGTTCCCAGATGTGACGTTGAGACTTAAAGAGCTTAGTTTCAGGCCTGTGATTATTTCTCTGGATGGCAGTTAACACTGGTACACAGGTTAAATGATTTCAGTATTTTTGCTGTTAACCTGCTTTATGAACATTTGAGCAGGATGATAATCGAGTTGGGTCATTGGGGTCAGCCCTGGGTCAAAGGTAAAAGTTTAATCTTTCTGAGTTGCTTTCCTTATCTGTAAAATGGGGATAAAAACTTCTATCTCCCTAGGATTGTAGGGCTTATGTGAAATAATGTAATTGGTTCCTAAAAATAGGCAAAGAATATTAGTTCCCATTCTCTTTGATATTTGAAAATCCAAATTAAAAGTATTTTTTAAATGAAGGGTTCACATAAATAGTAAAACTTTGCTAGTGTAAAGTATAAATTATTTATCATCAGATCTCAGATATGATCTATGTGCACTGAGGTGAAGCCATACATCAGCATAAGTGTGGATATGGAAATAGAGTAAATGACTTTTTAAATGTTGAATGCTATAGTTAGAAGTTTTTTTTTAATCAAGCAAAGAAATTGAATTAACCAGTAGAATTATATAGGTGTGAGTCTCTCATAGGAGACAGACCGTAAATGGCAAAGAACAGAAACTGGCGTTGAGATTAAAGTCCGCTTCAGATGAGGTAAAGAATTTCCCAAATTTCCTCAGTTTCTTGGTTGTTATATTCTTAGAAGTTGGGTCCTCCTGGAGGTATTGAGGCTTGTAGTAGTGGTGTTCATTTGAAGAGTTCCCTTATCTTTATGGAACACTTTTTGTTTGTTTGTTTTTCTTGATGTATGTGGTTGCAGAGTCCGACATGACTGAGCAGCTGAACTGATGTGGTCTTTAGGGTATCTGGTACAAGAGCACTGACATGATTTGAAATTTCCTAACTAATGACTTTTTTGTGCTGGTGAGGAACACTACTCACTCAACTTTTAAGGTTTATAGATTTTTTTCCCCAAAGTTAATTTCATTCATCTAAACCCAGAACCCATTTTAGTAATTGGGATAGCATTAAAGGAGAGTTGAAATTCACCTGAATATGTTAAAAGTGTGTTTACAAAGGAATATATAACATTTTAGTCATTTTACAGCTATCTTCTGGAAGTATTAATAATACCATATTTCTTCTAGTCAACTTACATTTTAATTTTTAAAAACTTTTAGGATATACCTCTAGAGAAATTAATATAGTGTCATTGTTGGCCTTCACACGAAGGAAAAACTTTTCCATTTAAGTCTTACTTTAACATTTTCAGAATTCCTGTTTAGGGTCAGATTTCTTTTCCCCCCAGTTTTATTACCTCCTCTGATTCTCAATTGAACTTTGCATCCTTTTATGAAGTGCCTGTAAAGTAAGACTCCAGTTAAATGTGTTTAAGTAAAATAGTGTGATCACTGGGACAGAGTACCATCCGGTAAATAGACTGAAGTTGTCTTCATGCATTATTGATGAGTCACAGTCACTTTGGGCTGGTTGGTTAACCCTTCTGAACTTCAGTTAATCATTTTTACTTGTAAGAATAGTATTTTCCCTTGATACAGTCTTGAAGATGAATTGGTCTTTAGTGAGTTAAAGACTTTGGATGACAAAGACAGGTTTATCAACAAAAATAATACCTTTGGGAAATAATAGATTTTTGAATATTCTTTGAATTTTAACTTTTTTAAACTTGTAAAAAGACAGGGATGAAGACTAGCTTATTTTTATTTATATGTGTTTAGCAGGGTTGTCAACCCTGGCTGTGCTCTTAGTTTTAAACAACATCAGTGCCTGGGTCTTACCCTCAAGTGACTCTAAATAAATTGGTCTAACTAGGTTGCAGGCATTTGTATTTTTGAAAGCTCTCAGAATGATTCTAATGTGCAGCCAGGGTTGAGAATCACTGGTTTGACATTATCTGTCTATTGATTTAATTCATTAATTGAGACTTTGTGCTTTTCTCTAGATATTCATGGCTCATTACCCAGCCTGTTAACATTTCCTGCCCTCACTTCACCTGCTGCTATTTACTTTTCACTCTCTTAACTTTGCTGCCCCCTGTGGCTAATCAGCTGCTTTCCTGAAGGGGGAGAATGCTGTTGGATTCTGGAGTTTTAGGCGTGATCTTTTGTAGTTTGTTGTAGTTAGCGTAATTAAAACTCCGCTGTTATCCTTTGATACAAGGTGATCAGGTTTGTTTTTTTTTCTGTGATTTTTGGAGCTGTGGCTGAGCTGTCAAGCAGAAGTGAGAACATAAGAAAGCAGTTTGCCTAGTTTTAATCCCGTCATCCAGGGTAACATAATCCCAACCAATCTGGAATGTAAAACTGTTTGCTGGATGTTCACAGCAGTGTTCCACCTCTTGAAGATTTAGGACTAATATAACTACTGTATAAATTGACTATTAGGTGTTGAACAAATGAGATATTGTTGATCATAACTGTGTTTTTGGTAATGCCTTATATTTATTTAGCATCAAGTAATGTTTTTCCTGTGGTTGCCTTGGCAGCACATATACTAAAATTGGAACTATAGAAGATGAGCATGGCTTCTGCACAAGGATGACACACATTTGTGAAGCATTTCAGAATTTTGCAGAATAAACAGAGCATTTTGAGGCAGGGGGAGAGAGAGAGAAAGAAATTTTTTCTTCAGAGGGTTTTCACATCTGTCCTCTAAATCTTGACCATAGTCTTTAACTGAAGGTAGGGCAGCAGTGACCTGGGGCCGTTTACATTTTATAACCGTATCTTGTCTTTGGCCTTTCTGCCAGCCAGTTTGAATAATACCCGTGTTTGCTGATTTGCTGTTTTGAGTCAGTTTCAGTCATTACCTAGTGAAGTCCTCTCTCCAGAATGAGATGGTAAGATTTTTGTGAAAGCAGAAGTCACCTGTGTTTTCATATCCTGTTATAGTACCAAAGTACAGTGTTCTGTGCATGACAAGTATGATCATGTAGGCTGTCACTGTTTTGATTAAGAAATTACCTGTTAGCCCTCCCTTTACACCTTTATTCAGGGTTTTTTTAAGTAAATTAATTTTGGGTTTTTAATACCATGATAAATAGTAGATATAGTTTTGGAACAGATGATTGTTTGCTCCTGTATTTGGGGCTTTGCCTGGAGAAGGAAATGGCAACCCACTCCAGTATTCTTGCCTGGAGAATCCCATGGACGGAGGAGCTTGGTGGGCTACAGTACATGGGTCACAAAGAGTCGGACACGACAGAGCGACTTCACTTTTACTTCCACTTTGACTTCTGGGGCTTTGCCAGTGATGGGTGTGACATGTAACATTATTGCTGGGGAAGGTACTGTGTAAGATCTGTGTGGAAAAGTAATACTGGGTTGACTTCCAGATGTGGACAGCTGTATATAAATACCAGATAAACTGAAATAACTAATTTCCAGTAGTTTCTAAATTTAAGGTTCAGTATTTATTTATAAGGATGTCCTTGAAGGAGATGAAAGGAACAGATTTTAAATATATAATTACTTTTAGTGCATTATTATGTAACAGGTAACCTGCGTGATGTGCCAAAAGAGTTTTACTGGACAGACTACATTTATATGAAATAAGTTGTACTTGTCTGAGCAGGATATTCACTAATAAGCAGTTTCAGACCACTTTTTATGTATATGTTTTTGAACTCTTCCCTGAAGAAATTTATTCATGTGGGTTTTTGTGTGAGTAATGGTGGATTTTAGAAATCCTGCAGTTTTGATCATATTTCTTAAAGAAACCTATTAGGGTTTTCTGGTAGTTTGCTGAGTATCATAGGTTCACATAAAATCCAGAGAACCTATTTCTAACTCGGATACTGAAGGCAAGGGATTTCTTGGGAACTCACTCCTCCTACTGGAATGGTGCTGCTAATTGCATTTACGGTTCCCTTACTGTGCTGTTGTGTCTAGTTGAGCCTCCCAGTGCTGAACAGGACCTCAGGAGTCATTCTGGTTTAGCTTTCATTGGGAAAGAGTTTCATTGTTCTTCAGCAAAAGAGACATAGATGTATAGAACAGTCTTTTGGACTCTGGGAGAGGGAGAAGGTGGGATGATTTGGGAGAATGGCATTGAAACGTGTAATATATAAGAAACGAATCGCCAGGCCAGGTTCTATGCAGGATACAGGATGCTTGGGGCTGGTGCACTGGGACCACCCAGAGGGATGGTACGGAGAGGGAGGAGGGAGGGGGGTTCAGGATGGGGAACACGTGTACACCTGTGGCGGATTCATGTTGATGTATGGCAAAACCAGTACAATATTATAAAGTAACTAAGCTCCAATTAAAATAAATAAATTTATATTTAAAAAAAAATCTATGCAGGAGATCTGGGTTCGATCCCTGGGTTGGGAAGATCTCCTGGAGGAGGGCATGGCAACCCCCTCCAGTATTCTTGCCTGGAGAATTCCCCATGGACAGAGGAGCCTGGCAAGCGACAGTTCATGGGGTCGCAAGAGTTGGACACGACTGAGTGGCTAAGCACACACGCACACACATAAAATAAACATCTTATTTTCTCACCACAAGAGCCTTCTTTAAGGTAGGGAGAAAAAGTATAGGGTTTTCAAGCTGTTAGATGCTCCCTCAGAATCTGCTTAGTTAGTGAGTAAACTGCACAGACAATAACTAAAAAAATGTTAGCTCTATGAAACCAGAATTTTTTTAAAGACTGGACTTAACTTGTAGTAAAGGAGTGTAAAATATTAATTCTAGCTTCAGAAATGATACATTTTCTCTGATTGGTCTTTGCCTTTGATTCACACTCACTGATAAAGGATGTTCTAGAATTAAAATTATTATCAGAAGATGATAATTATTTGAACTTATGGTTAATCCTATGCCTTTAAATTTATAAAGTAAAAATGATGAGACAGTTTTTGTCACGAGCTCTGAATTTTGATTTAGCAAAGAGGGGTGTCTTTAAAACAATTTTCTAAACAGACTTTTCTAAAGATAAACATTTGTTGAAGTCATAAGTAAAATAAAATATAACTTCTATAGGGATATATGCTTTTTTTTTCACTTGCAGTACCATTCTTCTTTTAATTAGCCAGAGGAAAAATATTTTGTTTGCCTGCTGTGAAACTGGAAATATGCTTTGCTTTCAAAATCTAATACATGGATTCATGTCAATGTATGGCAAAACCAATACAGTATTGTAAAGTAAAGTAAAAATTAAAATTTAATAAAAAAAGAAAAAAATCTAATGCAGAAATATTTTCCTCTTTGATGTTCATAGTGCTTAAATTTTAGGTGAACCATTGTAGAGGTTAAAATTTTACTCAGTAAAGTTAATAAAATGATGAATGCTTTTTCTTTTGAAATGTCTTTAGGAGCTTGTGGTCTGGTGGGGTACATCTAGACATGTAAACTGGTGGTTTCAATTAGCGACAAGTGTTGTGATAAGAGTAAGCAGTAAAAACCTAAGGGAGTATGTAAGGGACCCAAGTCAATTTTGTGTAAGAGGAGAAAGATCAGGGAAATCTCCCTGGAGAAAGTGACAGGTAAGCTGAGACCTGCAAGACTAGACATGTTAGACCAAGACAGGTGGGTTCTAAGAGGCCTGCCAAGGACAATGTGGGCATGCTTAGAGGTAAGTAAGTGGCTGTGATGTGCTTCATCTCTTTGCATGCCCATGGGCTGTAGCCATGGGATTCTCCAGGCAAGAATACTGAAGGGGGGTTGCCATGCCCTCCTCCAGGGGATCTTCCTGACCCAGGGATTGAACCCTGGTCTCCTGCATTGCAGGGTTCTTTACCATCTGAGCCACCAGGGAAGCCTGTAAATGCTGGCACAGTAACACAAGCAAGAGCTAATGGTCTCCTTGTCTAAGTAGGAGTGAGTGATATCACAGCAGGGACTTGGAAAGAGGGAAAAATCAATGATGATACATTCCTGACTTGGACAACTAGATGTATAGCAGCAGTTTACTGAAAGGGAAAAAGAGTAGAAGATCAGATGTGGGAGAAGATAGTGGTTCTACATGTGGGACGGGTTGAACTACCTGTGGAAATAGAAGTGAAGAGTCAAGTAGGAAATTAGATATTTGGGTCTGGAGCTAAGTAGAAAGAGCTGTGCTAGGAATCAGCATTTAGAAACTTTAGATTAAAGATGATTTTTGAAGAGATGCAAGTAGAAGCAGCTGCCTACTGGAAATGTACAGTACAAGAAAAGGGCAAAGAATATCATCATTTAGATGATGATCAGAGGAAAAGGAGCAACAGCTTGAGTGGAAGATAGGAGAGAGTAGGGACAGGAGAGGGTAGGGACAAGGTGGTCAAAGGAAGAAAATGTGTTTTTAAATAGGGATGAGGTGGCGCTAGTAGCAGTCAGAAGAGTGGCTGACAGGTCAAATATTTAAGAACTGAAAAGCTTCCATGAGTTTGGTAGTCTTCAGGCAACACTGGTGACTCGAGATGCATTTCAGAGGGTTGATGATCTTGAAACCAGAGTTCTCTAAGGTGGGGAGTGAATGGAAATGGAGAGCCAAGTCAGTAAGTGTGGACATCTCTTTCAAGAAGTTTGACAAAAAAAGTATCACTTGAGCTGCTGGGTGGAGAATGGATTGTAGCAGAACTAGGTTTTTAGAAGGAGGACCAGTCAAGAGTTTAATAGGCTAAATGAGATATGATATGGCTAGGGCTGGGTGGTAGCAATAAAGATGGAGAAAAGAGATGTGTTCAAAGTACAGCTAAGCTGGGACCTGTCGATGAATTATATGGAGGAGATGGACAGACAAAGGTAGGAGTCAGAGATATTTCCCAGGTGTTTTAGCTTGGACAGCTGCTGCTGCTAAGTCGCTTCAGTCGTGTCCGACTCTGTGCGACCCCATAGACAGCAGCCCATCAGGCTGCCCTGTCCCTGGGATTCTCCAGGCAAGAACACTGGAGTGGGTTGCCATTTCCTTCTCCAATGCATGAAAGTGAAAAGTGAAAGTGAAGTCGCTCAGTTGTGTCTGACTCTTCGCGACCCCATGGACTGCAGCCTACCAGGCTCCTCCGTCCATGGTATTTTCCAAGCAAGAGTACTGGAGTGGGGTGCCATCGCCTTCTCCAGCTAGCTGAGTGCATAGATCTAACACCACTGAGAAGGAATACATTAGGAAAAGAACCAATAAGGAGGAAAAATTCACAGTTATAATTTAGACATTCTAAGTTTGAGATGTCTTTCAGAAACCTGGGTATAAATATCAGAGAGTGCTCATTGGTAATTTCTGTAACTTCTAAACATGAATTAAAAGATGTTGAGATTGTTTATTAGAAAATGTTAGTAGTTTGAGATGCTGACCACTATATCTTTTGGCCAAAATGGGATTATCTAGCCCCATTGAGTGCAATGTCTGTACAAGACATCATATAGTGGTAAGATATCCTTGATATATGTGTGAGGTGATCACAAAATATGTTGGGACAGGTGCGTGAATAGGGTAAGTTATTTAATTGACTGTTTTCTGCCTTTAGACTAGAAGTTAAATACTTTAGGACCTAAGATCCATAACTTCCTTCCCAGTATTTAGGCATTCAGTGCTTGGTTTTAATATTTATTGAGTGAAATAATGAAGCAAATGCTATTAAATTGATTTAAAGAAAAACACCATTTTGTGCCAGGCAGTAATTTACAATTTTATAATGATTTATAATTGAGTGATAGTTTACGTACAGCTCCAAATTGAGCATTTTGTTGATGAAGAAACCAGAACATATAGGTTATATTCTTGTGCAAGTCATTTATAACTTCATCTTCTCAGTTAATTCCTCCTCTTTAATGTGAAACTGAAGATATGTATTGTCTGCAGTAAAGCAAAATTAGCACTTTATTTTTTATTTTTAGCACTTTATGTTCTAAACAGTGCAAAGGAGAAATAGTTGAGAGCCTTACAAGAAAGATACTGATTTCTTACAGGACCTGGGCAGGTAGGCCAGTACTGAACATAGGTTTTTCCAAGACCTGTAAAGCAAAAGATCTTTACGTCTCAAATTCTCCTGGAATAAAAATGCTTTGTTGATCTTCTTTGCAGGTCTTCCTTTCAGCACAGTTCTTCCATTTTTTAAGTAACATAAAGTTTTTCTGTAGAAGAAATTGGAGAGTATCTGTTTTATGAATGAGTACTGAGAAGCAAGATGAAGTGAATTTTTATCAGTTAGCACATTTGTGTTAGCTAGATTTATAATTTGGTGTCTCTACTCAGTTAAAAGTTATAATCTGTAATCAGCAGCTTTGAGGAATTATGGAATTGTTATGGGATATCACAAACTGATTAAATTCTGTCCACTTATTTTTTTCCTCTCTGTTCCCCGCTACACGTGCTATGTACAAATAGTTTTGAAAAAAATTTTTTTAACTGTGACCACATTAACATTGTACTTTCTAATCATTATTTCCCAATTCAAGGAAGGAAAATAAATTGGAGTCAGATAATTGAGACTTGAGTATAATAAAAGTCAAGTGGGCCAATTCATCTTATCACTTGACTGCTAAATTCCACCCCCAAAACTGAAGTTAGACAATATGTCATCTCCTTAAGTAGTTATCTACATACATTTGTGCTCCCAGACTAAATTTGAATCCGAAGTGGAAATAAACTAGCAAATGTAACAATGAAATATTTTAAAGGTGCATTTAATTTTCACAGTATTTTCTTCATAGGAAATTTCTATGATTCATGTAAGAGAGGTTAAAAAAATAACCCAGCTTTTACATACCTACCAGATACCTAGGCACTGATTTTGGTACTTCATATAGTTTGATAATTCTGTTTTTAATTTGTACCACCTGGGTAAGTTTACACATAACATATTTTAATATTTTGAGAACGGCTTTTAAAAAAAATCTAGGAAAGTAGTTTCTTCTGTGGAATAAGAATGACTATTTTAGGATACAATACTTGCAATGAGTCATGAGTAATCTCAGTTTTCATGGTTTTCTAAAATAAACTCATTTAAAGACTATGCAGTAAGAAATGTCATATTCTTAACTTCCCTATTTCTTGTATAATGGCTTTATTATTTTTGTATAAACTTACAGACTCACTCTTAAAAAACAAGCCAAAAGAGAATCTTAAAAGATAGAAAGTAAAAATCCCTAGCCAGAAGAAACTTCTAAAAATTTGAGCATCATCTTAGATTTCCCATTAGTGAGATCATATAATAATGTATGCTGTTTTATAATTCATTACTTTGACTTTAATAAAATATTATAAATAGCACATTTCTGAAACAAAAAATGAAATCTATTTAGAATTGTTTCTGACTATATTTTATTATTTTTGGAAATGCTGAGTCAAATAATTCTAAACCTTGATTATGAAAATTCCTTATATTATCCATAAAAGGAGATAAAATAATTTCTAAGAGTAGTGGTTCTTTATTTTAGGGAGATTATACATGGATCTTTTAGAAAATCTAATTAAAGGAATCCATCATCTTCTCAGAAAATATATACAGTATTTTATATATAATTCCAGGGTCCTTGAATTGCACCACCACCACCCTGAAGCCCATCTCTGGTCAGATAGAGGAGGGGAGTGGGTAGGGTATTTTGTGGACTATCATAGGACTTGCTCTAGAAACTTCAACAACCTTGTTAAAATAAGTAATCCTTTTTCTTAACACAATAGCAGGTGTTTCTTATGGGGTGCAGGTAGGGTTAGCTAAAAGACGAAACTCATCACAGCTATCAGAACCATCTATAAAAACACTTAATACTTCTTGTTCCCCAGAGGCCCCAAATGAAACAGTTCAGTTCAATTCAGTTCAGTCGCTCAGTCGTGTCTGACTCTTTGCGACCCCATGGACTGCAGCACACCAGGCCTCCCAGTCCATCACCAACTCCCAGAGTTTACCCAAACCCATGTCCATTGAGTCGGTGATGCCATCCAACCATCTCATCCTCTGTTGTCCTCTTCTCCTCCTGCCCTCAATCTTTCCCAGCATCAGGGTCTTTTCCAGTGAGTCAGCTCTTCGCATCAGGTAGCCAAAGTATTGGAGTTTCAGCTTCAACATGAGTCCTTCCAATGAGCACCCAGGGCTGATCTCCTTTAGGATGGACTGGTTGGATCTTCTTGCCGTCCAAGGGACTCTCAAGAGTCTTCTCCAACACCACAGTTCAAAAGCATCAATTCTTTGGCACTCAGCTTTCTTTATGGTCCAACTCTCACATCCATACATGACCACTGGAAAAACCATAGCCTTGACTAGATGGACCTTTGTTGACAAAGTAATGTCTCTGCTTTTTAATATGTTGTCTAGGTTGGTCACAACTTTCCTTCCAAGGAGTAAGCATCTTCTAATTTCATGGCTGCAGTCACCATCTGCAGTTATTTTGGAGCCCAGAAAAATAAAGTCAGCCACTGTTTCCTTTGTTTCCCCATCTATTTGCCATGAAGTGATGGGACCAGATGCCATGATCTTAGTTTTCTGAATGTTGAGCTTTAAGCCAACTTTTTCACTCTCCTCTTTCACTTTCATCAACAAGAGTGCTTCTAAAAACCTTTACTGTATTTAACGAATAGTAGGCTTTATAATCAGATTAAGCATATTGATAGAGATATTCCATTTATTCTCCTAGGAGCCTGTTTTTCAGTATTCTGCTTCTCAAGGTTCTACATTCCGAGAAATCCATGTAACATGCTTATCTTCATTTAAGCTTATCTTCACTAGCTTATCTTCATTTCTTGTTCTTATCTACTTTAAAGTGGTTTTTTAATTGGAAAAAAAAAGTAACATAGTGAATTTTTTGAGATAAAGATTGAGCAGTTACTTAAACCCTTCTGTAGTGTAGTAGTTCTGGACATACTCATATTTGAATGGTAGTTGAGTAAGACATGTTAATATTTATGTTTTAATATCTGTGTCTTTAAAGTTTTAGATGGTGTTCCAGGGGTTTTCTTAAAATGGTATATACAGTTGTATATTAGAATGTATTATCAGACTGGTAGGGTGCATATATTCAGATTCCTAAAATGTGATATCTACAATTTTCCCAGCATTTTCAATTTTAAGGAAATCCTAGACCCTTAACTAAGTCATATTTAGTTACAATGCTATGAATCATTTGTTAATAAACATTTCCGTTGTTACTTTGTAATAGCTTGATCCTCTAAAGTTTCAAATAAAAGCTGATTTTAGACTCCTAGTTATTAATGTTCTAGGGGTATTGCCAAAAAAAGCTACATGTCCTATATTCTGTGCCAGTTTCTTAAATTAGAATCTTGGATTGCATCCTCAGCGTGTCACTGTAGTGGTATTGCTGGGTTGCTATGATACGGTGCTTGTTCTATAATTTGTAGCATGAATCTTATATGAGCACCTACTTTAGATTTCAAATATGTGAGCAGCAGTATTTGGGAATATGTTACCTTTTTTCTTTTAAGAAAAATTATACCTATAAAGCTGTTATTTCTGTTATGACTTCTGATACCTAGACCTTCAAACCGTTCTTAGATGTTAAATAATGAACAACTTGAAATAATTTAGTTATCTCTTTGAAGTTTAGTATATCATATTAACTTTTATGACAATGGACAAGAAGAGGAAGATTTTATGATAATGAATATTTTAAGATTTCAATGTTCTCGGTATTTGAGGTCTTGAAAGAAATGAATGTAGACTAGATTTTCTGATATTATTCATTTAAGACAGTACCAGTAAAACCGTATGACAAGGGAAAACTCCAAGTTATATTGCTGTTCTGAATGTAATTATTTTATTCAGTGTACTGTTCTTAAAACCAGCCTTACATGGCCATATTAATAAGCTATTATTATCATCTCTTTTAAAAAAATGTTATTGAAATAATTTATTTGCAATGTGTTAATTTCTGCCGTTTGGCAAAGTGATTTAGTTATACATGTATATATGTATATATTAACTTTAATATTAGGGACAGTATTATATATTATCATTAATATTATGGGCTGTGATCAACCTAGACAGCATATTAAAAAGCAGAGATATTGCTTTGCCAACAGTGGTCCATCTAGTCAAAGCTATGGTTTTTCCAGTAGTCATGTATAGATGTGAGAGTTGGACTATAAAGAAAGCTGAGCGCCGAAGAATTGATGCTTTTGAGCTGTGATGTTGTAGAAGACCCTTGAGAGTCCCTTGGACTGCAAGGAGATCCAACCAGTCTATCCTAAAGGAAATCAGTCCTGAATATTCATTGGAAGGACTGATGCTGAAGCTGAAACTCCAATACTTTGGCCACCTGATGCAAAGAACTGACTCACTAGAAAAGACCCTGATGCTGGGAAAGATTGAAGGCGGGAGAAGGGAATGACAGAGGATGAGAAGGTTGTATGGCATCATTGACTCGATGGACATGAGTTTGAGTAAGCTCCAGGAGTTGGTGAAGGACAGGGAAGCTTGACATGCTGCATTCCATGAGGTTGCAAAGAGTCAGACTTGATTGGGTGACTGAACTGAAACTGTTTATAGTTTATCAGAATATTGATTATAGTTCTCTGTGCTATAAAATATGACCTTATAGTTTATCCATCCTATATATAATAGTTTGCATCTGCTAATCTCAAGCTCCCAATCCTTCCCCTCCGCACTGTCCTCTTCCCCTTGGCAACTACAAGTCTGTTCTCTATATCTGTAGCCTGTTGGATTTAATATGTTTATTTGTGTCATATTCTAGATTCCACATGTGAGTGGTATCATATGATACTTGTCTTTCTGTTTCTAATATACTTCATTTATTATAATAATCTCTAGGTACATCCATGTTGCTTCAAATGACATTATTTCATTCTTTTTTATGGCTGAATAGTAGTTCATTGTTTGTGTGTTTGTGTGTGCGTGCATGTGTGTGTATATATAAAATACTACAGCTTCTTTACCTATTCATCTGTTCATGGGCATTTTGATTGTTTCTTTGTCTTGGCTATTGTAAATAATGCTGCTGTGAACATAGGTGTGCACATATCTTTTCAAATTATAGTTTTGTCTGGGTGTATACCCAGCAGGGAGATTGCTGGATCATTTGGCAATTCTAGTTTTTTGAGGAAACTCCAGACTGTTTTCCATAGCAGTCGCACAATTTACATTCTCATCAACAGTGTAAAAGTGAAAAGAGAAGTCGCTCAGTCTTGACTCTTTGCGACCCCATAGTCTGTCGCCTTCCAGGCTCAGTCCATGGGATTTTCCAGGCAACAGTACTGGAGTGTATTGCCATTTCCTTCTCCAGGGGATCTTCAACCCAGGGCTTGAACCCAGGTCTCCCACATTGTAGACAGATGCTTTACCTTCTGAGCCCCCAGGGAAGTACTTGTAGACTTTTTGGTGGTGGCCCTTCTGGCCTGTGTGAGGTGGTACCTCATTGTAGTTTTGATTTGCATTTCTCCAATAATTAGTGATGAGGAGCATCTTTGCATGTGCCTTTAGGCCATCTGTATGTCTTTGGGGGAAAGTCTGTTTAGGTCTTCTGCCCATTTTCCAATTGGGTTGTTTGTTTGTTACTGAATTGTAGAAGCTGTTGGTTTAATATTTGTTTATTTTGGAAATTAAGCCCTTGTTGGTTGCATCATTTGCAAATATTTTCTCCCACTCCATGGGCTGTCTTTTCATTTTGTTTATGGTTTCCTTTGCTGTGCAAAAGCTTATAAGCTTGATTAGGTCCTATTTGTTTTTGCTTTTGTTTCAGTTGCTTTGGGAGACTGACCAATCACTGATATTATTTCTGTCAGAAAAGAAAAGAAAATTAGTCTCTCAGTCGTGTCCAACTCTTTGCCATCCTGTAGACTGTAGCCTGCTAGGCTCCTCTGTCCATGGAATTTTCCAGGCAAGAATACTGGAGTGGATTGCCATTTCTTTGTCCAGGGGATCTTCCCAACCCAGGGATCAAACCCCGGTCTCCTGCATTACAGGTAGATTCTTTACAGTTTGAGCCACCAGGGAAGCCCCAGTAAAATTTCTGTCAGAGAATTTTTTTTAAACTTTTTATTTTGTATTGTGGTATAGCTGGTTAACAAAGAGTGTTGTGATAGTTTCAAGTGAACGAGGAAGGAACTCAGCCATATTTATGTATGTATCCATTCTCCCCCAAACTCCCCTCCCATCCAGGCTGCCACATAACTTTGAGCAGAGTTCCATGCACTGCACATAAGGTAGGTCCTTGTTGATTATCCGTTTTAAATGTAGCAGTATGTACTTGTCCTTCCCAAACTCCCTTACTATCCCATCCCTCCAGCAACCATAAGTTCATTCTCCAAGTCTGTAGGTCTCTCTTTCTGTTCTATAAATTCAACTGTATCATTTCTTTTTAGATTCTACATATAAGGAATGTCATACAGTATTTCTCTTTGTCTATGTCAGAGAATGTTTTGCCTGTGTTCTTATTATTAACTCTTACATGATGGTTTTTAATTTTCATTTACATGTTCCATGAAAATGTCTAATTTAGTATGCTAAATTAGTATAGGCAATATAAAGACAAAACAAGAATATTCTAAGCATCTGTTGTAAACATGTACATTTATGGTGGAATGAAGTTTATGTGATTATTATGTGTATATGATCTTTAAACTGTAATTTATCTTTAAACTTTTACTCTCTTTGAATAACATCTTAGGTATTTGACATAAAAGTATTTTAGGGACTGGATTAAATTTTTTAAACATCTTTATTTAGATATGATTTATGTACTATAAAGTTCATCTTTTAAAGTATATAATTCAGTGGCTTTCGGTATATTCACAGATAAGTGCTACTGTTACTGTAGTCAATTTAGAACATTTTCATTATCTCAAAAAAAATGTTATGCTCTTTAACTATTACCTCCATTATCCCTTCATCCCTGCCATCCCTACACTAAGCAGTCACTTACCTATGTTGTGTTTCTATAGATTTCCCTATTCTAAACATTTTGCATGAATGGAAGCATACAATTATGGCCTCCCTTTTTTTTTTTGGCGTGCTCAATTGTGTCCGACTCTTTGTGATCCCATGGACCATAGTCTGCCAGCCTTCTCTGTTCATGAGATTTCCCAAACAAGAATACTGGAGTGGGTTGCCATTTCCTTCTCCAGGGAAATGGCAGTAGTTGTGACAAGAAAAGAAAGTGAAAGTGAATGTCGCTCAGTCTGTCGGACTGTTTGCAACCCCATGGACTATACATGAATTCTCCAGGCCAGAATACTGGAGTAGGGAACCTTTCCTTTCTCCAGGGGATCTTCCCAACCCAGGGATCCAACCCAGGTATCCAACCCAGGTCTCCCGCATTGCAGGCAGATTCTTTGCCAGCTGAGCCATAAGGGAAGTCCAAGAATACTGGAGTGGGTAGTCTATCCCCAAGCAGATCTTCCCGACCCAAGAATTGAACTGGGTCTCCTGCATTGCAGGCAGATTCTTGACCAACTGACTAGGACTTTTTGTCTTTTCCTGACCACAGCCTCAACTTTAAATTCCAGTGACTTTCCGCTAACTGCTATCTTGTTTTCAACAATGCAGTGGAGCATCATTGTTCAGCAATCCAATCAAATTCAGCCTCCTTTGAAGGGATAGTTCTTGATGTTAGTGTTCGATATTTGTTCTGACACCAGGAGGGCTCCTCTAAGCTGCTCCTTTATCTGATATTATCTTGCAAACTCTCCAGACTAGAGTTTAGCCTTATATCCTCATTGAATCTACAGATCTCTCTATTACCTTTTACCACAACTGCCATTGTCTTGAGAGATTCAGCTTAAATTTAAGCTTGAACTTTTCATGCTCTGTTGAAAATGAAGCCAGTTCCTTTGGGAAGAGACAAAACAGCTGATTTATGGCTTGTTTCTCCCTCTTCCCCAGGCAAAATCTTGTGAGCCAGAGCTCTGGAGCTAGGAGTGGGGAAAATGGCATGCTTCTCTCTGAGGAACAACCCATTTTAGGAGCTGAATGTGAGGTGGAGAGGGGGCAGGCGTCTGAGATTCTGTTGGCTTTCCTCTTTCAGTATGGAACTACAACCTTATAGTCCAAGACTAAGGTAATTGGAGCCCCAGTGTTCTCAGTGGTTCTGCACCAAGAGTAGAGTCTTTGTCCCATGGATCGAGGTTGGGTAGAAGATCGGACTTCTACCCAGGTAGGAGAAGCACTTACACCGTTCTTGACAACACTGGCCTGGGAGTTGACCTCAGCAACAGGTAGCTGTGGGCAGAATGAGAACTGCCAGCATTCTGCTCCATACCTGAAGAAAGCTGTCTGACTGGGAGCTGGAGGTAGAGGTATCCTTGGGTGTACCTCTCTGGAGTGGAATTTCTGCCTAGCTGAGCTGACAGGAGAAAGGGAGAAAGCTATCTTGGTTCAGATACTAAGATTGGCTTTTCGCTTCAGATATTCATAGATACTCTTGGATAGATGATTCCTCATTTACTTTTCGCCTTAGGATTATTTCCAGAGGCTTTAAAAAGTTATTTTTTAAATGATTTTCATCAGTTTCACTGGAGAGCAGGTCTGGAGCTCTTAAGCTTGTCTTGCTAAAAGTTGATCTCCCTGTGGACTAAAAGATTTAGCTTCTTTTATAGTAATAATTTGTACCTTACAATTATCTAGAAATTCATAGCTTACAGGTATATAATAATGCCAGTAAATTTGAAAACTTAGAGGAGAGGAGTTGGGAAAATCCCTTGAAATAAACAAACAGCTTTCTCAAACTGACACAGGAAGAAACAAAAGTCTGAGTAAGTCTTACATCTATTTAACTGAGTCCTAATTAAAAACCCTGGCAAGGACAGTACAAGAAAAGGTGATTACAGACCAATATCCCTTATGAACATAGATGGAAAAATCTTATACACAAGATTAGTAAATTGAATTTAGCAGCACATAGATAATACCTCATGATTATGTGGGATTTATGCCAGGAAGCTAAGGTTGGTTACCATTCAAAATGACTTGCTGAATAAATATTGATAGAATAAAAATGTCCTACTGTTACTTCAGTACAAATAGAAAAGTAGAAAATTCCTTTTCTGTATAGTTAGCTTCTTTCTAGTACTTTTCCATGCAAATTCCAGCCATTCAGGAGCCTTGATCTCTAATGTCTGTTTAGCTCAGTCTATTTGGCGTTTGCTATTTTGAACCTGTATTGTTTCTTCCTGTACTGCAGTTACAAATAGAGCTGTTGCAGTTGTGGAACTCACTCTCTTTTCCTTCTCTTAGAAATAGCAGTCCTGTACTACCTGTTTTCCAGCATCTGAAGACATTACCTCATGTATTTTGTCCAGTTTTTAGTAGTTTACTATAGGAAGATTGGTCTGCCAGAAAGAGAAGTCTTGCCCACAGTTTTTGTCAACCTTATGCAATAAGTATGAAATGATATATGGCATTTCATACATAAACTCATATATACAGTTTATATATATTTACATTTTTCTCCTTAACTAGTGTGGTTAAATGTCTTTTCTTCTTTATTGGTACTTTGTGTTTCACATGCCTTTCTGTAGGTTTATTTTCTTTATCTTACTGATTTATAGATTTTTTGTGTGTGTGTGTGCTAGATGCCATTCAGAGTTGTTTAGAAAACTCTAAATACTTTATAATTTTCCTATTCACATTTAGTTTTTTAGTTCTCTTGGAATTAAATGTATAAATAAGTGAGGGAATCTTAACTTTTTAATATGAATAGCAAGTAGTCTTTGCATAATTTATTTTGAAATTCCCCATTGACTTTTTTTTTTTTTAAACACCAATTCTATTGTATATCTTCTATGTATGTGCACGTATTTGTAGGTGCCTTATTTCCCTAGCCTGTGGTCTTTTTGTCTATTCCTGCACAATACCATTTAGTTTTAATTACCTTGTGTAATAAGATCACTGTTCCCTTCTTTGTCTTGAAAATCATCTTGGCTATTCTTGGTTGTTTGGTTTTCCAGATGAATTGTGAGAGCAACTCTTCAAGTTCTAGCAAAACACCCTGTTGTAATCCAAAATGTATCTCTGTTAGTTATGTCTTTGATATATTTCTTCAGAGTTTTATAATTTTCCTCATAAAAGTCATGTTTTGTTCTTTGTTAGATCTTTCAAATCACTTGCCCCTGGAACCAAGTCACCATATGATGAGGAAGCTTAAGCCATATGGAGAGGTCACATACGGGGGTTCTGGCACTAGCCCTAACTAGTCGTTCAGCCAGAGGCCAGAATCAACTATAAGACATATGAGTGATTGAGCCTTCATATGTTTGCAGTCCCTAGTTTTCTAGTTTTTTTAGCTTGAGGCCTTAGATACCATGAAGCAAAGATAAGTTGTCTGAATCTCTGACCCAATGAAATTGTGATAGATAATAATTCTTGTTTTAAGCCTCTAAAGTTTGGGATAATTTGTTATTAAGCAATAGAAAATTGGGCTTCCCTGGTGGCTCAGAGGTTAAAGCGTCTGCCTGTAATGTGGGAGACCTGGGTTCGATCCCTGGTTGTGAAGATCCCCTGGAGAAGGAAATGACAACCCACTCCAGTATTCTTGCCTGGAGAATCCCATGGACGGAGGAGTCTGGTGGGGTCCATGGGGTCTTAAAGGGTCGGACATGACTGAGCGACTTCACTTCTTTCACTTTCAGTAGAAAATTAATACACTGGATACCATTCTGGTTATGATTTGGCTTCTCCTATAAGCAAGAGAGTTCCAGAAAAAGCATCTACTTCTGCTTTGTTGACTATGCCAAAGCCTTTGACCGTGTGGCTCACAACAAACTGGAAAATTCTTCAAGAGGTGGGAATACCAGACTACCTGACCTGCCTCCTGAGAAATCTATATGCAGGTCAAGAAGCAACAGTTACAGCTGGACATGAAACAACAGACTGGTTCAAAATTGGGAAAGGAGTCCATCAAGGCTGTATACTGTCACCCTGCTTATTTAACTTATATGCAGAGTACATCATGTGAAATGCCAGGCTGGATGAAGCACAAGCTGGAATCAGGATTGCTGGGAGAAATATCAGTAACCTCAGATATGCAGATGACACCACCCTTATGGCAGAAAGCAGAGAGGAACTAAAGAGCCTCTTGATGAAGGTGAAAGAGGAAAGTTAAAAAGCTGGCTTAAAACTCATTCAAAAAACTAAGATTATG
The DNA here is from genome assembly GCF_001704415.2 of Capra hircus. Classification (NCBI taxonomy): domain Eukaryota; kingdom Metazoa; phylum Chordata; class Mammalia; order Artiodactyla; family Bovidae; genus Capra; species Capra hircus. The sequence goes on along the minus strand of NC_030823.1, from coordinate 69,878,522 downwards.
GCATTCAGTCCCATCACTTCATGGCAGATAGATGGGGAAACAATGGAAACAGTGACAGACTTTATTTTCTTGGGCTCCAAAATCACTGCAGATGGTTACTGCAGCCATGAAATTTGACACTTGCTTCTTAGAAGAAAAGTTATGACCAACCTAGACAGCATATTAAAAAGAAGAGACATTTCTTTGCCAACAAAGGTCCACATAGTCAAAACTACTGTTTTTCCAGTAGTCGTGTACAGATGTGAGAGTTGGACCGTAAAGAAAGCTGAGCACTGAAGAATTGATGCTTTTGAAGTGTGGTCTTGAAGAAGACTCGAGAGTCCCTTGGACTGCAAGGAGATCCCACCAGTCCATCCTAAAGGAAATCAGTCCTGAATATTCATTGGAGGGACTGATGCTGAAGCTGAAGCTCCAATACTTTAGCTACCTGATACGAAGAACTGACTCATTAGAAAAAACCCTGATGCTGGGAAAGATTGAAGGCAGGAGGAGAAGGGCGTGACAGAGGATGAGATGGTTGGATGGCATCCCGACTCTATGGACATGAGTTTGAGCAAGCTCCAGGAGTTGGTGATAGGGAATCCTGGTGTGCTGCAGTCCATGGCGTCGCAAATAGTCAGACATAACTGAACAACTGAACTGAACTGAACTGAACTGAACTGATAGGTCTGCTTAAGGTTTAACTGGGCTTCCCTGGTGGCTCAGTGGTAAAGAATCTGCCTGCCAATGCAGGAGTGGGTTCAATCCCTGAGTTGGGAAGATCCCCTGGAGGAAGAAATTGCTACCCACTCCAGTATTCTTGCCTGGGAAATCCCATGGACAGATATAGTACTTGGAATAATTTCTCATCCTAAATTAATAAACTAGCATTTGTTACTATGTCATGAGCTTGGCTAATTTATATTTGTATTTTATATGATAAGAAATCATGTATCTGCATGTATAAGGCCCGAGGAATAAACTCATTGAAAATTCATCATGAACATCATGTTTCTTGAGAAACTGACCTTCCTCTCTTGAGAATGAATTAACATACCAATGTGGTTGAGATTGAAAGTTTTCATGTATTCCATGATACTTGTATAGTCAGATACAACTTGTACTATGTTAAAAAACCTGAACTTGTCGTAAATACCTGTTAATTTGGTGGTACAGTCTTTCTAAATAGGTTTCATAAATTGACACCAAGGAGTACAGTGTAAAACTTCCTTACATTTTTCTAAAGACTCTAATTTACTTCAAAAACTTCTTACAAAGTTCGCTAATATCAAATGAGTCAGGGAATAAGCTAGGTTCTGTACTCAACTATATAGGTGTTACTTTTTTCTCAAATAGTTTATTCTGTGAACCTTGAGATCTCTTGTGACTCCAGCAGAAATCCACCTTGGAAGTCATGTTGCATCACTTCCGCAGTATTCACTCTGTTCCCTGGAAGCAGGTCACTTTAGTCCAGCCCACATTGACGGCAGAAGTAGACTCCACTTTCTGAAGAAAGGAGTATCAAATAATTTGTGGACAAATTTTAGAACTACTGCGCTTGCTAGTTTGCAGTAGCTCTGGGCTTCCCTGGTGGCTCAGACGGTAAAGAATCTGCCTGCACTGCAGGAGACTTGAATTCTATCCTGGGTCAGGAAGATCCCCTGGAGAAGGAAATGGCATCCCACTCCAGTATTCTTGCCTGGAGAATCCCATGGACAGAGGAGCCTGGTGGGCTATAGTCTGTGGGGTTGTAAGAGTCTAACACAACTCAGAGACTAACACTTAACACTGCACTTGATAAGCTTGAAATTAGTAAAGGAAGTTTTATAAATTAATGATATTAGGCTTAACATATCCTGATTCTCTGTCTCACAATACAAGGGATAGTTGTGTTTAGGTCCTGGTAGACTTCAAATCCTTTGACTAAAGTTTTCTACTGCAAGAGGAGAGAGTGGGATGAATTGAGAAAGTAGTACTGACGTATATAAGTAACATGTTTAAAGTAGATAACTAGTAGGAAGCTACTGTTTAGCACAGGGAGCTCAGCTCAGTGCTCTGTGATGACCTAGAGGGGTGGGAGGGAGGCTCAAGACGGAGGGGATATATGTATACTTAGAGCTGGTTCACACTGTTTGTACAGCAGAAACTAACACAGCCTTGTAAAGCAGTTATCCTCCAATTAAAAATTTTAAAAAATTAAGTTTTTTACTCATTGAGTAGTGTTTGCATGGGCACTGTCTTTATTTGCTTCTAAAGAAAATGAAGAAATAATGATGGGACAGCGCATTCCAGCCAGCACATGTGCAAACAGGCCACCTGGGGAACTTGGAACTGTCAGCATGAATGGAACTTAGGATGTAAAGGGGGAATGATGGGAAGTGAAGTTGGAAAGGTAGTGCCCCTCAGTTTCTCCTTCTCTCCTTTCACCCTCAGCTTTTGTCATCTTTACATTTTTAAGGTTAATATTTTCTATGGCCATAATTAAGTTTTATATAAATTGTTAAGTTAATTCTAAAAGTTAAAAGCCAGTTCCAGATAGGAACTGGCTATTGATGAAAATTGGCTAACATCTGAAAATTGATGTTTCAGAAAGATCCCTAAGAGTTAGGCTATATTAAACATCTGTTTTATAATTTTTTAATGGTGAAACCATTGATCTTTTTTTACTAGGATAACCATTATAAAAATTGGACTGATACAAAAATGTTATGTGTCTTGAACCTAGAAGTAAGCCAACCAATAGTAGACGATAGGAGCATCCTCTCTTCTCTCATTTAACCTTTTCCAATCTGATCAACTCTTCCACCATTGTTTTACCTTAGCTTCCAAGAGACTCAATGTAGAGTACTTAAATACAACAGTCAAATACCTTGTATAGCTTTCCTGCTTTTAATTAATCCTGATTTTATTTATAATTGTTCTGTTTATATTTAATCTTATAAGCACTCTCAAATTCTTTTTGACTCCAGGTTATATTTTTTAAGGTTTTGTATCTTGCCTTTTCAACTTGCTTCTAAGCCCTTGAAGACAGGAAATCATCTCTAACTTTCAAAACTAGCCTCAAAGAACTGTTTTAAAGTTAAGTAAATAGACATAGGAAACACTTAGAATTGTATTTGGCATGAAGGAAATGCTAATGTTGCCAGTGTTATGTTTTATTATGTTCAGATTACTCTATAGAACATGTACTTATAGGAGGTGTTTAGGTAAGAAAAGATTTTTCTGTTTCTCAATACTTAACAAAAATTTCAGGACTGGACATTTGTATTTTAACTCAGTGCCAAATGAGTTGAAATGTTAACTGCTTTCTAAATATATCTAATGTTTAGTAAAATCCGAAGGTGACCTCTTGCATCCAAATATTAGGTAATGCTGGGACATAATTCTGGAGGAGAAAGCTACTTGAAAGAAGTCTTTAGGCTAAGTAGCACATTACTGAATTGAGAAGCTATGAAAAACATGAATTTATTCTCAAAGGAGGCTGAAGAGATAGGTGCCCAGAAAAAGAAACTTACTTTTTATATGTAACATGTTTCTGAATCTACTGTTTGCTAGTCTTGAAGATCATATTGTGTCTTCGAACATGTTAGCTGTAGGCTACTAGCCTGTCATGTAAGAGAACCCCATGGACTTTAGCTCACTAGGCTCCTCTGTCCATGGGACTTCCCAGACAAGAATACTGGAGTGTGTTGCCATTTCCTTCTCTAGGGGATCTTCCTGACCCAGGGATTCAACTTGCAACTCCTGCATTGGCCAGTGGATTCTTTAGCACTGGGAAAAAAATAACCTGGGAAACCCCCTGTATATCCCATGTTAGTAGTAAAAGAGATGAAAAGGAAAGCCTGCTCAGTGAATGATCCTTGCCCTTGAGGAACTGTCTCTGAGTTGGGAAGATCCCTTGGAGGAGGGCACTGGTAGGTGGTGGTGGTGGTGGTTGTGTAGTCTCTAAATCATGTCTGACTCTCTTGCAACCCCATGGACTGTAGCCCGCCAGGCTCTTCTGTCCATGAAATCTTCCAGGCAAGAATACTGGAATGGGTTGCCATTTCCTACTCCAGGAGATCTTCCCAACCAGGGATTGAACCCATGTCTCTTGAGTCTCCTGTGTTAGCTGGCGGATTCTTTACCACCATGTCATATGGGAAGCCCTAGGACGTCACGGCTGTTGTCTAAATGACGAATGTGTGAGTCATGAAAGCGGCAGAGGGGTGACAAGAAGAGGATAGATTCCAGATAAAAAGAATTGGATCAGTAATGCTTAATGATTGATAATGGGTAGTGAGAGAGGAGGAATGTAAAATTTCATTCCTGGCATGAATAATGGGATTATGTGGTAAATTTCACACTAGGCTCTTGAGAGAAATTTTACTTTATATATGTGAATAGCTTCTACAAAATAGTAAACATATGAAGGTAACTTCTGAGTAGGTCATTTCTAAGTTTCTCTCTATTTTTATTTATAGATGCCACCTCAAATGAACAGCAAGAGCTTTTTTGTCAGAAGTTGCAGCAGTGTTGCATACTGTTTGATTTCATGGACTCTGTTTCAGACTTGAAGAGCAAAGAAATTAAAAGAGCAACATTGAATGAACTGGTTGAGTATGTTTCAACTAATCGTGGTGTAATTGTTGAATCAGCGTATTCTGATATAGTAAAAATGGTAAGCTTCTAGACTTAAGTTCCTCAGATTTATATAAATTCAAGTAAGATCTGAGGTGTAATTACAATTTAATGAGATTGGTTTTTAGTAAATGTACAATAGTTGATGTACTCAAAAGAATGTTTTTTAAAATAGTTCGTTTGAAAGATTACCCATCCCAGTGATGCTGTGTCACTGCTTTATGATCATTTGGTACTTGAGTAGCCACAATGACTGATGGCTACCACATTGGAGAGTGTGGATCTAGGACTTAGGAGAAAGATGTAAACTCAAGATGATATGGGTTGGTAGGTAATTAATGTTGTGCAGCTGAATGGAGAAAGAATAGCTAAAGGGGGAAGGAAAGACTAATGAAAAAATATGGGGCTCTCCACATCTCAGAAGTAGATAAGGGAGTCAAATATAGACCATTCTTATTTAGGACATTTTGATATCATATATGTAGCTTCTATAGCACTGAATTTTAATCAAAACTCAGGACCCTTAAATGATATGAACAAACATTTGAAATATGCGGGAAAAAAAAAAACTATTGAAGAAATGTTGTTCAGGTTACTGTTTATTAATTATTTAACCATATTCTTCAAACTGTAGAAATTTGTTTAGGATGTATGATTTTTGTATTTTAGTGCATAACAAAATATTTAAAAATTCATTTGGAATTATTAGAGTCACCAGGCACACAGTTTAAACTTGTCTTGGTTATGGAAGGTTTCACAGAGTCAGACATGACTGAGCTATTAACACATGGAAGGTTATAGCAAGTATGATCTAAACTAAGTTATACTCTTTGCATTGGTCACTTAAGAAGGCTTTCTTATCTCCTTGCTATTCTCTGGAACTCTGCATTCAGTTGGGTGTATCTTTCCCTTTCTCCTTTGCCTTTTGCTTCTCTTTTCTCAGCTATTTATTAGGCCTCCTCAGACAGCCACTTTGTCTTCTGGCATTTCTTTTTCTTGGGGATGGTTTTGGTCATCACCTCCTATACAACGTTATGAACTTTCATCCATAGTTCTTCGTGCAGTCTGTCTACCAGATTTAGTCCCTTGCATCTATTCATTATCTCCACTGTATAATCACAAGGGATTTGATTTAGGTCATACCTGAATGGCCTAGTGGTTTTCCCTACTTTCTTCAATTTGAGCCTAGATTTTGCTATAAGGAGCTGAAGATCTGAGCCACAGTCAGCTCCAAGTCTTGTTTTTGCTGACCATATAGAACTTCTCTGTCTTTGGCTGCAAAGAATACAGTCAGTCTGATTTTGATACTGGCTATCTGGTGATGTCCATGTGTAGATTCATCTCTTATGTTGTTGGAAGAGGGTGTTTTGCCAACATATGCTGGGTCATAGAAAAAGTAAGGGAATTCAAAAAAAACCCACATCTACTTCTGCTTCATTGACTATGCTGAAGCCTTTGACTATGTGGATCACAACAAACTGTGGAATATTTGTAATGAGATGGGAATCCCAGACCATATTACTTGTCTCCAGAGAAACCTGTATGCAGGTCAAGAAGTAGCAGTTAGAACTGGACATGGAACAACGAACTGGTTCAAAATCAAGAAAGGCTGTAAGTTGTCACCCTGCTTATTTAACTTACGTGAAGGTACTTCATGTGAAATGCTGGGCTGGATGAATCACAAGCTGGAATCAACAATGCAGAGAGAAATATCAACAGCTTCAGATATGCAGATAATACCACTTTAATGGCAGAAAGTGAAGAGCAACTAATGAGCCTCTTGATGAAGGTGAAAGAAGAAAGTGAAAAGGCTGGCTTAAAACTCAACATTCTGAAAACTAAGATTATGGCATCTGCTCCTATCACTTCATGGCAAATAGATGGGGAAACAATGCAAACAGTGACAGACTTTATTTCCTTGGGTTCCAGAATCACTGCAGATGGTGACTGCAGCCTGAAATTAAAGGATGCTTGCTCCTTGGAAGAAAAAACTATGACCAACCTAGACAGCATATTGAAAAGCAGAGACATTACTTTGCCAACAAAGGTCCATCTAGTCAAAGCTATGGTTTTTCCAGTAGTCACGTATGATGTGAGAGTTGGACCATAAAGAAGGCTGAGTTTTGAAGAATTGACACTTTTGAACTGTGGTGTTGGAGGAGACTCTTGAGAGTCCCTTGGATAGCAAGGAGATCAAACCAGTCAATGCTATAGGAAATCAGCCCTGAATCTTCATTGGAAGGACTGATGTTGAAGTTCCAATACTTTGGCCACCTGATGCAAAGAGCTGACTCGTTGGAAAAGACCCGGATCCTGGGAAAGATTAAGGACAAGAGAAGAAGGGGGTGACAGAGGATGCGATGGTTGGATGGCATCACTAATGGACATGAGTTTGCACAAGCTCCAGGAGATGCTGAAGAACAGAGAAGCCTGGTGTGCTGCAGTCCATGGGGTTGCAGAGAGTCAGACATGACTTAGCTACTGGGCAACAACAAAATAAGCTCTATGTACATATTTAAGTCAAATTATTCTGTAATTTGCCATATGTTAATAAATTTTGGGGTTTAATTCGTTTTCCCAAGCTAAAGGTGTGTTTTTTGTCTTAAAAATTTTTTTTCTTTTTAACTTCTGGGTACTTCATTTCTAGTTAAGAAGCCTACTGACTTAGTTCTTTAAAGCTTTTTGGTGTATTTGGGACCAACAGTAATAAGTATGATTTCAAAGGCAAATTATGCCCTTCTATGGGTTATATTCCCGTTTCAAGTTCTAGCTATGACTTTTGGCCACTTGTTATGAAAATGATATCTATTAAACTATCTATTGGCTCTCCGCGTATATAGGTTTTGAGTTTTAGCAAATCAAATTTTAGATTTTTACTTTCTAAGTCTTAGGGTTGTACGTGTGTGCATGCTAAGTCAGTTTAGTTGTGTCCAACTCTTTGCAACCCTGTGGACTGCAGCCTGCCAAGCTCCTCTATCCATGGGATTCTCCAGGCAAGAATACTGGAATGGTTTCCATGCCCCTCTCCAGGGTATCTTCCCAATAGAGATAGAACCCACATCCTCTGTGTCTACAGAATTGCAGGCATATTCTTTGCTGCCGAGCCACTGGGGACAGTTAACAGTTATTTGGCATACCATAGATGCCACTTCATAAGAATGGTTGTGAATTTGCTTATACCACCAAACAACCATAGTTCATCAGATCTGGTCCCTTAAATCAAGACAATCCCCATGGAAAAGAAATGCAAAAAAGCAAAATGGCTCTCTGAGGAGGCCTTACAGATAGCTGTGAAAAGATGAGAAGAAAAAGGCACAGGAGAAAAGGAAAGATATAAGCATCTGAATGCAGAGTTCCAAAGAATGGCAGAGAGATAAGAAAGCCTTCCTCAGTGATCAATGCAAAGAAATAGAAGAAAACAACAGAATGGGAAAGACTAGAGATCTCTTCAAGAAAATTAGAGATACCAAGGGAACATTTCATGCAAAGATGGGCACAATGAAGGACAGAAATGGTATGGACCTAACAAGCAGAAGGTATTGAGAAGAGGTGGCAGGAATACACAGAAGAACTGTACAAAAAAGATCTTCACGACCCAGATAATCACGATGGTGTGATCACTCACCTAGAGCCAGACATCCTGGAATGTAAAGTCAAGTGGGCCTTAGGAAGCATCATTATGAACAAAGCTAGTGGAGGTGATGGATTTTCAGTTGAGCTATTTCAAATCCTAAAAGATGATGCTGTGAAAATGTTGCACTCAATATGCCAGCAAATTTGGAAAACTCAGCAGTGGCCACAGGACTGGAAAAGATCAGTTTTCATTCCACTCCTAAAGAAAGGCAATGCCAAGAATGCTCAAACTACCACATAGTTGCACTCATCTCACATGCTAGCAAAGTAATGCTCAAAATTCTCCAAGCCAGCCTTCAACAGTACGTGCACCGTGAACTTCCAGATGTTTAAGGTGGGTTTAAAAAGGCAGACAAACCAAAGATCAAATTGTCAACATCCGTTGGATCATCAAAAAAACAAGAGAATTCCAGAAAAACATCTACTTCTGCTTTACTGACTATGCCAAAGCCTTGGACTGTGTGGATCACAATAAACTGTGGAAAATTCTGAAAGAAGTGGGAATACCAGACCACCTGGCCTGCCTCTTGAGGAATCTGTATGCAGGTCAGGAAGCATCAGTTAGAACTGGACATGGAACAACAGAGTGGTTCCAAATAGGAAAAGGAGTACGTCAAGGCTATATATTGTCACCCTGCTTATTTAACTTCTATGCAGAGTGTATCATGAGAAATGCTGGGCTGGAAGAAGCACAAACTGGAATCAAGATTGCCAGGAGAAGTATCAATAACCTCAGATATGCAGATGACACCACCCTTATGACAGAAAGTGAAGAGGAACTAAAAAGCCTCTTGATGAAAGTGAAAGGAGAGTGAAAAAGTTGGCTTAAAGCTCAACATTCAGAAAACTTTAGATCATGGCATCTGGCCCCATCATTTCATGGGAAATAGATGGGGAAAGATGGGAAATAGATGGGGAAACAGGGGAAACAGTGTCAGACTTTATTTTTCTGGGCTCCAAAATCACTGCAGATGATTACAGCCATGAAATTAAAAGATGCTTACTCCTTGGAAGAAAAGTTATGACCAACCTAGATAGCATATTGAAAAGCAGAGATATTACTTTGCCAACAAAGGTCTGTCTAGTCAAGGCTATGGTTTTTCCAGTGGTCGTGTATGGATGTGAGAGTTGGACTGTGAAGAAAGCTGAGTGCTGAAGAATTGATGCTTTTGAACTGTGGTGTTGGAGAAGACTCTTGAGGGTCCCTTGGACTGCAAGGAGATCCAACCAGTCCATCCTAAAGGAGATCAGCCCTGGGATTTCTTTGGAAGAACTGATGCTAAAGCTGAAGCTCCAGTACTTTGGCCACCTCATGCGAAGAGCTGACTCATTGGAAAAGACCCTGATGCTGGGAGGGATTGGGGGCAGGAGGAGAAGGGGACGCAGAGGATGAGATTGTTGGATGGCATCACTGACTCGATGGACATGAGTTTGAGTAAAGTCCAGGAGTTGGTGATGGACAGGGAGGCCTGGCGTGCTGCAATTGATGGGGTTGCAAAGAGTCGGACATGACTGAGCCACTGAACTGAACTGAACTGAACCAAACATTTGTCTCATCCTCTATTCCCCAAGTAATTTATCTTAAATGACCAATGCCTCAAATGTTAGGGTCTTATGTGTTTACTGAACCATTTGGTCTGTCAGTCTGTTCATCATTCTTCAAAGAATTTTGAGTTGGGCTCACAATCTGTTCTTTGCTAGAGAAGGACTGTAGCGTACTTTGGTACTAAGACAGTGTGAAAGATTAGTTAGAATCTAAAATAAAGAGTCTCAAAGCATACTTTTATTTCAGAGAGATTAGTATTTTTTTAAAAGGCTCAGAGTAAATGAAATCAAATCATCTAAATCAAATCATCATCAGTTCAGTTCAGTCGCTCAGTTGTGTCTGACTCTGCAACCCCATGAACCGCAGCACGCCAGGCATCCCTGTCTGTCACCAACTCCCGGAGTCCACCCAAACCCATATCCATTGAGTCGGTGATGCCAAATCATCATGAGGTATTATAAACTGTGTCTGTAATGGCTATATACCCCCATCCTCCTTCTCTTTATAAAATGTGTGTGTGTAAGACTAGAGATATTTTACCAAACTCTTTTGGGTTATAAGGTAAGTAAAAGTCTGGGTTAAAGTATGGGAGAAGTTGTGGAAATATGAAAAGAATAAGTTAGGGATAGGGAGAGTTAGGAACTTTATGCTCCCCTCCCCCAATTTCCTCCCCTCTACTTTTTTTTTTAAGCAAAACTTTGAAAAAAAAAATTTGTGATTTAAAGAGGAATCTGGAGGTAGTCTGTATGAAATTTGATGTCTTTAGAGGTCAGAGTTATGGGATAGAGAAAAGAAAGAAAGAAATGGCTGCCTTCATATCTTGAAGAGGTTTATAGGTTTTGAGCTAGACTTATAGTCACAGCTTTTTTCTTCAAGTTATCTTTAAAATATTTCATTTTGCATTTTTAAATTTAACTGAACAACAGAGAATAGAAGTCTAAATTTATTTTTCTTTACAGATCAGTGCTAACATCTTCCGAACTCTTCCTCCAAGTGATAATCCAGATTTTGATCCAGAAGAGGATGAACCCACACTTGAGGCCTCTTGGCCTCACATACAAGTATGGAACATAATTTTATTTTTAAAATTTTTACATTTATGCTGTTTTGCTGAAATCATGGAACTCAGTTTTAGATTTGAGTGTCTATTTAAAGTACTAGATTTTTAATACGTTTGCTTAACATTTCCTTTTCCCCAAATACTGCTTTTCATTTTTTTAATTGTAAATTACACTTAACATTTACCTTTTAAACAGTTTTAAAGTATATTCCATAACATTAAGTACATTCGTAATGCTATGCAGCCATCCCTATTACCTAGTGTAATAGGCACCTTTTCATTACCTTTTCATCATCCACAATCTTTTCATCACCCCAGATGGAAACACCCTTGTCATTAACAGTCAGTTCCCATTCTTTACCTGCCCCCTACCTCCTAGCCACTGGCAGCTATTAATCTACTCTCTGTGTCTATGGATTTACCTTAAATGCTTAACATAATATTTTCAGGGTTCATCAATATTGTAACATGTATCAATATGTCATTCCTTTTAATGGCTGAATAATATTCTAGTGTATGGACATACCACATTTTGTTTATCCATTAATCAGTAGATGGACAGTTAGGTGGTTTCTGCTTTTTGGCCTTTGTGACTAGAACTGGTATGAATGTGTAAGTCTTTGCTTAACATGTTTCCCATAAGTTTTGACATGTTGTGTTTTTGTTTTCATTCACTTCAAAGTGCTTTCTAACTTCCTCTGTGACTTATTTGGCCCATTAGTTATTTACGAATGTGTTTAATTTTTGGTCTTCCCTTGTGGCTCAGCTTGTAAAGAGTCTGCCTGCAAGGCGGGAGACCTGGGTTTGATCCCTTGATTGGGAAGATCCCCTGGAGAAGGGAAGGCTACTCACTCCAGTATTCTGGCCTGGAGAATTCCATGGACTATCGTCCATGGGGTTGCAAAGAGTTAAGTACAACTGAGGGACTGGACTTCCCTAGTAGCTCAGCTGGTAAAGAATCTGCCTTTAATGCAGGAGACCCTGGTTCAATTCCTGGGTCAGGAAGATCCACTGGAGAAGGGATAGGCTACCCATTCCAGTATTCTTGGGCTTCCTTGATGGGTCAACTGGTAAAGAGTCCACCTGCAATGCCAGAGACCTGGGTTCAGTCCCTGTGTTGGGAGAAGGGGGGATAGGGTACCCACTCCGGTATTCTGGCCTGGAGAATTCCATGGACTGTATAGTCCATGGGGTCACAAAGAGTTGGACAGGACTGAGCAACTTTCGCCTTAATTTCTACATATTTGTGGCTCCCATATTTCTGTTACTGATTTATAATTTTATTCCATTGTGGTTGGTGAATATACTTTGAAGTTTTCAATCCTTTTAAATGTATTGGGCCTAGCATATAGTTTATCATGGAGAATGTTTCATGTGTGCTTGAGAAGAATGTGTATACTGTTGTTGCTGGATGGAGTGTTGTGTTGAAATCTCTTAGATCTAATTGGTTGTTTAAGTTTTCAGTTTCCTTATTGACCTTCTGTCTAGTTCTCTCCACTATTGAAAATGAAATATTGAAATTTCTTACTGTTACAGTTGAATTGTCTGTTTCTTTCTTCTGTTATGTCAGTTTTTGATTCATGTATTTTGGGGTCTTATAAATCATGTTTATAATCATTTTACAGTTTTTTTGTTAAAATTCATTTTGTCTGATATAGTATTCTATAACCACTATTTAAATACTATATTTATATAAATACTAATAAATTTACATATATAAATACTACATAAATTTATAGCCACTATATAAATACTGTATTTATATAGTATTTTACAGCTACTGTCTAACTCTCTTTTGGTTACTGTTTGCATGATATATCTTTTCTGTACATTGACTACTTATCTATTTGTTTCTTTAAATCTAAATTGTGTCTCTTGGGAATTCCTTGGTGTTCCAGTGGTTAGGACTTTTCAGTTTCACTGCTGAAGGCCTAAGTTCAATCCATGGTCAGGGAACAAAGATCCTGCAAGCCACACAGTGTGGCTAAATAAATACTGTCTCTTGTAAACAGCATGTAGTTGAAACCTTGTTTTTTTTAAATCAGTTTTGACAGTCTCTGCTTTTGACTAATGTTTAATCCATTTATATTTAATATTGCTGGTATGGTAGAATTTACGTTTGCTGTTTTGGCCTTCCCTGGTAGTTCAGTGGTAAGAATCAGCCTGCAGTGCTGGAGATGTGGGTTCTATCGTTGGATTGGGAAGAACCCCTGGAGAAGAAAATGGCAACCCATTCCCTTATTCTTGCCTGGGAAATCCCATGGACAGAGGAGCCTGGCAGGCTCCATGGGGTCACAGAATCGAACACAGTCTAGTGACTGAACAACATTTTGCTATTCTATGTCTTATGTCTTTCTCATTCCTCTACCCCTCTGTTATTGTGTTTTGTATTAAATACAATTTTCTGGAGTACCATTTTAATTCCCTTGTTTCTTTAACTATACATTTTTGAGGTATTTTCTTAGTACTAACCCTAGGGATTACATTTTAAAATGAACTAGTTTGATTGAATAGTAGTAGTATTCAATTTTAATAATTTTAGTAGTATATAGAACTTTGGTCCAGTATACCTCCATTCCCTCCCCCTTCTTCTGTGCTGTTACTGTCATACAAATTGGATCTTTATGCAGGCATTTTATTGCACTTTACTTCATTGCACTTTGCAGATATTGCATTTTTTTACAAATTGAAGGTTTGTGGCAACCTTGTGTCAAGCAAGTCTATCAGCACCATTTTCTTACTTCATGTCTCAGTGTCACATTTTGATAATTCTTGTAATATTTTAAACTTTTACATTGTTATATTTTTATGATGATCTGTGATCAGTGATCTTTGATGTTATTATTGCAAAAAGTTTACAACCTGCTGAAGACTCAGATGATGGTTAGCATTTTTAGCAATAAAGTATTTTTAAATTAAGGTATGTACATTGTTTTTATAAAACATAATGTGATTGCATATTTAATAGACTATAATGTAAACATAACTTTTATATTCATTGGGAAGCCAGAAAAATTCATGTGACTTGCTTTAGTGCAAAATTCACTTTATTATGGTGGCCTGGAACCAAGCCTGCAATATCTCTGAAGTATGCCTGTACATTGTACATCCATCAACCCAGTTTTGTAATTATTGCTTTATGTGGTCGTCTTGTAAAACAAAATGAAAGAGTTATAAATAAAACCACAATATTTACCTATGTAGTTACCTTTACCCATGCTCTTTCTTTCTTCTTATGAACTTATATGGTGTCCTTTCTTCTCTGAAGGGTTCCCTTTAATATTTCTTGTAAGGCAAGTCGATTAATCTGGGAATATCTTAATTTTCCCTTCATTTTTGAAGGACAGTTTGGCTGGATATAGAATTCTTGACTAAGTGCCCTTTCCCCTTAACACTTTGAAGGTGTCCTCTCAGTGATCCTCTGATGTCCATAGTTTTCTGTCCAAGTCAGTTATTAATCTTATGAGGATCTGATGTATGTGATACATTATCTCTTGCCGCTTTGAAAATTTTCTGTTTGTCTTTAACGTTTGTCAGTTTGATTATGATGTCTCTAGATATGGATCTCTTTGACTTTATTCTAGTTGGAGCTCCACTGAGCTCCAGTTGAGTTCATTGTATACATTAATACTTTTCATCAAATTTGAATTGTTTTTAGCCATTTCTTCAACTATTATTCCTTCCTCTTTCTCCTCTCCTTCTGAGACTCCCATTATGTGTAGTACGTTGGTATGATTGATGGTATCCCACAGGTCTTTGAAACTCTGTTGTTTTGTATCCAGTCTTTCTTTTTGCACCTCAAACTAGATAATCTCTACTGTCTCTCTGCCAGTTCAAAGTGTTTTTCATTGTTTTTTTGTGGGAAAGGAAATACACTGAAGTCCTCACTCTGCCATAGCAGAAGTCCTCTCTGAAGCACATCTTTTTAGTTGAGACTGAAGGAGGGATAGTCTTCCTGCCCTAATGCCGCTGTGTGACAACTCCTCATAATTATTGGAAAACTGGTAGTAAAAGCTTAGTTTATGAGAAGGACCATTTCTTCCATTAAACCTTCTCCAGCCAATTCTTTCTAGCCCTAACTTCTTTATTCAAACATTCCCCTCAAATACATGGCTTTGGTATAAGGTCATCTGAGGTTCATTCACTCAGTTAACTGAATCACATTGGTGCTACCACACTTAATACTTAAAAAACTAGGGCTCAGAGCAGAATATATTGTAACTCTTATGCTGTATTTAAGAACTGCTACAAAGGTTCCATTACTATGAAATACACTGATGTGTGCTTAGGGTTTCTTGTGCGTGCATGCATGCCATGGCGGGGGGTGGGGGGGGGTTGTGTGCCCAGGTGCTCAGTCATATCCAACTCTGCAGTCCCACGGACTGTAGCCCCCCAGGCTTCTTTGTCCGTGGAATTTTTCAGGTAAGAACACTGGAGTGGGTTGCCATTTCCTTCTCTAGGGGATCTTCCCAACCCAGGAATCAAACTGGGAAGCCCTTACAGGGTTTCTTTGCACATGTTTTTATATGGCTAGTCTTTATGATTGTTGGTGTCTTTTTTTTGTATACATTAGGTTTTATTTTTGCTCTCCAGAATGTCTAATTAAAATGCTCTGAGAAGACCCATATGATGCCTTCAGTTTACAGATATTTTCTTACTTTTAAAATATGAGGGAGAAAGTAAAAGGTACTCTTGCCTAATGCTTCAACTATAATGACTTTAATATTTTTTATTGCGGTATAGTTGATTTAAAATATTGTATTAGTTCCAGGTATATAAACAGTGATTCAGTATTTTTTATAAATTATACTCCATTTGTAGTTATAAAATATTGGCTATATTTCCTGTGCTGTATAATATATTCTTGTAGCTTATTTCTATTATAAATAGTTGTTTGTACCTTGTAGTCCCCTACCCCTTTCTTGCCTCTTCCTTCTTTCCTTTCCCCAGTGGTAACCACCCGTTTGTTCTTTATATCTGTGAGTCTGCTTCTTTTTTGTTATATTCACTAGTCTGCTTTATTTTTTAGATTTCATGCTCAAGTGATATCATATGATATTTGTCTTTCTCTCATTTATTTCACTTAGCATAATACCCTCCAGTTTCATCCATGTAGTTGCAAATGGCAAAATTTCATTCTTTTTATAGCTGAGTAGTATTCCCTTGTATGTGTATATATATATATATACACACACACTATAACACTATATCTTTTTCATCTGTTCATCTGTTGATGGATACTTAAGTTGCTTCCGTATCTTGCCTATTGTAGATACTGCTGCTGTGAACATTGGGGTGCATGTATCTTTCCAAGTTAGTGTTTCTGTTTTCTTTGGATATACACCAAGGAGTGAAATTGCTGGGTCATATGATAATTCTGCTTTTAGTTTTTTGCAGAACCTCCATATTATTCTGCACAGTGACTTTATCAGTTTACATTTCCACCAATAGTGCACAAGTCTTCCTTTTTTTTTTCCATATCCTCACCAACATTTGTTGTTTGTGAAAGGATGATTTGTGTATTTTTAAGATAGTGTTCAGTCAGTTCAGTTCAGTTCAGTCGCTCAGTCATGTCCGACTCTGCAACCCCATGAATTACAGCACACCAGGCCTCCCTGTCCACAACCAACTCCTAGAGTTCACTCAAACTCACATCCATCGAGCCGGTGTTGCCATCCAGCCATCTCCTCTGTCGTCCCCTTCTCCTCCTGCCCCCAATCCCTCCCAGCATCAGAGTCTTTTCCAATGAGTCAGCTCTTCGCATGAGGTGGCCAAAGTACTGAAGTTTCAGCTTTAGCATCATTCCTTCCAAAGAACACCCAGGACTGATCTCCTTTAGGATGGACTAGTTGGATCTCCTTGCAGTCCAAGGGACTCTCAAGAGTCTTCTCCAGCACCACAGTTCAAAAGCATCAATTCTTCAGCACTCAGCTTTCTTCACAGTCCAACTCTCACATCCATACATGACCACTGGAAAAACCATAGCCTTGACTAGACGGACCTTTGTTGGCAAAGTAATGTCTCTGCTTTTCAATATGCTATTTAGGTTGGTCATAACTTTTCTTCCAAGGAGTAAGCATCTTTTGATTTCATGGCTGCAGTCACCGTCTGCAGTGATTTTGGAGCCCAGAAAAATAAAGTCTGACACTGTTTCCCCTGTTTCCCCCATCTATTTCCCATGAAGTGATGGAACCAGATGCCATGATCTTAGTTTTCTGAATGTTGAGCTTTAAGCCAGCTTTTTCACTCTCCTCTTTCACTTTCATCAAGAGGCTTTTGAGTTCCTCTTCATAAGGGTGGTGTCATCTGCATATCTGAGGTTATTGATATTTCTCCCAGCAATCTTGACTCCAGCTTGTGCTTCTTCCAGCCAGCGTTTCTCATGATGTACTCTGTATATAAATTAAATAAGCAGGGTGACACTATACAGCCTTGACATACTCCTTTACCTATTTGGAACCAGTCTGTTGTTCCATGTCCAGCTCTAACTGTTGCTTCCTGACCTGCATATAGGTTTCTCAAGAGGCAGGTTAGGTGGTCTGGTATTCCCACCTCTTTCAGAATTTTCCACAGTTTATTGTGATCCACACAGTCCAAGGCTTTGGCATAGTCAGTAAAACAGAAATAGATGTTTTTCTGGAACTCTCTTGCTTTTTCGATGATTCAGCAGATGTTGGCAATTTGATCTCCGGTTCCTCTGACTTTTCTAAAACCAGCTAAGATAGTGTTAGTGACCTAAAATCTGCAGGCAAGCACAACAAAGTGTTTTTCTAGAGAATTAAATGTATTTGCCTATGTTAGTCGC